>NC_139764.1:85161668-85714168 GCF_965231275.1 Zosterops lateralis
CTTCACATAAATTAACCCCATGCTTGTTAGTCAACATTATTTTCCCAATATTGTATATGACAAAAATTTTCCACAAAAGATATATTTTATTCTCCCTGTGAGTGCTGGGAGACTGCTAAAAACAGGAAAAAATATATGTTTTTTATATTTATTTGGAATATATTTATTTGGAATATATTTATTTGGAAATAAAGTAAACTTTTTTCATATTCATAACATTTTTAATGTGAGATTAAGGCCTGGAAAGTATAGAATTTAAATGGTTGCACAAAAAGTCTCAAGCATTTATGAGGACTGTAAGCTAAATTGGAACCAGAGCATTTTTGAAGTCTGCTACAATAGGTTAAATGAAAACTGGCTTCTATAAAACAATGAAAGAAAGGAACAAAAGGCCAGAAGAACTATTGTAGCTCTATGGCTTATGCAGGGAGGAAAAGGTTAAGTAGTCAGTACAATAGCACATTTTCAACTGTAACCATGAAAGCATTTAATGGAAACTATTCACTAGAAATTGCTGTTTAACAAAACCCCTCAACATTCACAAAAGAACAATTAATTTTGTTTTGTTTATATGTATGTATGAAACAAGTACACATTCCTTCAAAGATTGTTACACTGTTCTTGGCTTGAATTTTAGAAGTTAAACTGCATTTTATTACCTGATATTTAAAACAACACCACTTCTTTTCTCTCATGTTATCTGGCAAATACTCTTGTAAAAGCATATCAGTTATCTTTGTACTTACATTAGACAGGTGGGCCAGTTCTATCTCCAGGAAAGAATCTGTAGTTTTAGGCTCAGGTCGTATAGTAACAACAATGATTTTTGAATTAACAACTGTAAAATTCCTGTATGAAAATGAAAAAAATGGTAAATTGAAATGTTTATAAAGTTAAATAAGACTTCTAATATTACATTTAAAGAATTCATAGGGTATTTTCTGTGACTTTAGTTGACAAATATTAAGGGAGAATATAATTTGTTTGAAAGTGGTGAAAACGCTTACTTCCAACTGTACTCAATACATTGAAGACTGAAAAGCACCAATGATGCAGAAGTACAATTCCTTAAAGTACTATTTATTGGTTAGAAGAATGCATTGATGACACAAACATTCTATGCATGTTTGAGTGTATCTCATCTACTTCTTTCAACATAGACCCACTAGATATGTTTTACAGAAGACTGTAATTTTTCTTTCAAAGTGCTGTGCTGGGTTTTTTTCTGATTTTTAACAGTAGGATTGTGAAGATGGATGAGTGCAATGGGAGACTACAGTTCTGGTGATTCTGTGCTTGTGAAAAAACATACCTGTTCCCAATTCTAAAAAAACTGTATTTGGTATATGAGTGGGCAACTTCATCAGCTAAATACTTTTTAGAATTTAAACCACAATTGTGCCCTGACTGAAATCCTGCCAAAACCAACAAATTTTTTCCCATATATGAGATGAAGTTTGGTCTTACATTATTGTACCAGGTTATGCAGAATAGTAACTTTCTGCCCATTTTTGTAATTCATCATCTATTTATTTTTTCATATAAAATGTGGATCACTATGTATCATAGCAACCTTTCTAGGACAGGCCTAGTAATGCCAAGGTTATGCTATTACAGGCATAAAGACATGTCGACATTCATGTCTGAGATCCTTGCTTCTTATGACCCCATCAGGTTTAGAATGACCATCAATTACCAGCCTCACTGTTTCTAGTGATCATTATGATATTTACTCTGTGTGTAATGCTGCTTTCCACACCTCACAAGAATATTATCAAAGAATGTTATCAACGAATGTTATCAAAGGATGTTATCAAAGAAGAAACTAAACAGTTTAGATGTAATTATAATAGACACTATAAATATTCTTTTGCTTCTGCTGTTGTTTAATTGCTTCTTTTCTCTAGGGAGTTTGTATTTAGGAGAGAATTCCATTTTGCTGGATCATTGAAACAGGAATTGCCATGGCTACAGTAACAGAAATTCAGCTCAGCAGGCATTTCATTCAGCACAAAGAATGAAATTGTTCTTCTGGGGGAAAGTATGAGTTCTAGTCCAGCTCTACTCAGCCAAATCACAAAACTAAAATATAATGGAACTGACTTTCTATTTTACTTAATTCCTATTTCTTCCCTTTGTTTGCACTTTAAAGTCTCACACACTATTGAGAAAAATACATCTATCAGGCTAAAATTTAAGGTTTATCTAATTTTCAGTGCATTCTGTAGAATTACAGTAGCTGAATATCTGAAATTATTAAAAAAGAGCCAACCTCCCCCAAGCCAAATAAAACTAAAAATAAATAAAAAAAACTTGATATCTCTAACACATCATGACAAATGAAAGTGGCACGTACTATCTATTCCGAGATTATGACAATTTTAGAAATTCATGCAGACTATTGTAAATACTGATACTTCAGTACTCTTTTACAGTAAGTCTTTGTGGTTCAAAAAGTTTTCCTTGGTCTATCTCATTTTGGTGCAGTTCTAACAGTTCTTGGGTGAGATCTGAAAGAACATCTAATGCCTAGTTTGTAACTTCAGTACATTCATTTTACCTGTCTCAATAAAACTCTACCAGTCCACTTACATTCTCAAGAGCCCCTAGCAGACTGTTTTACAAGAAAATAAATATAACTGCATATATCACTGTGAAATGAAAACTTCATCCCTCATTGCTGTCCTGTCTGGGCTGAATGCTTACTTGTGTATTTCATATTTAACTGCTTGGACAGTCCCTGGAAGAATACAATCTGTCAAGTACATTCTAAACTCACACAGCATATTAAGATACCTCTGAATTAAAGCTCAAAGCTTTGTAGTAAAAACAATTTCAAAAATTTGAAAAAAATCTCAAAACCACTGGTGCAGTGCCATTGGTATCTCTGTTGAAGATTTTTTTTTTAACAACAGCCTAGTTTTGAGAACACTTATCCAGAAATTTAAGTAATCAGCTTTTACAAAATTTCCTTGGACATTTTAATTTCAGTTCCTCTCATGTGGCAAATGATATAGAATGGGAATGATCTCTCTCACACTTTCTGGGCAAGTGCATTATCTTACAGCTTTTTAATAGTGGAGAGTGACTTCACCATTAGCAACTTCCCCTTCATCAAAAATAATCCAAAATTCAACTTTAATAAGAAATGAAGTTTTACAAGACCGTGCTCTGCTGACTGTCCAGAAAGATGCTCATCAGGGATAAGTTTTCAAATAAATTATTCAAAAACAATCAATTAAATTTTTTGGAAACTATGGCTGAATAAATCCTTGAAGCTTCAAGATAGCAAAATGATGGAGTAAAAGCTCAAGAAATTATTTCAGAGCTGCTGTCCTAGAGCTTTTTTCTGATCTGAGTTAATAATGACATTAATAAAAGATATTTATTTTATTAAGCTGTTTTCCTACCAGGGTATAAATTTTGAGGGTGTTCTTTTATATAAGGGAAATCATATTGATCCTATGTGGTATAAAATTCATGTTTTCTTCTCTTTTTAGAATGAATCCATGTTACTCCAGAAAAATGAACGTATGAATAAGGCATGTTCCTACCTCAAGACAGCATGATCAAAATGATAGATCAATGTGTAAAATTTGTATGCATTCCAGAAGAATTACAGATGCCAAATCTGTAATGTGATGCAATACAAGCCTGTCTGAGGTACATACTTAGTCTAACAAAGCTGACCCAAAGAAATTTAAGGGTCTTTTTGGTTGTACAGCACCTGAAGTTCGGGGTTAGGAACAATGTTTCAAATGGGGAAAGAGAACATTTCAGTGAAGAAAATTTTAGCAGGAAATCTATGGTGGCTGTTTAAGTGATGGAAAATAAAGCTTGATACAGCAAAATCATTGATTCTTTATTTGTTCTTATTTCTTAAAGGAAAAGTTAAAAACTACCTTACATTATGGCAATATGCAATGTATTCCTTCAGACTGCTCAAGAGAGAAATTATAGATAATATCTTTTAGATGAGTATTGTACTGAGAATCAATTTTCTGTGAACCTAACAATAACACAAGTGTGCTCAGGGGTGCAAGAGCTATGGAAATAATACTCAGTCTAGAGTTCTGAAAATATTCAATATTTCAATATCTGCTATTAAAAAATCCATAAGACATTACAAGAACATTGCAATGCAGCAAAATATATTAGAAAATATAATCAGATGAAGTTTATTTACTTGTGCATGGAAAAATCCCCCTTCTCCCATTTTTATGAGGAAGAATCTTTTCTTTTTGCTTCCCTAAATTCTCGTTTAAACACTCATGGCAAAACTCTCTGAAGGTACATATACCAGTAGGATTAAACACTAAGTCCAAAATCTTCTATATTAATGCAGTTACAAGTTCCTATTTCACACTGTGTTTACTTACTTCCAATAGACTCTATGCTAGTAAAACCAAGAAAAATCAAACACATATGGTAAAATGCAGCTAATTTTGGGTTTTGTGAATATATTGTATAGGCTGCTCTAGATAATGAAATCTCATTTTACTCACAGAACACCTATGATGTACCAGATTGGGATTCTGTGGTTAGGTACTTTGGAAGACTTTCCCTGAAGATATACTGAGATTTTTTGTTTGTTTATTTTTTTAAGTAGTTCCTTGTGAAAATGCAGAGGTTTGCATACTTCCTAGTGATAAAATTAAAGAATGTATTGGAATGCATGTCACCTTTATTCTTCTGGAAATTACAACCAAATATTTTCTTTATTCCCCGCCTAATGCCCGTAAAGCCAGGAACTGAAATCACATGGGAACTGGTAAAGCTTTCTAGATATCTAACTGCAGCTGGTAGAAATCACATTTATTATTATATCATCAGGTGTAAATGATATGGCCTTCAAACTCAATAATGACATCATTTTACTTATTTTACCTTTGTTTAATTTTTGTTCATCTTTATTCTCACCCTTGATATATATTTAATTGTCAATTTTCTTAGAAAATCATCACATGAGATACTTATCCAGAATGTTCTTTAAATTCCTGTGTATCATAGAAGAAACAGATGACGTTATGTTCCTTTGCATCTTACAGTGTTTGCTCCATAGACAACGGCAATGCAGTGAAGCATTTAATTGTGCTCAGCACTGATATGGTTATTATGATAATATTTATTACAGTTAAGGAATGTTAGTATAAAGAATAATTAATATAAAGTTGTGTAAGATGATATTTTTTCATTGCAAAATGCAAGCAAACTAGAATAAACCTTTTCCAAATGCAGTGGAATATATAGAAACCTCATTCATGCACCCAAAACAGTATAAAATGATAAAACAGACTATAATAAAGATCATTTTAATACCTGCATGTCAGTTCTAATTTTCATAGAGCATAATAAGTCAACAATTTCAGCACCAACTAGAGCTGCAGCTTTTTTTCCAATCTCAAATTACAGAATCACCAAATCACCTAGGTTGGAAAATATACCTAAGATCACCAATCCAACCTTTGATTGGTCACCACCTCGTCAACTAGACCATAGCACTAAGTGCCACATCCAGTCATTTCTTGAATACATCCAGGGCTGGGGACTCCAACATCTCCCTGGGAAGCCCATTCCAATGCTTAAGCACCCTTTCAGTGAAGAAATTCTTGCTGAACCTCCCATGGCAGGGCTTGAGGCCCTTTCTTCTTCTCCTGTTGCTAGTTGCCTATGAGAGTTCACCAGCTCCTTTGCCCTTCTCTGGACTTGCTCCAGCCCCTCAATGTCTTTCTTGTAGTGAAGGGTCCAGAACTGGACACAGGATTTGAGATGAGGCCTCATCAGGGAGCGAGTCAGAGTGCAAGCAGACAGTCACTGCCCTGGTCCAGCTGGTCACACTATCGCTGATGTCACTGGCCTTCTTGGCCATCTGGGCACACTGATGGCTCATGCTCAGCCTGCTACTGACCAACATTCCCAGGTCCTTTTCCATCAGGTAAGTTTCCATCCACCCTGCCCCAGCCTGTAGTGATGCATGGGGTACTAATATGCAAATAGTCTTGACTGTCTGCTTTTATTCTGACCTATAGTGTATTTGTTATCCTGAAATAGTTGAATGTATATTGTATTTATGAGATTTCTTACCTCAAAGTGGGTAAAATGAGTTCTAAATTTTTGTATAGCACTGCTCCAAGCACAAATACAGTTGATTCATCCAGTTCTGAAAAGAGTAAGGAAAAATATTTTAAAACTCTCTTTCCCAAGCTTTCCTCATCATAAAAACCTCTGAATAACATTTATTTTTGCAATACAAGCTTTATTTTAAACAAACATTATAATTTTGAATTATCTCCTAGAAGTCTGTCATAAAAATTAGCACTGTCAGGAGCATATCAAAAGATTTAAACCACCAAAGATCACATTTTCAAAAAATCCATCATGGTATGCTGACATTCATTCTAGTTAATTTACATTTATAATTAAGCATTCTCAAAGAATGTCTACAGAGTAAATTCTCTAATGTCAGAGATCTGCACTGCAATGGTATTTATAAATTGTACCTGAAGTTGGGATAATTTGCCTGCTGAGCTTCCTTTGGTAAGAGTTATGTCAGAATGGCTCTGTCTGCTGGAACACAGCAGCTTCAGGGGGTTCAGTGGAGCTGCTCTTCAGCTCACCTCATATCAAAAAGATTAAATCTTGTGCACAATAACTAAGTAAAGCATTGTTTCTTTGGTGTAGAAAATAATGTCTAGGATTTCTGCAGCACTTTTTGTTCAAGGTGCTGAAATTAAGCCCATTCATTTCTTTCTAGGATAAACTTATGGGTACTGTATTTCTTTTGAAGAGGAATAGAAGAACCACTCTTATATTATACAGTGATCCCATCAGACAGATACAGAGTTGCCTGGATAACGCTAATAGAAAATTAACATGCTGATATGCTTTTTTACCTGTTGACATAGGAGTGAAGATATTTTTTGGAATGACAACCCTGTCTTCTGAGTTTCGTGCCCAATCAACCATTCCTTTTCTTCCTTTCATGGGGAAATTGATGTCAGTTAAAACAGATGCAGCAGGAAGCTTCTGAATGCTAGCCACTAGTAAGAGAAATCATAAAATCATATAAATTTAAAATTGTGTTTCATCTGCTAAAGCATAAGAGAGACAACAGTACAGCGATAACAAAACTTTAAATTACACATTTCAAGTAAAGCAGGAATTCATAGGACATTAACTGGCTCAGAAGGCATAATCTTCTGTTTATTATGCAGTTCTACTATGGATTAATTGTGTGGTATTGATCATAACATTTGTCATCCACATTCTGATTAAATTTCTTAACAGGGATTATTGAATGTACCAGCTTATACTCTGAAATTCACACATAAGGACATTGTTGTGTCTTCAGAGAAAATTCTAAAATGATCAAATGTGACAATAAAAGTAAGAGGATGCTTAAAATTGGTTTGGGAAACAACTTCTAGATAGATACAGGGTAATGAAGCCAGAAAAGAACTTTCATCCTCTATACAGGCACAATTTAGATAGAACCATTAAGGAGATTAACATATTAAAAGACCTTGTTGTTTTCACACGAAGTAAAGCAGTAGAGCACCTAATTTCTTTTCTTTGAAAGAATAATCTTCATTCTAAATTCTTAATTATATTTTTTCCACCTAAAAAATTACAACACCTAACCAACATAAGTGTTATATCTATAATAGATATATCAAGACAGAAGAAATAGATGTCAAATCTAATAATAGTCAATTTGGAATTTGGTTTACTCATTCTGGGTTTTTGCCCCTGTTTTCTAACTCAACTATCACCTGAAAATCAGTTTCAGCTTTGCTGTGAAATCTAAGTACAACTCCATGGCAACACAGTCAGTGTCTAGTAAGACTTAAACTACTTTAAAGGAATAGACAGAGCTGCAAGCATTTGCATATATTCAGAGAGATGACAAACACCACATATGGAGCCTAGCTCCATTCTTAATGTAAGCCATGTTAATAGCCACTTCCTGTGCAATGCCCTTCCTAATCTATTTATGCAGAGGCTAATGTAGTTGTAAGAGTTTGGATATCAGGACTATACTTTGATCTGCATAAGGATTTCACTGCAAGCACTCTGCAAGGGGGTTAAACATAGATACAATGGGGGACAGCTGTAAAAACAAGTGGAATAGGAAAATTAATGTAGAAAACCATTAGGTGTCTCATCAGAAGTTTTTATTTGAAAGAAAACTGTAATTCAAATCCAAGAGAAGAGTAAAGATAAGACGTTAACAATATTAACTCTACAAATACATTCCTTACTAACTGACTCTTATTTTAAAAATAGACTTGTTATGTATTACAGAATCACATTAATGAAGTGGTACTTGAGGTTGTTTCAGACTTTCCATTATAAAAATATCATCAGGGCTTTATAAGGCTGGTTACAATCCCCTCGAGGCTGCAATTGGAAAATCCATTCCCAGCAGTGAGGGGATGTTTAGTCTTGTGAATTTTCAGGTGGTGTTTGGAGGGAATAGAGTTCAGGTGTTTCAGAATTACTGGGGCATAAAATGGATTGCATGCTTTCACATGTAATCAATGGTTATACAGAATATATTAGCAATGTAAAAATGGATTTTTTCCAATAGTTCTTAAAATTTAAAAATAATTTTATCTTCCTGATAAATAAAATTAAACTAACAGTTATTTAGTTTTCAAAATTAAAAATGAAGCCTGTGTAAGACAATACTGGGCTGTTTTTTATTTGCACAGTATTTATCTGTGTATCTATCTATCTATCTATCTATCTATCTATCTAATTAGATAGTAGAGCCTTAATATTTCATTCTCATTTTGGATGACAGTTCCCCTTATTGAAATAGGAAATCAATGTTATTCAATGGAATTCTGCAAAACAGAAAACCACTTTAGTACTGGATAAATGGTGAGGGTCTAGGATAGTACTTTCTGTACTCTGTCTCTCTGTATTTTAAATAGGGCCATTTATCATGGCACCTAAACAATACTCAGAAGCAAAAATTCCAAAATATTTGTTATTGTTTAGATGATGAATAACAAAAGCAAAGCATAAAACCTGAAACTTTGACTTATGGCTTATACGGAATAAATATATTTATATGTGTTTATTGGGCAGTGTTGGGTTTAGAGTTGGACTCAATGATCTTTTAGCTCTTTTCCAACTTAAATGATTCTATGATCCTATACATTTCCATTTATGGTTCAGTTAATGCTTTTTTTACTTACAGTCAAACGAAAGTCTTGCTTATCAAGCCTAATTTCATTTTATAACAAAGTAACCCACCTCACTGATCAGGGGAAGCTGATAGATGTGATCTTCTTGGATTTCAGTCAAGCTTTTGATACATTCTGTCTTTCACAGAATCCTTCTAGACAGAATGTCCAGCATTCAGCTGGATAAACACATCATGGGATGGGTGAGCAACTGGCTCACAGGTCAGGCACAAAGGGTGATGCTGACCTGCCACTAGAGGGTTCCACAGGGCTCCATCCTCAGCCTTGTTCTCATCAACAACTTCAGAAATGACTTGGAGGCAGGACTGGAAGAGCTACTGTTGCGGTGTGCATTTTTGGGTTTTCTAAAATTTCTGTAATTTTTGTTAATAAATTTTTGTAAGGTCTCATTCCTACCCCCACCCTGATTCCCTTGATCACTGTCATTAACTCAACATAATAAGCCTGGCCTTGCCCATTGTATCTTCTTAATAGCCTTGGCCTAGGCCATTGTAGACCTATTGTATCTTATCTCAGACACTCCGGGGTATTTGATGGCTCTGGCTAAGCCAGGTGGCTCAGCCTAGGCCTCATGTATCATACACACCCTTTTTTCCCCTATATGTCAAAGTCCAGCCCCCCCTGTACCTAAACCATTCCCCCTAATTTCCATCTGTAATGCCCATGTTGATAAGGGCAATCAAGAACTCTGACACTCACTCACACTTTGAGCACCTGGGCCTTTGTCCTGAATAAACACCTTCCTAAGTAACACCAAGTGTGAGTCCGCTCCATTCTTCCAAGCAAGGTCATGTCTCTGTCTGAAATCTGGACCCAAAGGATTAACTCGTTTGTATGGTATCTGAAGAGCAGAGCTAGCCAGACAGACAAGCTCAGAAGGACCATAAGGTACTAACCAAGTTCACAGATGGTGCGAAACTGGTAGGATCTGTAGAAGCTCCCTCAAAGGCAGGGAGACCTCCCCTGCAGAAAGACCCTAATAAATTACAGGGATGGGCAATCACCAACCATCTGAAGTTCAACGTGGGAAAGTGCTGGATTCGACATGTGGGATGACGCAAACCCTGGATTTCCATACAATCTGGGGAATGGGATACTGGAAAGCAGTGCCACAGAAAGGTACCAATGCACCCTTTGTGATGGAAAGTTGAATATGAGTCAGCAGTGCATATTCCACTTCTTCAAAGTCTGCGTCTTACAGATTCACACCAATTATAAGGTCTTTTTTAGATACTTTGCCAAATGATTCCATGAGGATGTGCCTAATGAGGCTCTGATGCTCCAAGGTTTAAGATAATTTAATAGAATTTGACTGGAGGCAACTAGTTCAGGTCTATCAACACAACCAGGTGGACACATGAAATAGTCTCCAGCTCTTTAGTCTCGGGAATGAGAGAGTCACCCAGAAGAGGAATTAAAGGATGGAAACACAGCTCATGTTTGTCAGAGAGGTTCTGTGGCCAACATACTATGTCGAACAAAGCTGATTTCATTCTCTGACTAGATTACAAGTTTGGTTAATAAAGATAATTGTTTGGAGATAATATTGTATCATTCTGTGATTTAGTACAGGTGCTCACTATGCACATCTGCAGTGCAAGCTGCAGGTTGAGCTCTGGTGGCGAAAGCCTGAGACATGAGGCTTCTTTCAGTATTTTTTTGATGTACTTTTGTATAAACTACAAGATAGTAGTTCAATCACTCATAAGAATACATACATATTTGATGATTCCATAGTAATTATTGATTCAGAAGAATCCATGTAAGTCTAGTCTAATAAATTTAGTGATTGCTTTGAACTGTAATGGATTAATTCTTAATATCCTTTACAAATACTTCCCTTTATTGCAGACAACCTGTTGGATACTGCTCTACTAAAAAAATTCAGAATTGGTAACTATTAACTGATCATAGTAAAAGCAATTAATACAAAATATTGTTGTAACTGATTAATGCCAAGCTGATAGAAATTGACAGTTTTCTATCACTATAAAAATGATCTGGTTGCACATAATATTAAGTGAGTGATATTTAAGCAGATTATTCGGAACAGCACAAAAGTGGTTAATTAATGTGTCAAGACAACTGGGAGTGAAAAAAAATTTGTGTAGTTCCTGCATGAGTAGCTCTTGTAGATCATGGAAAAGAAAAGCTGAAATGTATTGCCTTGATCCCTCTAACCCTGAGTGAGTTATAAGCTGCCTAATGCAACTTCTAGTAGCTCTCTGATTGATCTGGGTTGCTAAACAACAACAAAAAAAAGCAACCAAGTAAGTGTCATGAATCATTTCCCCCTTCTCTTTAGTATTCACCTATAGCCTCCTGTATTCAACAAAAACTGGTAAAATTTCAGAATTAACCCCTCAAATAATATTAATCAATTTGAACAGAAAATCAGATTCACCAAAAGGCATGACAACAACTGGATGTTTTCTCATGCACTAAATGCGACTTCAGCTCTCATGATAGAGATTCAGATTTTTTTAATTACAACATGCACAGGACATCTACCCCCAGATTTCCTCACACCATGAGCCTGAGAGCATTGTCCAAGTGCTTGTTGAACTCTGGCAAGCTTGGTGCTGGGAATATTTACCTTGGTACTATGATGCCTTTTCCAGTGCCCAAACACACTCTGAGTGAAGAACCTTTTCCTAATATCCAACCTAAACCCCACTAACACAGCTTCAGCCATTTCCTTGAGTCCTGTCACTGGTCATCAGAGAGAAGAGTTCAGCATCTGCTCCACCTCTTCCCCTCAAGGGGGAAGCTACATACCTGATCTACAGGTGGCTCCAGACATCTCCCCTTAGCTGCAGTACCAGTTCTGATTCTGCTTCCTTTTAAGTCATAATATTCTGGGTGTGTTGTGCTTTACAGCACAGTAACCATGTTGGTCTCTAATTTGCAGTAACTCAAGATACAGAATTTGATTGCACTTCAGTTACAGACAACAGAGAATGACCGTGTATATTAACAGTCTCATTTGCTGTTTTCATGTGCTATTTTGACTTGCTCATTGATGGTGTCCAGGGTATAAATTATTTGGCATTTAGTAAACTTGAGTTCATCACTTAACACATTTTGATTTTTGGAACAATGTTTTACTGTCCTTCTGGAACAGCTCCTGCTAAATCTGATTCTGAGTAAAACAGGACAGCTATTGCCACAGATGAAGAATATGGAAGGGTTTTGAGTTGAACTTCAGAGTACTGGACATTTCTACAAAACATCTCTGTTAAGATGACTCAGTTAGAACAATATTTATACATTCTAGAATTATTATTTTGACCCTAAATGTAAAGCCTTTCTTTTTTTATAGAATATAGAAGCTTATTTAAGTCAGCCCATGTTGGATACACTAGGAACAAAGTCTTGCCTGAATCATCAACAAAGAGCCAGATGGACATATTGAAGAAAATACTTATAACAGATTTTCTCTATCCACTTAAATCCCATCATTTTAATGAAAATTTGCAACAAACACAAAGGGTGAAACCTCCATTTAAAGGAGAGTGATTTCTGTATCTCCAGATTTGCTACAGAACCCTGCATGTGAGCAGGCTTGATTAAAATCCTTATCTCAGTCCAAAGATAAACTCGCTTCTTACCACCTACAAGCTTATGTATAACAGAAGGACTGTGGTGAAGTGGCATCCTCTTATACGAACATGAGAAAAACAAGGCAATTTTCCTTCTGTAAGTAGTATGCATGAAATCTCCTCACAGTGAACGAACATCAAACTATGCTCAGAAAAGGCTCCTAAGAAAATATAACTTAACAGATCTACTACTGCTCGTGGCTATCCACACAGACGCAATAAATTCTTAAATTTGAACCTACTGCTTCATGAGAAGACAAAACAGGGATGTCCATAGAAGCCTGCTGTGCATTCCTGAAGCTCATCAGCCCAAAGCAGCTACCATCTCACTATTCAAACTTTGGGTCTTAAGACACAGTACCAGTATAGGCAAAAGCAGAAGTAGACACTTCATAGATATTTTCACTATTCAAGGATGAACTTTGCATGAATCCTTCCTTTAGTGTCAAGCAAATTCTGCCTCAAATAGGCTCACTGTTTGAAGGTTAAGAATAATGTTTTGGCTAACCAAAAAGCTACCTTAACGGTGATCTCTGGATATTTCCTTTCTGTTTCCTATAGACAATGCAGAGGGGAAAAGAGTTACCCATTACCACAACATGATCAGTATGATATATAGGACAACTTAGAAATCAGCATGGTTTCAGGCAATGATCAGGATGCTGTTGCCGGCAATGTGACATGAACTGGACTGGCTGGGGTGGCAACTGAAATAGGGATGGGAACAATTGAGTAAGCCTAGAAAATAACTTTAATACAAGCCAGAGTCAACAAAAGAACATAAGCTGAAGACGGTATGGGGCAACCTTGAAAGACCCAGCAATGGGGCAAACATAACAATATATAGATTCTATCCCAGATAGCAAACCAATGAAAAATTCCATTACCTTATATATAAAACCTTGTTAACCATTCACATGCAAGAATTCAGAACATAACCTTATGTGGTGCAACTTCATTAACATAACTATACCCATAATCTCGTTATTCTTGCCACAACCTAACAAGATATTTCCCTTCCTAGCATCTCATTTCCCATGGCCTCAGATCGATGCCGACTTCACTGCTGATCAGGGGTAACTCGCTCCTGGTCCCTGGCCACCCAATGCCCATAGGATGCACTTAATAATAATTCAGACTTTTTTTCTGCTACTTACATAATTTCAAAACAAAATCATAGGCAGCAGTCAAGTGTTTTCTTTTGGTTGTGTGTACTTTTGTTGCTCAGTACCAAATTCTGTATTTGAGGAAAAACCCAAGAATCTACAAATTTCATAGACTCATGAAAGGTCACACATGCATCTGCAGTCCAACAAGAGATTTCTGATTGCACATTCATTATGATAACTTTGTTCCAGGTATGGAAATAAAATCTAAAAACTAAAAGTTCAAACAATGATTAGACCATTAAAATTTGTTGTTATAGACAATATATATTTCTTAAAAATAGTTATGGAAAATATTAAAGTTTATTCTCTGAGAAAGCTAGTGCATGGAAATAGCTTTAGCATCATAGAATTTCTATATGTTCCAGGTACTGTTTCTGTATGTTCCCTGGGAGCAGGGGGCAGTGGAAGCTTAAAATTTTTGAAATTTTTCTTAATTTTTTGCTATTTACTAATTAGTAATTTACAGTGTAAGTTTAATATGGCTATTTGAAGCTAGAAAATGTGGAATGTAAAGAACAAAATCAATCTGCTAATCTGAATGATAAATTTGAAGAAAACCCAGTTGCAGTAATGAAAATGTAATCAGTTCTTTCATGAGCAGATAGAAGAAAATGTACTCTCACAATAAGTGGAATACTTCCTGAAATATGTGATAATTTAGAAAAATGCTTTAAACATATGGTAGGAAACTGTACTTCATTAATTATAAGACAACTCCACCTTCTGGGCATTATTTTGAAGAAGATGAAGATATGAGCAGCCAAATAGACCCAGAGCCACATCAAAGGTACTCTGTTCTGAAGGAGCTTTATTTGCTTCCATTCCTCTTAGTATTACTGTGCATCCACGCTACTAAACTGTGGTCTCAGGCAGCCTCTCCTGCCTTGTCATAAAATACTTCTTAAGGAAAAGAAAGACTTGGCATAAAGCAAGACAGAAGATGGAGACTGATGAAGGAGATAGAATGAATTGGCATTTATTTAAGTGCATGAGTTTTAATTTACAGACATAAGATGAAAACCATGGGCAATACTGAGGGAGTAAGGTCACCTAACACACCATTTTAGACTGATTGCGCAGGTAAGGTGCAGAAGCCAAGCATTTTTCAGTCACTAAAGTGACTTTATCAAGTGTCTGTGCTGATGATTATAGCTGATACCAAGAGCAAAGAGAGTGAGACTGAAGGCAATGTTAAGGTAGTGAGCTCAGAAGGTGGAAATGAAGATGAAGCAGAGAAGGGAGAAAGAAGAAAAGCTGAGACTGAGAGATCATTTACATGTTTATTTATCAGGCTAACTCATGGTTAGATATCCAATAAAAACCATTAAAGAAAGATGGAGAGGACTTAACAGAGGACAAGAGATCTGAGCCTAGTAAGGAGGAAACAGATATGAAAATCATTAGCAGGGTATTGATAAAAATATCCTATGAACATTACATTGCTTGGGGTGATGTAAAGCAGAGTAGAATGATTGCTTCCCAGAAGCAGTAAATTGAAGCAAAGAAGAAATGGCTATTGTTTGACCTCTAGGGAAATGATAACTAAACCTATCATTCAGAAATCTATACAGATGTGAACTAAGTTATTCAGGATATTGAAAGATGATGTAAGAAGTAAATTCACAGGCATAGAAATAGAGAATTTGATGTAGAAAAGCCACACACAGAGGAAAAAATAATGGGAATCGATATATGTTTTTAATCACAGCTTTTTGTAGCAAACTGAAACCAGATCTCTACTATATTTTATTGTTGAACAGTTTTTTCATAATCATACAGAATGGTATTGTGAAGAATTTTCAGATAACGCTAGGAGAAAATTAAAACTAAGAGAACTGTAAATTACTCTGGCACAGAAATGCAGAGATTACTAGTATGAAAGCAGCTAGTGAATCCTGAACAGAAAAGATCGATTAAAAGCCATATCCTGCAAAACAGTGGCTATGGAGGAAGTGCTTGCAGCTGCCTCTTGCTTTTACACACAACCAGGAATGTATAAGTTTCTCCATTTTCCTTTCCAGAAGCAGAAGACAGTACTTTCTTTACAACTTCGACACCATTAAGGTTGAGAAATTAGATAGATAAGATCCTCAAAAAGCTCAAGCCTTTAAGTGTGTTTGCTAACCAAATTAGTCCCCTCTTTACATGCATCTGCAGTTGCTTTTTATTTTAAAACCTGGCCAAGTCAGAGAAAGACTTACTGGTCTAATATTGCTCGCTAGAATACTGAGTTTATGTTTCAGGTAGAAAGATCTGCATGCAATTAGGTCTTCCTCTGAACATGGGGCCCCCATATGAAGGCATTATAAACCATACCTTTCATACCTTGGATGAAAATGTCCATTAGGATTCAAGGCTATTACCAGCAAAACTTACTCAGGAGGAAAGGAAGACCAACCCCCTATGTGAATATTCATTTGACAACTGGTATAATATATAGATCAAGGGTTCAGAAGGAAGGCAGGTTTGTTTAATTCATTCCAGATAACTGATAACTGTGAGATGTCTCAAATTAGTGCTTTACTGAATTCTTGACTCTAGTAATTTAGGACACAGAATTTAGTCACAAGCTTAGCACTTTCTGGTCAGCATTAGACTAATTCTCTAGTGGATATCTACCATTCTGAGTTTTGCATTCAACAAGGTGCCCAAGCTGTCAGTACCAGTGCATCCCCATTACACGTGCCCCCCCCCCCCCCCCACCCCCCCGCGCTCTTAAGCTGCAGGTACTCAAAATCAGCTGTGAATTTATGCAACTTTGTAGCTTAGATCAAACTACAGTGAAAAGGCCTGTGAGAAAAGTGGGGGGCACAGCCCGTTCTCTCAGGAGCTGCACTTAAGTTGAATCTGTTGTGGCTGTGCATGGCTATGTATTTTGGCTTTCTGAACCTTGGCCTGAGGATTCTATGTCAAGATTTAATGATCTTGGACCTACCTTATCACTATGGCCTTTCCTGAGAACCACTGGACCAGATCCTGACCCTGATGCTTTGATTTGACTTCTTGGCTTGATGTCAGATCTGCCTCACCATTATAGACTTGTCTGCTGATGTGGATTATTAGCTGGGTCTGACTACCATCACAGACCTTCTCTGCTCTTCTTGTTTGGATGCTGTGGGACTTCGCCTTTGCCAGTGAGGCCATTGTGTACACCCTGCTATCTCCTGTTTTCTCTCACAGAGCAGCCTACTCTTGCTTCCCCCTGAACCCAGCAGCTAATAAGCATATGCTGGAACACTAAATGCCTTCTGGACAGATTTGAGCAGAGTCACACAGAAAATATGAAACAGAATTGTTAGGAACAAAGACCTCCTGTTTCTCAGTTTAATGATGAGGCCATGATTTTAACCTACCTCGCAGGAGATTATAACTAGGTCTTTGTATTCTGGAGGCATGTCTAATTCATCTTGAAAATTCTCCTTGGAGGACATAAACTGGATTAAGATTTGCTTAAGGGATTGTAAAAGGTTGTCCTGGGGCACTGTGAAATATAATTGTCAGGATAATACACACATGCTTTATTTAAATTGTTTACATCATGAATGGCAGAACAAAATCCAGTACCTCAGTGGGACATATAGATGCTATCCAATTTAAGTAGTAAGTAATACTAATTAGACTGAGTTTGATTTACTTGTTCACATTGTTGAATTCTAAATTAACTTTAATAACTCGGGAGAAATATCTCGGTGTTATTATGGTCATTTTAATAAAACAACTGCACAATGAGGACATGCTTTAAAAAAGATCTAACTAGAAAATTTGGCCTATAAAGAATGACAGAGCTTCGTTATTATGAGCTGTTATAATGCAATCACATGAATCACTATGGCATGTGGACCTTGTGCTCAGCTCTTGTTATCTAATTCTGGTCATCCCATCTCCTGCATCCCCAGCTTTTTCCCTCCCACTCCCCCCAAATGAGAGGCTTTCTTGTTTATCAAAGTTGTGGGTGTAGAAATCAAAAAAGAACCAAGCATCTTAGAAAAAAATGGAAACAAACAGTCAACTAGACCACTAAGTCAGATGTTACACTGTTACTGTTTCTCTTGTCAGAATTCAGGTGTCTTTCATTTTCATTCAGTTTGAGTGCAGTTGACAGAGATGCCTAATCAGGGTTGCTTGTGTTGCCTTCTCACAGTTTTAAAAAATCATCTGAATTTTGATGCACAGTGAGCTTAAATTGCATATAGGAATACTGGATTAACCCTTGCTTGTACTGATAAGTACATAAAATGCACATTATTACTGACTTCAATGCAAGAATTAAACATAGAATATGGTCAAAATAATAAACTCAAGATATAACATAGCATTATATCTGCAGCAGAGAGGCTTCTAAGTCTTAAAAAGAATTTATTTGGATTCAGACAAAATTTCAGATGTCCTTAGCATGCCTTCATTTTTGCTTTTACATGCAGTAGAGAATGACAGCTTTGGACAGTTAATGTGTAGAAAGTATTGTGATTAAGAAAACATCTCAGGCTTTCCTAAGGCATGACAGAAACAGTCATAAGGAGCTGCCACTGTGCCACACTCCATGACACTTGCATTCCTAACACAAGCACCTGATGGGACTCTGCTCTCTCTTGAGCACTATATCCTACCTGCAACCTATTTTCTGTTACAGTTATTTCAATAAAAATTTGGGGTTTATTGCTATTGTTCTTTCTTCAATTTCTTGTTCTGTTCATTGCAGTATGTTTATGAAATATTTATTCAGAATAGGAGTCGCCCAAACTGGAACTATACTGCTTCAGTGAACTATCCCTTATTTTCTGGAAAAATTGCCTGTAGATAGAAGCTCTATAAAGTTAAAATGTGATTCTACATTGTGCAATATTCCAGAAAACACAATTATATCTACGAGCTAAAGTGGAAAGGAAGAGTTTGCGTATGTTATTATATAAAAAATCATGAAGAATTTTTTAGAAGCAATACCATGAACATGAAATATGGAAATAAGAAGCAGGGATGAAATTTTTGTTTTCTATTGATCTGCAGTTTTTGCAACCCACCAATACAACAAAATGGCTACAATTAATTTCCTGTACCTGAAAGTCCTAACAGAGCGACTGAATGTATATGCCAGACAAGCTATAAATTTAGTGAAAATGTTTGCAAATTATTTTAAAAAACAATCTATACATTCAATCTTGCAGAATTATTCAGTGTCAAGTATCCTACACCTGAGTCCAGTGAGTTTAGTTCTCTTATTACTGCCACACCTTATCTGGGGGAACTGTAATTATCTCCACAACTAGATCTAGGAGATAGCCAGAAAAAAACAAGATTTCTTGCCTTCCAATACTATTTGTGTTATAACCTGTAGTCAAGATGGCTTCCCTACTACAGTTCATACCCTGGAGAACTGGACAATCAAAATACCCTGGAGAACTGGACAATCAAAATGTGCAACTTATATACGGTGCTTCTTCCCCGCCATATCCTGATTATAGCATTGTTACCCAATGAACAGTATTTTACAGGATTCTGGAAAGAAAATTGCTTTCCCCCCCCCCCACCCTTTAGTTATTTTCCTGTCTTTGCTCTGTGTTGTTTTTTCAGTGCTATTGCTTTTATAGAATATTTTTATGTAATAAATGGGTTTCCTGTCTCTAATCCCAAAACATCTAAATGGTGCTTTATTGGAAACTAAACTGACTGTGCTCTGGTGGCAAACATTCATAATAAAATTTCCAAACTGAACAAAAACCAAACAAAGTTAGGGGTCAGTGTAAGGGTGCTCAGTTATTTGATAATATTTCAAAACACTCCCTTTTTTTAGAAGCACAGATATGGTTAGCATAATCTGGACCAATCTTGATGTGAACTGTGGTTATTAATAAAATCTTTATGATTAAAAAATCTGTGTTCTACAGTTATATTAAGTTTATTGCAAAGGGACATTTGCATTGCAATGAACCATTTTCAAAAGGGGCTCAAAGTCATCATCCAGTGCATGTGCTGACACTAGTTCTAGTGCTTGGAGAAAAGAAATTTATTTTCCCCAAAACTTACACAAACAGTTACATCTGCAAGAGGGGTTGGAAGGAGGATCCAGAGAACGATAGACCTGTCCGCTTGACCTCCACGTCAGGTAAGGTCTTGATTGAGCAGATCCTTGTGTGTGCCAACATGCGGCTGGACAAAAGGGGATCAGGTGGAACCAGAGTGGGTGGAGGAAAGACAGGTTCTGCTTGGCTGGTTACCTTCTAAAACAAGGTGACCTGCTTAGCAGATGAGGGAAAGGCTGTGGATGTTGTCTAGATGGACTTCAGTAAAGCCTTTGGGACTGTCAAGCCCTGGCATTCTCTTGGAGAAGATGGCAGTCCATGGCTGGGACAGGGGCACTCTTCACTGGGTTAAAAACTGCCTGGGTGGCCAGATCCAGAGAGTGGTGGAAAATGAAGTCACATCCAGCCAGCAGCCAATCACTAGTGGAGTTTCCCAGGGCTCAGCAATGAGTCTAGTCCTGTTTAATGTCTTTATCCATAATCTGGGTGAGGGAATTGAGTGCACCTTCAGCCAGTTTGCAGATGATGATAAGTTGGAAGTGACTGTTGGAAACTGGAGAGTAGGAAAGCTCTGCAGAGTGATCTGGACAGTCTGGACTGATGAGTAGATTAAAATGGTATGAGGTTCAGTAAGACAAAGTTCAAAGTCCTGTACTTGGGTCACAACAATCCCATGCAGTGCTACAGGATGGGGGCAGAGTGGCTGGAAAGCTGACTGGTGGAAAATGGCCTTGGGGTGCTGGACAACAGCAGCTGAACATGAGCCAGTGTGCCCAGGTGACCAAGAAGACCAATGGCATCCTGGCCTGTCTCAGCAACAGTGTGGCCAGCAGGACCAGGGAAGTGATTGTCCTTCTTGTCACTGGTGGGGCTGTACCTCAAGTGCTGTGTTCAGTTCTGGGCCCCTCACAGCAGGAGGAACATTGAGGTGCTGCAGCTAGTCCAGAGAAGTGCAATGGAGCTGGGGAAGGGTCTGGAGGACACTGCTTATGAGGAATGGCTGAGCTGGGGGTGTTTAGCCTGGAGAAAAGGAGACTTGGGTTGGAGACCTTATCACTCTCTATGACTACCTGAACAGAGGCTGTAGCCAGGTGGGGATCATTATCTAATCCCTTAAGTAACAAGTTAAAAAATAAGGGCAGATGGCCTCAAGTTACGATGCGGAGCTTTAGATTAGATATTAGGAAAAAAAAAATTGAATTAAAGGGTTCTGAAGCACTGGAACATTCTGCCCAGGGAAGTGGTAGAGTCCCCACCCCAGAGTTATTTAGGGATGTCTAGATGTGGCACCTAGAGACATAGTTTAGTGGTGAACATGGTGATGTTACGTTAATGGTTGGACTCAAAGTTCTTACAGGTCTTCTCCAACACCAAGATTTCTATGGTTCTATACACATTAAGAATATAGCGGATGACAATTTAGTAGAAGTGACAAAAGAAGTAAAATCAATAAAGTGAAACAGCTCATTTAAGCATATTAATAGGAATAAACAAGTTTTATTATTCAACAGAAGTATAAAATATTGGGAATTACACACAAGATAGGATAAGAGGGGAATGGAAGCCTTTAAATAAAATCTGTGAGTATGTTCTGATAAGCAAGTCCTTGGGCTTTTTAATGATGATGCACTACATTTAGGCTATGTTTATGGAATATGAAATATTATGCTTTTCATTTTCACAGATCAATACAACATGAGTCCAAATAGTTGAATTGAGAACAAAGAAACCTCACTTGAGTAGTAACTTGAGTTAATTTTTCTATTTTCTGAGAAAATCCTAGATACCAACTACAGAATAATTTTCTCCTTTAATCCAAACTTCAATATATGATAAAATGGATCTGAATAAAAAACCAATTCTACCCATTATATACTTCTACCAAATGAAACTATTTCAGCATGAAAGATTAAGACAACAATATAAATATTAAGTCCTAATGTTCTGTATCACCAAGATGTTCAAATGCTGAGAAGGAACAAAATAGTATTTTGGTAATTTAACAATTTCTAACTTGTCAGACAGCCTGTGATAATTGCCTAACACAGCTGTGGGGTAACATAACTTTGTTTAAGATTTTTTAGAGGAAGGTCCAGCTATATTTCCATGCAGCACTAAATTAAAGAAAAAAAAGAAAAAAAGAAAAAAAAGTGCAAGTTTAAACAATCTCATTTCATGACCAGGGATAGCTAGAAAAGCCTTTAAACATTTTTAAAACCACTGACAGTGCAGATTAATGCTGAGTGACAGGTAAAAATTTGGGTATAGCAGCTAGTGGTATCAATACAAACTACATCTATAGGGAAAAAAGCTGTTGAAAATGCATGTAGCTCTCTAGACAGAGACTCTGTCAAACCATGGATTAAAAAGTTCATGAGTAAATATGCTGTCAGAGAATTTAAAGAGTTACGAAATTATAAACAGAAGAAAATCTTCTAACAAATGCCTACAACAAACAAGAATTACCCAATTCCTACACATTTACTTGCCTACCCATTTTCCCATCTTTGAAACAAAATTCTTAAATGCATTAAGTACATTCAAAGAACCAACACATATACTCAGCACACCACATCTAATATCTTGTCAAACAAAATTAAAAACAGTATATGCATAAACACTTTAAAATCCTCTGAGCTTTACTGTTGAATATTACTTCTAAGTAGAAGAAGTAGTCTCATATTTGAATGTCTTGCCCTATTGATGTGCAGTCTCTATGACTTAGCTTTATGAGAGTTTTGGGTATGTAGAATTTTAACTTCTGAAAATTGTTTCTAAGTACAGCCACAAATGTAAAATAGATGATGCAGTATAAAATCACCAGCCATGTCTTCCAGTAGTGGAGCTATTCATCCAAGAAACAGGTATAAGTTCAATTTGGCAAAGTTAAATGACATTCATTTTGCAGAAATTAACTATTCTTTGTGCATTGTTGACTGTGAATGGAGACCATTATTTTTCATTGGCTAGATAGTGATGCAATTTTCAAAGCTAAATGAGCATTAAAAACATTCATTCCATGCTTCTGCAATGAACAATCTAAGATACCTAATGGCCAAACGAGACATTCCCTTTAATCTTTATGAACATATTCTATTCCCTTGAGATTAAAATGAGAAAGGAGAGTATAAGCTTGCTGTATTTTTGATATATGATTCTCTCACAAACAGGAGAAATCCTGTATGAGCAGATGCAGCAGCTTGCCTGCCTGCCAATCCCTGAAGATCCAATCATCCTGATGACTGTCCCACAGTTTCTTCCCCTTGGGCAGGCCGGTCTCTTTTCATTCCTCTGCTTTATTGGAGATGAGATTTTGGTGCCAATATTGGGAAGAAATATGTTTCACCAAGGGGCAAAATTCATACACATATGGATGGGTTTCCAAGTATTTGCCTTTGATATCAGGTCACATTCTAGTTATGCTCCTCTACAACAAGACTCCAGACAGAATTTTCTGGAGAACTGACTGTGCCAATTTACTATTTTCTTGAAATCAATCTCATTTTGAAATAATTGACTACTGAGTAACAAAAGACAGCATGAGGCCATAAGATTTTACTAGCAATGTGTTACGCAAAACCGCATATAGCTAACCCTGCTATTAATTAAAGTAACTGGTTATCTAAGTGGAACACCTTATATGTTAGAAAAACAACTACACAAAATAATACTCATTAAATAACAGCATAAGCACTGAATCATGGATTATATGAAAAATCATTCAAGCAATAAGACTAAATAACTTTTCTAGAACACCATTTCCCGATCTATATTAATAGAATATTTACAGAATAATGCTGCCTAGGGCTGATTACATGTCTCCATGATTGTAGAGATTGTTTGTTTAGACAGAAAAAAATTAAAAAAAACCAATCACAACAATATCAAGCTATTTGGTACCACTGCAGGTGATTTAGGCATTTGTGCATGCATCTAGTGCCATTCAAACACTGCAGGCCACAGAGCCATACCACGTACTTTGAGTAAGGAAAAGTTCTTTCTCTGTCTCCTTCCCACTGTAATGGAGATTTAAAGCATGGAAAAAAACCAAAACATAAAAGGTATATTCATCTGTAGCAGAATGAACCTCTGATTTTTATCACAAATCTTATCAAAGATTCTTTATCTCTACCTTCAGAGAGAGCAACAAATGGGGTCCTAAAACTCATACTTGAAGTCAAGGGAAAGAAAAACTTACATAGGAAAATGGATGAACTTACAGGTTCAGAAATCACAAGGCACAAAATATACATCAGAACTTTCAGGCTCTGCTCATGATTTTAGCTCACCCAGCACAGGTACCCTTTGGGATGCTTTGAACTGATCTTACTGACACTCAGCTCTGTTGGCATTATACAATCTGACCTTAACAGAATGACAGAGATATATGCAGTATCTTAGGTCTATATACTGAACTCCAACTCTCTATACTAAAAAAGGAAACACAATTACTCAGAATTATATCTGCATATATCTACATGGCTTTGAAGCTTGACCTCAATATCTGACACTCTCACTGCCAAAATAATTATTACCGTAACAACACTTTTCTCAGATATTATTAGTGCACTAACACTCTCATGAAACTGATTTGAAAAATGAAATATTTTTATCCAGTTTTTTACCTCAGTTGTTATGCTACCTTCAAGATATGCAGTTTGAAAAAGGAAGCTCTTCACCACTATTTGGAATTAAAATCTACAGTCATCACCAAGGAAATGATACTCTTTTCAATACAGCAGGTTGATTTGCCTAATATTGCGGATGGAAGTTTTTTCCCTCCTTTTTCTGTTTGCTTTATTGCTTGGTTGTTAATTGGTTGGTTGGTTTTTTAGCTTCTTTAGATTTTTTTTTTTTTTCTGTTGCTGTTTCTATTGGAGGGTTTTAATTAATTTTTTTTTTTTTTTTTGGAGGGGGGGGTTTGCAGTTTTATTGTTTATTTGTTTGGGGTTTTTTTTTGTTTTTTTCTTGTTTTTCCTTTCCTCATCCTTGAAAGGCCAGAAAAGAAAAAGAACTTTGGCAGTATGCCATATCATTAACTTGGTATAAACCATGTTCACTCCATATTCATTCACAATGGAGCTTTGTGTAATAGACCTGTTCCTGACACAGAGCAAGTACTAGGCACAGCTAACTGACTTATAATTTTTAGGGGTTTACTTTAATTCTATTTAATTTTCCTTCCTTCATTTTCAGTAGTGAGTGAGTAACAAAATGCTGTAGAAATCATTAAAACTGGGGCCGAACTTTGCTATTTGCGGGACTTAGCCACACCATCTCTAGCTGATGTACTACCAGATGATGGCTGGACACTCCTGTGGTAACTCTTTTAAGGCCAAAAAAATCCCAGAATGAGTCATCAATCTGTGTAGAATTGCATCTTACTATTGGACCATGGTACTCCTATTTAAGGAAGGACTATATTGTTTGGAATATCTTGACACTACACTTCACTGAACATGATTGTTGCCACTTGGCACTACCTTACTATGAAACAAACTCTCTTGGGTGTGCATTGACTCCATTACTGCATTAATGTCAAATTATCACCACGGATGCCTAATTTCTATCCCCTTAAGCCTCATTCTGCCTGGAAATTGTTGGAAGTCACCTAAAGGTCCACCTATCTGAGGTAAAGGAGTGAATAAGGTCAGGTATTTAATTTCTCAGGTCAATAGTAAAATGCGCCAGTTAAAAAATGGCCTGTCATGCAAATTGATTCCTTTAGAAAACGACAGCTTTTAATTGCTCATTTGAAGAAACAGAATGATTCAGAAAGGAGTTTACAGAGGTAGAAATTTAGAAATGATACAACAATATGAGATACATAAGTATTGTAAAAAGGAATTTCCACAAATGGGCTGTAGATATTACTTTCTGTTTCAGTTGGAGGCATTTTTTTAAAATGAGACAAGAGCCTTTATGCTGGCATTTTTTATAGCTTCTATTTGTTTAGAATATTTTACTCCATTTAATAGAAGGTAGAGAAGGGGAACATTTCAATTATTCTAGTTTCCTATAACACTCATTTGAAAATACTGAATGGTTACTTTATTCAGCTTTATCTTTAAGGTTACTTAATAAACTGTATACACAAAACTAACTATGGAACTATGACTATTACTAAGAGTATAGCTAGGGAATCAAGTTAGGTTTTTATCCACATTTGTAAAGACTGTTTGATAAATATTTATATAGACATTCCCTCAATATTTGGAATTTTGAATCTTAAGTAATGGAGAGTTGTATTTTCTCAGGATCATTGAGTGTGCAAGTTTAGAAAAGAGAGAAAAAAATCTACTTTTATGCACTGTTCATAGCAAGGTTTCAGGGAATGTGAATCATTAATAAGCTTATTTTATACTGAGAAAGAAATAGGAGCTCTTGAGCATTTACTTCAGGCATTAAGTCAGATGCTGCAATGAGCTAGACCTTCAAAGTGGGCATGAAGTCTTTCCCCTTTAATCACTGGAGAAAGCTTGAGTCTTCTGAAAGCCAACATATTGATCTGATCAAGGAATTGCTGAGACTGCTGCCAAGGAAATGATATGAATATATCTAAAGCAGAAGTATCTAAGAGTATAAAAAAAAATGCAATTGACCTTTCTCTGTAGTTTCCCTATTCTTTTATCTATTTTTCCTCTTCTGGAGGCTTTTAGCTATGGATTATTACATAGGGTTTGAGCAAGTAAAGAATACAGAAACAACATAGTGATACTGGCAGTGTGTAAATCCTAGGACTTGAAGGATTTTTTGAGAACTGGAAAAAAATGTGATAGGTGTTCCCTTTCACATAAGTAGAGCATCTGCTCAACCAACAGCACAGAGGCTTGGGGCAGGAAAGATTGATGGGCTACTTCCAAGTGTGAAACAAAGAGGATGAGAACCAGGAGCCAAAGTAATGAATGAAAAGAATATGTGGCAGAAGACAGTACTTAGAACTTCTCTGACAATCATGTTTGCAATCCGAGAACAAGAGTGTGACCAAATGTGCACCACAGGACAAGGAGAAAAGCATCAATGCTGCCTATGAGGACTTTTCTCACCTGGCCAATTCCCTGAATGACTCCTTGACAATGTTTGGGTAGGTGCCACAAATTAAACAGCGTGGACAGGTGTAGGACAATTCTGAAGCCTGCATTTTGTCCTTTTCGATTCATGTTTACAAACACAGTCATAAAAGCCAGACCCTAGCCTGAAATGGGAAGATGATAAGTACTGGCTCTTTTGGGCTGTTTTGAGATGAAATGGAATCAGGCAGAAGTCTATGTAGAAAAATTATGTAACAAAACGTAAGATTTTTTTTACCTAATTGTTGATTACTTTGGCATGTAGTTTATTTGTTATTCAAAAAAGAAAATAAATATTACATTATTTAAATAGGACTTGTGTTTTTATATCTATTAAGAATGTATTTCATTGCAAAACCATGTAAGTTTCACTTTATTTTTCCCTCATGAGAATTTGTTCCTGACAAAAACCATCCGTAAGTATATTAATCATTACAGAGGTATTTACATATGAAGTATGACACACTACAAGGAGTGATTCCTGTTTACCTTCTTAAAGTGGCAAGTGCAATTCACACAGTTGCTCGAAGGTGAAATTTTCCTTTGTAAAAATATGTGGTGCTCTGGAATAGCTTGATGAAAACAGGAGAGAAATCTGAATGGCTTTTTAGGGCCACTCTACAGGACCTGAATTTTTAATTGTCTGGTAGGTGTAATTTTCCTTCTCTTAGGATAAAATATTGAAATATTTGCAGCTGAACTTTTATTAACTATGAATACCCACTTTAAATCCACACCGTGCTTTAGCACTACACAGACTTGGAACAAGAAGTAATTTAATTACAAATGAATTCTGAGTATCTGTGTATAAATTTATTGAAATACTTGTTTCCTGGCTGAAAATTTTAGACATTTTCTTTATACCTTTGTACAAGTTAATATCAAGGCTCTGGGGTTTTTTTCTGTTTTCTTTCAACATTTTAAATAAATTCAGTCTCTTGGTATATTTTAGGCCAGCATCACATTTGTGCTATATGAGTCAGAGGATCTCAAGTGCTGCATTGGAGACACACATCACTAATTCTAATACAAAAAAGATAAGTGGACTAAGGCAGACACCATTCAGATAAGTAAACAAACAATATAATGTGAAGAAGTATCTAGAAAGTATAAACAGGATTTACAATTTACAAGATATAGAAGTCTTACCCTGGGATCATGTGAATGAACCCACAATAACAGACAGGAATCCAGCTTGATTATTTTTTAGAATTCCCAAAGCTCAGCATGTGTACCATTGCTCATATCTTATAGCTAGAGTAGGTACATTTTCCAAAAGCTCTCTTGGTCACAAACATTTCTTAAGTGTCTCTAGCTATAACTGGACATTTTTAAGATACACTCCATATGCCTGCAGATTATTTAGTGTTTTTCTAAAATTTCATGGACATAAACACGGAATGGGAGATGGAAGATGTAACAATGAAGTATGCAAAGAAAGGAGACAATGAACACATTCAAAACAAAAGCTTTTCCATTTTCTGCCATATGGAATCATAGACTGTCTGTGAAGACAGAAATCAGACTTTGTTTCCTGCCAATGTTTATAAAACTTATGTAAGCAGCTCAGTTTCAAGTTTAAAAGGAAATGTTAATTACTGTACTAAATCAGACTACTCATCAGAGTACCAGTGTCACAGCAGCCATTTTTAAGTTGAGAGATAACAGATTGTTAGTTAAAAGTTGATTTATGCATGGAAATATGGTTTACACCTCTTCATTTTTTCATATAATATCATAGCTAGCTGCACTTGCGATGCAGACATACATCTACTTGTTTTATTTTGCTCCTTTTAGGACCTTGGCCTCGTGCTTATTCAGAATTAAATGTGCTACAATCAAGTCAGGAATCTTCATTTTTTCCTGTGAGCAAGATTAAACAGAGATGTCGGCCTAGTTCCACTTTGTATTCACTTTTCAGTTGTGTACATGCAGACCCTTTTAACAATCTGTTCTCAAATACCCGTTCTAATAATTCCAACTCTCAATCTGATTTTTGATTGTTATTCTTTATTTATTCTTTATTATTTTGCTTTGGTTTTTTGATCATTCAGCTTTGAAACTCTCTGTGTTCACAGGTTTTATTGACTCAAACAAACCTTCCTCTTTGCTTTAGATGACATCAATCATTGGAATATGAGCTAGTGCTAGTCACTAGGCTGCCTTTACAGCCAGTGGCAGAACTTCCACAAGACTGGAAGTTCTTCTAGCCACGCCCTTATTTTAGATGTCTGATATGAGTTGCTCTCCTGAGGAGTACTGTCCCTTGACTTTAAAGGAAGTTTAGGGTGTTTTTGGAAAATTTTGTGATGCTTAGAGTAAGTAAAATGAATCCAAGCCATATAATCTCAATTGAAAAGAGTGTTAGAAGTGATAGCTACAGAATTTTTTTTAAAAATCTGTATTTTATTTAGACTGCTAGTTTTGCACACTAATGCTGTTATTTTCTCTGAATGGCTTCACCCATTCCCTCTTAAATGCTCTGTCAAAACTGAATTTAATCTGCTAGTGTATATCCTCTCCTTTTCATTTTGCTGTATCTCCTGGAAATCTTCAATCTTTCCTGCCTTTGTCTAAGTATCTTTGTGATATCTGCACATTTTATAAAACTACTGATCATTGAAACATCAGTATTCATAAAATGAACATTAACAGAAAGCGGCTTTTTATATGCTGAGAATTCTCATTTGTTTTTTTCCTTTCAGTTCTAAATAACATCCTTGACAAAATATTGCTCTTCGAGATTATTTGGTTTTTCTTTTATATCATCTAAGAGCTGTAAGCTTGACTTTTGACAACAGAATGTCCTCTAACCATTTTTCTGGCTGCTGCTCTTAAGGAAATTTATTTGACAGCACCGGGAAAATTTTCCCTTACAAAAGAATCCGAATCTGCCATAGAATCCCCTAATACTACTCCCTATTTCCAGTTCCACATTCCAAATGTATCTTTAATGACAGCTATGCTTTTGGTACTCCAATCTTCCAGTTAGAAATTTTCTTTTTAAGTTGAAGGCTGAATATTTCTTAATAGCATTTCACCCACCTTTTATTTACATATCTTCAAAACACTTAATGGTTCACTGTGATGAGAACTCAAATCAACCAAAGCACTGAGATGATCTGCTCAGGTCTTTAGTGCTCAAAGAAAAATTCAAAAGGCTATATAAAAGCCAAGGTTAATTCTTTAATCTAAAATCAGGAACTCATCTTTTAAAACAGACAAAACCAAAAGCTATTGGTTAATGGAAAATGGTAACATGGTTTAAAAGCTTTTGTCCCACTGCATGTTGTATCCTTGTAGGTGGGTCTGTGCTTTCAGTGTATTCAGGGACTATGAGTGATAGCAAAAAGCTTCTGTTTCTTCACACTATCATTTTCGTATGCCTGCTCAGCTGGTCCGGAGGAGGAGAAGATGGAAGAAGAAGAAGAAGAAGAAAAAGAGCAGGATAAGGAAGTAGGCTTCTACCTCCTATCAGAGGCTTTTATTTAATTTAATAATTTCTTAAAGGAATATAATACAGAGAGCAATGATATAACAAATACCATCTGTCCTGACCATGCATGAACAAAGAAAATTGTTGCTTTTATATTTGTTAAGTTTTTTGTAGTACATTTGCTATCCTTAAGAGGAAAGCCAAAAGGAGATGGGCCCTGCTTTAATGGAAATGCATTTGAATTGATTGAGCTTCCTCAATAACTCAGTAAAGTAAAAGTATTGGATTATCTGGATTTGAAACCAGTCTTTGATGTTTTGTTCAGAAGAAATGAAAAATTTGTGTTAAAAGCCATCACAATGAAAAGTTTAACAGGGGCATGGCAACTGTCCTTTTGGTTTTCTTAGTGATTTTCAAATGCATTATCATGTGGCTTATGATAGTCTACAGTACAGTTAATGTACCTTTCATCACTTCCCATTTGTCATGAATTGAGAATGTGCAATGGAAAGTCATTGTAGAATGGCTGTTGTGTAGTAACTTTTTAAGCCACCACTACTCGTTTCTGTATCTTGAAAGAAAGAGAAAATAAAATCTCCTCTGTGAAAGATCTCTGAAGATTAGCATATCTGTGAAACACAATTAGGTGCTCAAATTTTATACCAACTACTATTAAATTAGAAATGTCATTCAATTAGCAATTAACTTGTAAACTGAAATTAGTAGAAAGAAACCAAGAACTAACTGCATTACTGTGAAATTTGCAACAAAATTGGATTTTTTTTTCTCTGACAAGAAATAGTTCATTCATAGTTCATATTAAGTTCATATTTAGAATTTTTCTGATCTTTAAAGTTATTTGAAAATGAAAACGCAGCAAACAGTATTTAAAGTACGTGAGGCTACTGAGAGAATATTTTATGGTAAGTAACTATTGATTAAATAGGACCCCTGTCAGCCTCACATCTGTGCCTGGAAACCACATGGAAACTATTGTAAGGCAAATGGAGGACAGGGAGGTGACTACAAACAGTAACACAGCTTCACCTTGGGCAAGTCCTGCCTAACCAACTAAGTGGTCTTCTGGGATGGAGTGACTGCACCAGTGGACATGGGAAGAGCTACGGATACCCTCTGGACCCCTGTAAAGCCTTTGACATGGTCCCAACAACAGCCTTCTCTCCAAATTCAACAGATAAGGATTTGATGGGGGGACTATGATGGATTAGAGTTTGGTTGGGCACACCCAGAGGGTAGCGGTTCACAGCTCAGTATTCTGATGGACACTGATGACAAGGGGTGTCTCAGGCATTTGTGCTGGGACAAGTACTGTTTAACACCTTTATCAATGACAAAGACACCAAATGCATCCCCAGCAAGTGTGTAGAAGGCACTGAGCTGAGTGGTGTGGTTTACATACCTGAACAACAGGATGCCATCCAGAGGGACCAGGAAAAGCTCAAGAATGGGAACTTCAAGAGGTTCAACTAGTCCAAGTGCAAGGTGCTGCACCTGGGCTGCTGCTACCCAACCCCTGGCATCAACACAGGCTGAGGGGATGAACTGATTGAGAGCAGCCCTGAGGAGGAGGACTTGGGGATACTGGGGGATCAAAATCTAGACCTGAGCTGGCAATGTGTGCTTGCAGCCCAGAAAGCCAATTGTATCCTGAGCTGCATCAAAAGCAGCAGGGCCAGCAAAGTGAGGGAGGTGATCCTGCCCCTTGACTCTGGTGAGACCCCACCTGCAGTGCTGCATCCAGCTCTGGGGTTCTCAGCTCAGGAAAGACAGGAATCTGTTTGAGTGGGTCCAGATGAGGGTCAGAAAAATGATCAGGGGCTGGAGCACTGTTGCTATGAAGATAGGCTGAGAGAGTTGGGGCCTGGAGAAGTGAGGGCTTCAGGTAAACCTTACTGCAGCCTTTCACTATCTAAATGAGGCCTATAAGAAAGATGAACAAACTTTTTAGCATGGGCTGTTGCAATAGGACTAGGGGTGATGGTTCTAACCTAAACGGGATAAATTTAGACTAGATAAAAGGAAAAGGTTTTTTGCAATAGGGGTAGGTAAACACTGGAACAGGTTTCCCAGAGAGGTATTAGAAGATCCTCCATCACTGAAAACATTCACGGTCAGATGGGATGGAGCTCTGAGTTAACAGAGTGAGTTGAAAATGTATCTTCTAACCCAAACAGTTCCTTGATTTCATTCTATGAACTATTGGATTTTTCTGTCTAAAGATGAATATAGGTAAAATTTAGGTCTCATTTATGCACTATATCTGCTTCCTGCATTTAATGTGTTTGTCAAGTTAAAAGAATATTGTTATAGATAAGCCTTCACACATTTATAAAATCTTGTTGGTATAGAATAATTATTGCTGACCAGTCAAAAACTGCATAGTGTACTCTTTTCAGTTGAGACCAACATAAACATTCCCTAAAACCCAAGTACATAAGCAGTCAGACAGTTGTGCCAATGTCCTGAGGACAACTACATTAAAACTGAATTATTCCAGATACATTCCTTTCTTGTTAGTGAAAATAAGAAATTACTTCTTGCCAATAACAGCCTTCTGTCCCTATCTCTGCATGTCACCTGAGCTCAAGTATTCTGATAATGATTTGCACTGCAGTGACCCTGTCCTTTTTTGATAGTTGACCGAGCACAGGGAGGATAAACTCATGCCAATATATCAAGGCACAGAGTTAGGCAGTGAGATTAAACCTATAAATTCATTTTTAGTTTTCATAATTCATTTCTCAATTTCCTTCTATTCCTTTGATGGTTTTACAGTTAAGAACAGACCTCCTGAGTACCTAAAAATATCTTATATGTGGGAAGAGGAAGGTAATCAAAAGAAAGACTGTAAAGATCCTGCAGTTATCTAAACCAGCCAGTGCACAGCAGAGTTTCTGATTCAATTAGAATATTGTTGCTGTTTCCCATGTGAAGCCATGAATATGTAGAGACACAGATTATTTGAATGTATCTTCTTAAGTTGAATGCATTTTCCTGTTTGACTTTTTTTCCCACATTTTTCAGAGGACAAACATATTAGAATGTACTACAATGAGCCAAGCAGCACGGACTGTGCTCTTTATATAAGCTCATCTTTTTATTTTGTCAGAAAAATGTCAAGGAACAAACATTTCAGAAAAGATACTTTCCTTTATAAATTTGTGCAGGGTCTAGCATAGTGAAGGACTGACAATTGGAAGAAGTTTTAAGTGCTATTACAGTCCAAACAGTAGTACTGAAAAAGTAATAAATCACTGGTTAAAACCCCACTGCAATGTTTTAAAGATTTTAAGACTGCCAGAGTTCTTTTTGGGGAGTTCTTTGACATGTCCCCAGTACAAGGTTGTGCCTTATAGGGACTTATGTTTACAATCCTATCACTTTGTAATATGAAGTGGAGAACAATAATAAATATTTATTGTAGAGCAGCAAGCTATATATTCAATATCAACAATCCAATATTTTCCCAGCTTTATTCCAGCAACTAACTTCAAAATGACCCTATTTTCTTACTCATTCAAACTACTTGCTGAAGAACTGACTGACATACATGTGCACTAAGATGTTAACTTGAAATCTGAAAAAATGTATTGACACTGGAAGTTTTGCTGTCAAACATGTATTTTGGATTTATTGCTTACATACAACTTCTTAATACTTTCCTGGCACTATAAAAATGCAGCTATAGCAAGTTAATTAAATAACAAAGGTACTAAACAAACACAAAACTATTAGAGAATAGCTTTTAAAACCAATATTTTCAGTTCAATTTTTAAAAAAATGCTTTCATATTGCATCTCATTTATCACTACCAATAAGTAATAATTGAGTTGCCAGGCATTTTTATATTTGATGTTTGTTGTTATATGACTATTACCTGGCAAATCTCCAGTACCAAAAACGAAGTTTAAAAAATAAATATGAATAAAATTTTGAAACTTACACACAGAAAAACTAATGTAAGAATTTCTATGCTTTAATTATTTTGGCAACTAATGTATATTTTTTGAATGATCGTTTATTTATGCTGATTATTATCACACCATAACATGTGCAATGACTATTCCTTGGGAGAATGGTATATTAAAAGACAATGTCAACAAAATAAACACTCCTCAAGCTATTAAGTATATTAATATTATCTTAATTAGCACAATTTTAGAAATTAGCATTTGAAATACTATGTATCTGGAAACACTAATATGTACCTACAGTTCATAGTATTCTGGTGAGTATTTTCTTAATTTTGGTTCTAAATTTTGCATTTAGATCTTGAGATATGATTATGAAGAAATCCAATGTATAGGCCATTCTGCATGTGCTACAGAGGGGATAACTGAGCAACAGATAATCTGGAGGAGGAGGAACAGCCCAATCTGGATTGTGATAGAACCTGCAACTCTGTACTTCCAAGTACTTCTGATTTTCAATACATCATAAATTTGATAGAAGAAGTTTGTACTTCTTACCTACATTTCCAGTCATTAGGTATGAATTCTGAAAGTCCATCATTCCCATTCCAACAATGTGTATAAAATCTTCAATCACCTGCATTAACTCCACTGAGCCTGGATAGATCTAACAAAGGAAGGTCAGACATGACATTTACTATAATATCAAAATATCTACAGCTGCAAATTCAAATAAAATCCAAATACCATTGAAAACAAATTGAGACATAACAGTCAAACAGCTCTTCCTGTGTTTTAATACTAAACATTTTCTGTTACTCTAAAATAACCATTTTGCTATTAAATCCTCATATAAACAGACACTACTTCCCACAAAGTTATGTGAAATCAACTGTACACTGGAACTCTGGAAAATGTTTCTGCTAAGTCACTGCAAAAGTCACTTATCAAAAACTTAGTGGCTATTACTTTCATTAATGGTTAAAGAATTTCATATTACAGAATAACTCTAATTAAAATAGTCTTCCTTCCTCTGAAGATAACTGCAGTAGCTTCAGAAATACTAATACAAACTGTAATGCAAATCTTACTGTGGCCTTGCCAGTATGATAATCTTTGTTGCATTAATCAACATGTAAGGTAAATCTTTACTGGTAGTACTATTTTTGTTGCTGATATGGAATAGTAGAATCATAGAATATTGGATGTTAGAAGGGGACAGTGAAAATCATCTAGTTCATCTTGCAAAGCAAGATCACCTCTAGAAAGTTGCTCAGGAACACATCCAGTTGGATTCTGAATGTCTTCCAGGAAAACGATCCCAGAGCTTGTCTGCACAACGTGCTCTAGCATTTAATAACTCCCACTGCCAAATAGTTTTTCTTACACATGAATGCCATTTCTACATTTTAATTTTTGTCCAAATTAAAACAACTTTAATTGTTTTTTATTCTGGCAATGGACATGATTGAGACTTGGCTCAGTTTACTTTACTCTTTTTCTCTTTCAGGAATTTTTAATATTGTCATGTTTCCAAGTAAAATAGTGTCAGCTATTTCAGCCTATCCTTGCATATCTAATGCTCTAATCCCCTAAACAACTTCATGGTATTTTTCTGGGCTCATTCCATTACTTTGTGTCTTGTACTGAGGAGCCCAGAACTGGACAGAGTAAACTAAAATAAATTGCAGTAGCCTTGGCATTGCTAATGTAGCCTCTCAATTTGGCTTTTAAAATGATAAAAAACACATTTCCAATAAATATAATTTATTTGCAAAGCCGTAAGCTACTAAGAAAAACATTTTCTTTAATATTTAACAATTATGATTCATCAACAAAACAGCATTAGAGATCATAACAGTTATTAATAAGACTAAAAGTGCTGTTCATATCACATATGTAAAAAAATCATTCTTGGTTTTTACTTCCTGTTATGAACAAGAAAATTTTCAGTAACGGAGTATCTTGCAATAGAAAAAATAATGAATGACCTGTTCATGGTGCTTTTTTCTTTATATCAGTGAAATGTCCAAATTTCGCTTTATAACCAATATTCAACCCATTCTTTCCACTACTGAGACTGCAGACTCTAAAAAAAGCCTACAGAGACTATAACTTCCAGCATGCTGCACACCATCTTCATCTTGCTCTATCTATCTAGACCCACAGTTGCTTGGTTCAGAACAGAGAATTTCACAAGGTGCTTTGTTTTCTACATGGATGTTTTTATAAAAGGTAGGGCAGTTATGCTATTTTGAAGAAGAATTTGTTGTGACAATTGTGATCCTAACAGGTTGCAAATGCTGCTTCAGGTGACAGAGACTTAATGTCCATTTTCCTAATGATGAGTTACTGAGGTAGTAAGTGTGTTTTTGCATCCATCTCATTCAAAGCACACACACTCACAGGCTATGAACTAAGGAAAAATTTCAGTGAGATTTTTACATCACTCATTCTTGCATATAAAATTGCATAGTAATAAACTGTTGGGCACTCAATTGAGCAGATACTCCTCATTTTTATGTATCTGAAGTACTGGTTAATCAATAGGGTGCCATCAGATCTTGATGAAGAATATGCAGAACAGCTCCCATGTTTTGAAACTTCAGTATAAACTTACACATTGTGGATTGAAATGGCTTCCTGTGTGCAGTGCTTTACATCAGCTCTTAAAAAAAGCAAGTATTAAAGTGAGTGCTGCTTATCTGAATGCTATATAACCTGTAATTAATCGTTATCAACTGCTGGCATTTCAGCTAGAAAAGCAGATGTGCTGAGGCTTTGCAGCTGTGTACTTGATTGAAAGTCAACAATATGCTGACAGTGAGTAAGATTTTCTTTCCCACAAAGAATCTAGAAAACAGGCTAAGAGACCTATGCTAACAGTAGCTGTGGAGTTTAAGAAGAAAACTATGCAATCTGGCAAAAAAGGTTGGTTAGACTGCATCTAGCTTTGCAATGTTTTATTACAGAAAATTAAGCTGAGTGGCTGAACCAGAAACAGGATCACATTTATTCACTATTGCCTGCTCACTGCTCCAAGCTGTTATGGAGAGGTACTTGCTTCCAAAGTCTCTTTGAACCTGCTTATGTAACTGCACAAGAAGAGTAGTAAGACCAGTGGCATTGATTTCTTGGAGGGTCATATCTCAGTGGTATAAGATTTAGTGAATCCCCTAGCTTTGAAACCAGAACCCATGGCCCCACTACTCCTGTGTTCAGCTCATCTTGGGATTTTTTGGGTTTCTGCTGCACCTAGGTCTGTGAGACAATGATTTACTATGTAGAGAGAAGGAGCTGTAGAAAAGTAGAAATAACTTGTTCCCGCTCTGTTTTTCAACACCACTCTTCTACGAGCAGCAATGAAAAGAGGGAACCGGAGATCTACTGTTGCCCCTTTGGCTTCACATTCTCAGAATTTCCTCTTAGGTGCTGTCATCCCCAAATCTCTGGGGTCAGATGGCTGACACGGCATGGGTAAGCAGACAGGATGGAGGTAGAAGACAAGGTTGATAACATAGGAGTGGTATCATGTCTGTTTATTAGTGTGGCAAAAATATTTGCTTAATATTGGTTTCCTTATCTTGCCGCTGTTTATGGAAACTGCCCATATGTATGTGATTTTGCTGCTTCCACCCATCACCACTGCAGAAAATGACACACTTTGTCTATTTTTGTATCTGGCTCTTAGAGAGGGGAACAGAAAACCAGCAAAAGAAAAAAATATGATTCCCAGATGAATTGTATTGGGTCACCTGCAGTGTCATGTCCCTGCTGCAAGTTTTGAATTAGTAGTGAAAGTCCTGCTCTCCCCTTTCTTAGTGATATCATAACCAGGAACTCACAGAACTGAGGGTAAACAGCTTCTAAGATCTTTAAGCCAAGTTTTTTTGCTAAAACACTGCCTTAGGCAAAACCACGTTTTTTCTTTCATAAATTTGCCTATTTACCTTTTTAACTCATGTCTTTTCAGTTGCAAGAAGTTCTGCAACCTAGGCTTCTACAGAATAATATTCATTCACAATCTGCCACTATTTGATGTCCTTTATTTATTTTACAAGAAGCATATGTGAGTAGATTAAGCATTCCTGCAGCACATTCTCCAAACCACTCCTGATTTTAAAAGCTTCTATTGCAAATAAGTGCACCTGACTCTTTCCCACACTGAAATGTCTTGCTATGTTTAATCATTCTTCATAAAGATTTTTTTCCTCTCTGTCAGCATCCCCACAAGTTTTCCTCTTTATATAATTATAATAATCCCCATTGCCAGTGTTATTTGTACCTGAATAAATCTTACATTATTATGGTCATGTTCATGAACAAAAATGTTAACATTGTCCAGTAGCTTCTTGATATAAAAATGTAGGAAACTCTTGTATCCAAGCAAAAAAAAAAAAAAAAAAAAAAAAAAAAAAAAAAAAAAAAAAAAAAAAAAAAAAAATATATATATATATATATATATATATAATATAATATAATAATATATATATAAAAGAAAAAAAATGATGTATGAAATGTTTGAATTTTAAACTCTTTTATCATACATTCATGTTCTTTGCTACACTTTCTTATTTCATAAAGTGTTATCATCATATCCTAGTCCAGAAATTTGTCAGTCCCAAGAATCACAACTGTTCTTCTAAATACAATCTTATATGAAAATTCCACTGTTTGCATTTCTGTAAGTTGTTTAGGGCTTTTATATTAGGTCTTTGGGTGAGGTGTTGTGTTTAACAAAAGCAGCATTGCAGCTAGCCCTCAGTAGCATTTTCCAGCTTTTGTATGTACTTCATTACAATGTCCAACGTAAAGAGATAGTGAATAATCCTATGGAATGTTTATAAAAATCTCTTTTTATCAAGAGAAACAACTTATACTCTAAATATAATTTCAATATAAGGTATTAGCTGGTGGGCCCTGGAATTGCTCTTTTTTGAAAAAGATAATTTTTTTTCCCCAAATATTCTCTCACTTAGGATTTCCTTTCAACTACAGCAGGGTGTATCGTTAGACTGATTTCTGAAACCATATATTAAATTTTGTCAAATCTTACCTGTTGCGCATCTTCCCATTTCTCTTTGTTTTCTTCATCTAAGAGATTACTTATGATTTGAAAGAAGTTCTGAAAAATCAAATAAAAGACTAAGTAAAATGATTTCAAAAATATGAACTACCACATCCTTAATCTGACATTAAGAAAGCTTTCTTTTCTCTATTACAGATGCAGTTCTGCAGCCTATTTTCTGTCAGTGGAAGAGATGATGTAGCAAAATAATACATTAGACTGATAAGAGGACACATATTTTATGGTAAATTTTTAATTTTTTGCATATATAATCAGGTTCCATAGTACCACTTTGTATGACACAAGAACCATTTTTGCTAAGTTTCTAAGTGTGATGTTGTTCTATTTGCAAATTGTTCTCATTCCTGAAACTAGACAACTATAGATTTTGCAAAAAACCAAAGTACATTTAAGAAAGCACCAGTCTTGGGTCTTTAGTTTCTATTCAAAATGAGAAAAAATGATCCTTAATAACCATACATAGGGCAGTAAATGACATTTCAATGGTCAATACTGTTTCAAATCAGATGCTTCTTACTTTTATATGTCACACTTGCCTCTATCCTTTTAGAAATTTTAACATAAAAGGAATAAGCAGTTTCTTTTTCTTTGACCTTAAGCTGTTAATTTCTTTTCCTGACTCTCCTATTCATTTAAGTATAGGAGAAAAAAAAGGCAGGACAGTTAGATACAAGTCATACATTTAAAAAATCACTTTTCTCCAAATGTTTGTGGAGAAATTTCCTTTCTAATTTTGTCTGCTCTCTCTAGCAATTTGTATTCTCAACTTCATCCTTTAAAGCTAAGAATTTGTGCAGTCTGTTCTCATCTCTGTATCACATTTTGTGCAGAATGTCAATTTTGTCTAAAGCCTGCCAATTATAATTTATCTGTTCCTTCATAAAAGATACATGTAGTTTCCAGTAACCTTTGCTGAACAGTGCAATTAAGTTCCCCACAATTTCTAAAAATCTTTAACTGGAAAACCAACCATGTGACTCAGCTGCAACTCAGCTTACTGGTCATTACCTCACCTGTGCTTACTTTTTAGCCATTTTGGGGTATAAACAGGACTTGAAAAAGGTTTAATTAAGAAGCAACTTTAACTCACTATTAATGAAAGCACAAAGGATTTAACTGCACAATGACTGAAATTAGAAAGGAAAAACTTCCAACATTAGTCTATAGTGGTTATGCTTGAAAAGACATTAATTTCAAAATTGAGGTAGCACAGACATTTTAGGTGTTTCGCAACTATATTGGTAAAAAATTTTAGGATGCAAAATTGAAGAAAACTTGTGAAAAATATTTTTTTACATAATAACATTTTACCAGTCTAACCTGGTCCCAACATTCAGCACTTGACAAGCAATAGGATCTATCTTTGCTTAACCATTAGGAAGTAAACTATGCTAACTATATAATTCACATGGATAAAAATTTCTTTAACTTGACCAAATTTACTCTGGAGGTGACTGACACCTTGCTAAACTTGGACAAAATAATCCTGTTCATTAATGAGGCTACAAGTATTTTCTCACTGAGATCACTAGCAATATATCCACAAGCTTCAGTAACACAACAAAATGAAAAGAAACAAAATGGCTCAGCAAGCTCTGTGAAAATTGATAATGATAGAACATAAAAGAAAAATGTTTTCATGGTTTAATCCAACTTTCAGCAATACTAAGGAATGACCAGTCAAGTTGAAAGTAAGAACAGTAGCTATAATTACATACTACTTACATACCTGGAATATATTTAATCCCTCTCAGGCATTCCATAGCAAAATAAAGCACAATGCAAAGAGTTCCATTTGGTACTCATTATAAAGGATTTGCCAGTTTAACAAGGTTGGCAAATCACTATTGTGTAAATGCAACTTCAGCTATGAAAAATGTACATCTTCACTGGTCCCCCAAGTAAAATAAACTATATTGGCCAAAGCATGTCAGTTTCATGGCATTGCAATCACATTTACTGTAGGGCATTGTAATTTTGGTGAAGACTTCTACTAGGTAGAGTCTGCCTTATGAAGATTTGGCCTGAAGGAAAACCCCTTTCTAAGGGCACGGCAGTTCTAAAACATGGCAGTTCTCAACTCTTCCTGTGTAACACTGTAGAAATGCAGTGGATGGAAATTTTAACTTTAATTTATTAGGGCATCAGTAGCAGTCCAGCTGCAGCAGCATGGAACTCAGTGTGGGATAATTTATCATAGTAGAGAGTTGTTTTGAAAGTAGTTTTGCATTACATTGCAGACACTGATTCCCCTGCAGTCTAAGCCTTAATTGCAAAAGTATCCATGCCTGTTTAATGAGATCTGAGAGCTGCCTAGATTGCATGAAGAGCACTCAGGAGTTTAAAATGTTTCTTGCATACAATATATCACATGTATTTGCTAATAACGTTTTGTATTAGTTAAATTTTGTATTTATTTTAGTTACAAAAAGCATTAAAATTACCAATAATTGACAGAAATACATGTGTAAAAGTTTATAAATAATGCTAGACTCAAGCAAAAACAAAAGATGAGCAATAACTTACCTAATACATATTTTTGCATTTGCCAATAAAGTATAAATTAGGGTTATGAACTTAGTAACAGGAATATATTGCTTCTTGAGATCTTTTTTTTCTCTATTTCTAGCCCTGTTTGGTGCCATATTTATGGTAGCACTGGAGGGTGAGATATGTGCAGGTCTTTCAGTCAATGTGATTTTTCAAAGCCATGCAGTGCTTTGTGAATTAAACAGAGATGAACAAATAGTTTTGCTGCTTCAATAATTAAAAGATATGAAATGCATTTCAAAAATGTGACAGGTAAAGAAGGGTTAAAAAGCTTTTGTCCTACTTTGACTACTCTCTTGTTTACTGCATTAATTATGAAAGAAACAGCATTGTCCTTTAGTAAAATGATTGACAGGTGTGAAGGCTAAATTTTAGAAGCATAATGGATGTGATCTCAGGGTATTGCTGCAGTAAACACTGAATCTCCCTGCAGAATCAAGCTGTTTTCTATCATAGCTGGGCTCATTTATATATTACTGAACTGGTCACTATGGAAAATATTGGGACAGCCAGTACCAAATTTTGAAGTCCGTTATTTTTGCCCAGGCTTTTTTGATGATCATGCCAGTTAGAGCTACAAATGGACAACTACATTTTCCTAATTTAATTTCCTTCCTTACAATTTTTTCTTCTGTAATACAATGGCTGCAGTTCTCTGTTCCAGTCCAAATTCCTTGACCCTCTCTGCAGGCATAAAGCTGTCATAAATCCTTTTATACAGCAGAGAAGAATTCCTCCCTAGGAGGAATTAATGGATAGCCTTAAGTCACCTCTACTTTTGGACTTCAGCATAGTGAACGTGTGTGTGGGAGGGGGAAAGTGGATGGAAAAAGGATTGGACAATCCTGCTAAAACCCTGACTCACAGCAATGGTCCCTGTGGCTAATATGAAAGGGATTATATTGCTCTAACTTCTTTGGGGTAGAAACCTTTTTTTCCTGTTAGTTGCTGCATCATGGGACTGTACAACTTGCTTTGCCATTCTGTCCTGAAATGTAGTTACTTTCCAGCCATCCTATCATTAGAAGGAAGTTCAAGCACTTTTAGACCAGTTCTGGATATTATTCCAAAATGTAGCTTTCATTTTGCTTATTTAAAATTTGTATTTTCTTCCTGATAGAATCATTCTTACATACGTACTGTGTCCATCTCATAGCTTCAGTGTACCTACAGAAGGTATTTTAAAGAATTTCCATATTAAATGAAAAACCTTTCTTGCACAAGAATTGAATGACTCTTGTCTTTCAATTATTGCTGCTACTGTACTGATATTTTCAGTCACTGATGAAGGACACCTTGTTTAACTGCATCATAAATGGTTATTTTTGTTCCTGACATTGTATGTGCAAGTAAACATACATATTGTAGCAAAAAAGGTTAAAAGATACAAAAGTTAAAGGAGTCATATAATAAATAACTTGGCACTAAATATGCATACCTTAAAAACTTTATTTTGCTCTTGGTATGGTCTGCCTAAACAAGTGGCATTTTCAATGCAGCACATCAGGCAGCAGCACCTTCATTTTGGATAATTAGCTGGAAAATTTCAAATTTGATTTCACTTTTCTGTTCATTAATTTTGTTATGGAGTCTCTGAATCACAAATTTTGCACTATTCATGAATATTAATACTGGATATAAACCAGATATTGTAGGCATATGAAGGACTGTCTAGAAGGGTGGAATGTATAAGAAACAAATATACTCATATACATATACTTTTTCTTTTTCAGTAATAATTCAAGTGTTGTTTTTGTATAGATCTTAAAAAATACTATTGCTCATAATTCATCATAACCTACTTTTCTGAGATCATGCAAAATGATAAATTATGGCTTTTAGGGATTTTAAACCTTACTCATGCTTTTTTGATAATTTCTTTAAAACTGAAATCTATCAACTAATAAATTCTAATCTTCATATAGTTAAAAATAGAATGTAAATAGAACATCACACAGAGCTTCTAAATAAAGGAGAATTTTAATGCAATTTTAATTTTTACCTTTTTGTCACTTACTTTGATGATGCGCTAGGAAATATGAAAGTATCTCCTAATGAAAATAAATTAAAAAAGCACCCAATACTCCAGAGTATGGTAGAATATGACATATGCTTACATATGGAAAAATCCATTTTTCTCAGAAATTGGCAGTAAATTTTAAACTTTTGTTACTGAGCCAGGAAGTCAGTAAAAGAAATCTTGTTCAATATATCCCCTGGGCCAAACACATGATGTATTCTGATTTCACTTACTTTGCTGAAAAATATACACTTTTTTTTTTTTTTAACCTTAGTTTGATTTTTTTTTTGTTTGGTTTTTTTTTTTTTTTGGGGGGGTACTTGTTTTTTCTAACTTGGAGTTTGTGCTTTATTTTCAACTGGGATTAAAGAACTCTTTGCATTTAAGCATGCAAATACAGAAATGCAATTATTTTTCTTTGGTTTGAGAAATCCTTCAGAATATGGCTTACCAATTTTTTTATTTTTAAATTTTCCTAATTTAGAAATTAATAATTTAAATTCTTTAAACAATATTTAACAACATTGTCCAGTTCTGCCAGAATAGTGTTAGAATTTTGGAAACAGCTTTACATTGCAGAAGTAAGCAAAACTTTTGGCGCTATCATCACTGGGAAAAGAGTAAAATTCTCTCTGATGTATGTAAACTGCAAATTCGCATGTACCAAGCAGTTTCTCAAGACTGGTTCTAACAAAGACTTCATAGTGCCTGTGAACCATGAAGAAGTCACACTGGGCTATCAGACTGTTGATTGCATGAAAAATTTTCAGTGAATACCATCCTGCTTAACAGTAAAACTATTACCAAATAGATACTGACTCTCATTCAATAAAAAAGGAAGGATTGTTCAGCAAACACACTTTGTGAAAAGCACTGTTTAAAAAAAATATTTTCAGCTGGCTAGAGGCCAACATAAGAAATGTTGGTTTTACTGTGGAAGTTAATTGTGCTTTGTGCATAGAAAAACTAGAAAAGTTAAAATACAATAGCAAGTCTTGAAACTTAACTGGGAAAAAATGTCTTTTCCAAGATATCTCACTTCACCTGCATGCATCTATTCCAAGGTGCATTTACAATTTATGCTTACCTTTACACAAACACGTATACAAGACATGCATTAATAACTTCATTAGTAGTTTATGAGTGATCATTAAGCTTTTTCATAAATATTATACACATCTGACTTCTTAGTATTTTTTCCAGTAATCTGAAGTCCTTGAAAAGTGTCTAAAATTTTCAGATATAAGATGAAACCAATATCTTTATCTAGGAGTCCTGAGTAATATTTCAATCAACACTATGCAATGAGTTGTGCAGCCCATTATGTAGAAATAATTACAGTGGTTTTAGCTCTGACAGCATTTTATTTGTCCTCTTGCACACGAAGAGTTAACCTAATATGTGAGATAGAAAATTTAAATCAAATGCACTATCCATCACTTCTGTGCACTTTTAATGAGCTTTATTTATCTGAAATGAAGAAGCAATGCCAGAATTACATAACATTGTGAATAGATTTTAAACTGAAATAAACTAGTTTCAAACTGAAAGGAACTGGAACAAAGAACACTAGCGAAATGCTTAGTGCCAAACCTCATCTCAATCAGACCAAACCCTGAAAGACAAAGATACTGGAATGGTACAAAGAAAATATTTTACAACTTTCACCCGCTGCATTGGTTTGAATATTTGTCTTATTAAGTGTAGCTGAGTCTTCTTCCTATTTTACACTTGGATCTTCATTTTGAAGTGAAGAATGCTTATGTCTATCATGTCCTTTTGTGCTTTCGTTTCCTCAGTGGGCAAAACAGTTGCCATGCAGTATGCAACAATATATAGACATAAATTCCATCAATTGAAACATTACCTCCACAGTGTTTCTCTTACCTGCACCCCATCAGACGCCGGGATATAACTTGCTCTTTTAAATGTGTCTGTAACATTTCTGAGAATTTCCACAGAAATAAGAAGGTCTCCAGCATAAAAATTTTTCCTCTGTGTTAGATCCAATAGTGTCTTCGTTACTTGGGACATGCCATCACCAGCCAACATCCTCTGACCCTTGGCAAGGTGCTCTTTAATCTATACCAAAAGAAAAACACTATTATCAGAACCTACTTTACTGAGAAAAATGTATGATAAATTCTAAACACAGCCAAAATATTAAATGTTGAAACTAGTTGAAAAAAAAGTCCTGTTAAAGATAAGAGAAAATAGTAGTCTATGGTGATAGAAACATTATTTTTATCAGAGCATCATTGATTTTATACTGAAAGCTTCTGAATTTCTTGTGTTTCACAAATTTGCTCCTTGGAACTCGATGGGCTGGACTGCAGCTTTAATTTGTTGTTACAATGGCAAGGAACTGCCTTTCTTTAGAGGAACATCTCTACAACCACAGCTGCCCCTCATTTAACAACTAAAACCTCTGAAAGGAATAAATGCTAAGGCAGTACTAGTTATAATCTAATTTACTGTAGGAGAGTAGATCTTTCACCTCTTCCAGCCCAGTTTGGCTAGTCAATGCAAGACAGGTGGTTCAGTTGGAAGCTGGTTGTGGTGCTCTCTTCTCTAGCACTAGCACAAAGGTGTTAACTTGGAACAATCCTGTTTGCTTTTTCCAAGAAATGTAAATTAAATTATGAATAGCTCCTGTGTATCTGCCAAAAGACCATACTTTAGCAGTAGCTCTCCCAGCCCAGTGTTCATGGCTGGTGATCCAAAACAAATACACTGAAAGTACTGTCCTGATAAGAACCTGAAGTTGTGGATCTGGTTATTTCTCAAAGCTAACTCAGCATCCCAGGAAGATGCACTGAGTATCACAAAGCTAGGACAAGGCCAGACAAGGCTAAAAGAAAGAGCACATGGGCTAAACAACCTATTTTTAAATATACATAATAATTTATGCATAAAAGCACAAGTTCTTCTGAATTGAAAACTAAAATATCATAGAAGTATAAAATATCCTGAGTTTGAAGGTTTTTAGATAGAAGAGAATTACCCAAGACAGACCTGACTCTAAGCAAGAGGGCTGAAAATACTATGCAACTAGCAACAAAAATATTGTTATGGTCTTTAAAAATGTATCTTCAATTCCTTTTTAACTTGCCTTATTACTGACATATAGAGGGAAAAAATAATGTAACATAGAGTTGAACTAGATGATACTGAAAGTCTCTTCCAACCTTGGTGATCCTGTAATAATAGTGTGGTGATATGGAAGGAAGAGTGTAAAGATACTTTTTGGCACTTACAGATCTCCCCACTTTGTGCCAATACGCATGCCTTCATTATATAAAAGAATATATAAAGATACACTATATAATGGAAGTATTTAAAAGGATTCAAAATAACTCCCATGAATGCAATTTAAAAAAATTAAATCATGCTCTGACATACTAATTCTAAGAAGTGTGGGGGGGTTTTTTATGCTGTTGGTTCATATTTTGGTTACATTCTCAACTGGTAATCAGATAAACTAGATATATATAACACAGTTGGGGCTGGGCAAAGTGGCTGCTTCAGGGTTCCTTCATAGCCTTAAATCATCTTTTAGAGCAGCTGGGGATTGTTACTGACCACAAGTGCCTTGACAAAGCCCTAGATATACTTAAGAATTGGGAGAAAACCTGCCTGCTGCATCATGGACAGGGAGTGAATCTATTCTATACCATGAGTACAGAGTTACAAGCATAATAGTGTTATTAATATTTAGGAAAAAATCAGTGAGAACTAAGACCATTAATTGTTTTGTTTGGTTGGTTACATTTTTTTAACAAATATTTCAGAAGAAATACCTCCCTTGGTCTTCAAAATACTGCAATATATAACCAGGAAAGACTCTTGCTTGCAGAAATAATTTTGTGCAGTTTCTGTTCCTTTTACAAGGAGCTTTTGGACATAATTGTGTATGAAATAATAGTGAAGAAAAAAGGTGTGAGAACAGAAGGAAACTAATTTCAGTAAATTCAGGAATCTGATATTGTACACATAACATTATGAACTACTTTCTTGGGAACAAGTAAAAGCAAACACGAACATGTTGAGAAAATTTTCTTGTGAAATGTTGCCATTTGTCTCATCTGGTCACACACTGTGTCTCACTAGCAAGTGAAAAGAGCATCAGCCAGCAGAGTAACACTAAGAGCAGAACTTTTGCCGTAACTCATTTGTTCCTTACACCAGAACATGTTTCCAGATTTTGAGGATTAACAATACTGAGTGTACCTTTAGTCAAGTCTACAAGACATACAACATTAAAGACTGTGCATATAGCTGAACTCCCAAATCTAATGTGTGCCTCAGGATGTACTGTGCCAAAGGCATCACACAACTTGAAGGCAGGGTTTAAGAGAGAAAAAAGATATTCTTTTAATATCAGTAATAACAGCAATTAATGAGTCCTCATAAAAACTCTGCTGTGCTGTTATGCCTGTATAAACACTGGTAGGGAAGGCTGTTGAGCTGTTCAGCGAGTTATTTTGTAATGCATTATTTTGCTTCCTTTTGCTTCATCTGTATGTTCACCTCCCATTTGTTTTTCCATGCTCCTACAAGACTTTAAATACACATTTTAAAGATGGCAGGGGCCAAGTTGTTGATGGTTTTGGGACATATAGAGCTCTGGGACAAAGCCCACAGAAGTCTTGGCCTCAGATGCTTTTGGACTGCAAATAATAAATTGAAATGATCCTACTTTTGACTGGTTTTTATACTTTCAAACAAGTAAAACTCTGGGGTTTTTTGCAGATCTCAAACAACATAAGTGGGAAATGTAGTAGGGCCTTTAGTGCTTCCAGGAAGACATTTTGGTTGCTCTTTGGACACAGTGATGGAAAAAGTCTAGCAAGTACCCACAATGTCACAGGACTAAGTTATTACAGTTTTTACACCTGCTTCAAAAGTAGCCAGGGTTGTGACGCAGGTGGTTCAAAGTATTTCAGAATTTACTGGCTCTTAAAAACTACAGCTCAGTTTGGAACTATTTTTTATTAGATGACATACCCAGAAAGCTCAATTTCCCAGCCCAAGGATCTTTCTCCCTCATACACACCACTCACACACAGCTCCAAGAGCACCTTTCTTTTCATCCTCCCAAGCTCCAGCATGGAAGTTCCTTTCCCCAGTCCTTAGCTACCTCTCCAGTCCCACACTGCTTTAAATTAGACTAGCAGCATATCCTTAGAAACAGCACAGGAAAACAGAAGGTTACAGTGTGTTTAACTAAGAAAAGTGCTGAAAATTAGAGTTAATTAAGGTATTTTTTTTCTAAGACTAGCAAGCAATGTGCATGAGAAAATTAACGGCCTTTTTATTATCTGTTTATTATATAATGTATTTTCTTGTTGTAAGACAGCTTACAAGAGGAAAACACAACTTTAAAATCACAGGCCATTCACTCAGTTGATGTAAACTGGCACAATACTGTTAAAGCCACTGAAGATGTTCATATTAGTATATGTTGAAGGTAGTGAACTATTGCACAGCTATCACAATAATCTTTCTGCATGAAAATACAAAATATTCTTATCAGTAGTTAGTATAACATCTTTCTCACCATACTGCCTATTTTCTGTGCTACAGCCACTGTGATATTATGCACTGCCCAAGAAAGCTATTTCGGTCATCACTTTAGGTCCTTGTAGTTCCCTGTGTGAAGGTCATTTTTTAGTGGTCTTACAGGCAGGCTCATTAAAAATAAAGTTTATGAACCGAGAGATAGTGAAATGAAGCAGCTGTTAAACTGACACTTCAGTTGTCAGCCCAGCCCCTATCTGCCTGCACTGTATGGCTGCATATTTGAAAAATTACTGAAATGTTTAACTGGACTTTGACTCAGGGTCCAAGTGCCTTTGTCCCCCCATTTATCAGAAAGTACGATATAGTAAAAATGTCTCTTTACAAAGTCAGATCTCCCAGGCCGTCGGCATTGGAGTACAATCTATTACTGCAGAGTAATTATGGCAAACTTACAGCTAGATATGGTTTAAAAGGACAGAAAACAATGAATCCTCAAGAAACCTATAAAAGACTGAAAAGAATTATTATTTTGAAGAATAACTACACCATCAACCATTTTTCATTATTTTTTAAGATGATGCTGGATTCATGGCCAGGTATTACTAATGATTTCATTAATGCATTTTATTGTAGGGGGAACTATAAGAACCCAAATTAGTAAGCCTTACACAGAAGTGAGAAAAGATCATTTGAAATAAAAAATACATCCTGAAATTGCTCATAATCTGCAAACCGATTTGCTTTTCAACTTCAGAACTCAAGACTAATATTTTGCAAAATGTAGTGCTCTTTAGATGTAGAAATTGTAAGAATATTCACACCACACCGGTAATGTGATGTCATTGTAAGAACGTTGTTCATATTTGACAAAATCTTCATTACAGGCTGGTTTTTTTTTCTGATATTCAATAGACAGTCCTTTAACTGTTTGGGCACAGAACTTTATTTTTCCTCAATATATTAAATTATTTGCAATTTATTTGTCTATTTTCAGACCGTTTCAGTTTTGAGAATATCATTTCATCCATCTTTTAAAACAAACAGAGTAAGGTTAATACATCTTCAGGTATGCATTCAAATATTTATAACCTAATGTCATTCTAGAGATATTTTCTATATATTCAGTATTTTATGATGGATGTGGCTCAAGCAATACAAAGTAATTTTCCACTTTGTCATCAGTGAAACTAGTTAGTAGTCTCAATTTCAATCACGATAACACACTAGTAAATAAAAATTTTGTGCACAGAAGAAGGTAATCATATATTCATTCCCTTTGTGTACAGCAGAAAACGGAGAAAGTAATTTGTATACATTGTGTCAAGGATTAAGGATATAAATTAAGGAAAACTTTACAACTGTAAAGGAAACAATATGTAGTTTACCTGAACAGACTATGCAGACATCCATACTGGAGGCCTTAATAACAGCCAAGAAAAATAAAAAGCTAGAATAACACCAGTATAGCTGATTCTGATTGGACACAAGTTTGGGCCAGATGATCTCATTAATTTCCTCTCAGTTCCGTAATTCTGTAACACATCCTTGCAAATGTTCTGAAACCCTAATTAATTTACCCCAACCAGAAAAGTCAATGTCTAAGGAGTGCCCTAAAACTGAACTTCAGCCTTTCTGCATTTATATAATCATGGTGTGCAATCTTCTGAACTAAGTTTTTGCAGAAACTGTGCTTCAGTCTGTGCCTCTGTTCACTCAGCTGAAACCACTACAACCCAATGCTTTAAGGAACTTCTTCAAAATGTATATATATTAAAAAAAATAGGATTACTTCATTATATCGAAACAGTCATTCCACTGTCATATACTTCCAAATATTTTTAAGCAAAATGTTCCTTAAAATATGGATTTGACTTTAGAGAAAAGAAGGTGGATTAATTACACAGAATCCTTTACTGTTTTAGACATTAATCTTGGCCAAAATTAATATCTGCACAGACAAAATTGCACGTGCTCTTCCATATGTGATCAGAGAGAAACTAATTATAAATTTTCAGTATTTTGATTTGTGCATGGATCCAACAAAACATTTAAATGGATATTCTGAATAGATAAGACTGCTCTCAGTAGAATAACAAATGAGTCTCAGGATTAGGAATGAATAATCATTGAACAGATTATTTTTTTTTTCTTATTTTTGTGTTTGTTGATCAGGGCTTGTATTATTATTTTATTAAGTACTGCTGTTAAATGTTCCAATTATCTGTGATTAAATCCTGCTCAGGTTGGCATGTTGTGAGAGATCTTGTTGTTGTTATTGTTGTTTCTGTTTTTAACCAGAGGGCACGTCTTCAAGATTTGTGTTATCTGTGTATAATGCAACCTGACAAGAGCAAGAGTTGCGAGGAAAAAGAGAATGACGACTCTGAGAGGGTTGTTTTAATTTTATGACAGACATAACATTGCTTGGGGTAAAGTCTCCTGGTTCTCCATACTGACTGAATGGCTAAGGGTACAGGTCACAAAGGGATGTACTAAAAATGAGTTGTCTTTCATTTTTTATGCTACATGGTCATCCTTGTAAGTATATGTCTCTAAACCATAAAGCTCTGATAAATGCTTCATTTGAAATGCTTATTTGATTTTAACCAATTTCTATACTTCTTTCATTTTGCTTGTTAGTAGTCATTTCCATGACACTCACTTTTATTTGCAGGACAAATGAGGAAGTTTTTTTCAAGGAAATTAGCATTATTTGGGAGCCCTAATTTCTGCATGGGTGTGCTGCATAAAGTAATAGGCAAGAGAAAAATCCTTTGACCCTCACATACTTAATAAACCATGGTGGGGGAATGCAACAAATGAAGTAGTGGACAAGAAGAATGGGAATGATTGTAAGATGCTGTGACCACTTCTTTGTCTCCTGCTGCCAAGCCAAATCCTTGCAGTCATTTTGCAGTGAGTTCCACATTCAGTTGGAGTGAAGCTTTCTACAGTTCTCATAGACTTTAAGGGAAAATTAGATGAAATCTTTCTTTATTAAGCTTTTAAACAGCTTTCTATTGTTTTATCTCTGGCCATACCCTAGTGAAGTTCATCTGTGGCTGCAGAGTTGGTTGGTTGGTTGGTTGGTTGGTTGGTTGGTTGGTTGGTTGGTTGGGAATATCAGTGTGATCAGGGAACACTCTGCTGCTCGCTACCATAGAAGTCACAGCAGCAGAAGAAAACACAGGAACAGATTTCATTAAACACACACATTAATCTTTCATAAATGTGTGTGTTCCAGACATGGAAAAAATTATTATGGACCTCAAAATGATAGTGGGGACTTTTCTTTGAATTTAGCAAGTACAATTGTTTGTCTATTAAAAAACAGATCTTTAAAAGCAGAAAGGAAGAAAAGGAACTCTTTGGGTTGAATAAAGTTGTGATGTGCTTGTGCAGAAAAGCAGACAATTGTCTTCTCCTACTGTATAGCATCTCCAAGATTGAGGTGCATGTATATGTTGGCAAGTTCACAGAATCATCGAATTATGTATTATTTAGAATTATTTAGGTTGGAAAGGACCTTTAATATCATTGAATCCAACTGTTATCTCAGCACTGCCAAATCCACCATTAAACCATGTCCCCAAGTGCCACACCTATATGTCTTTTAAATACCTCCAGGGTTTGAGGCTTGACAATCTTTTCCAGGAAGAACTTTTCCTAATATCTAAAGCTTCCCTGGTGCAACTTGAGGTAATTTCCTCTTATCCTGTCACTTTTTATCTGGGAGAAGAGACCTCCTTTCAGGTAGTTGTAGAATGCCCTCACCATCAAGTCAACAGTGATAGCAAAATCATTAGCTTTTTTTCCCTGAAGTTTTAATCTTCTCCTGTGTAGAATGGGAAAATATTAGTGAGGCAGAAGAAAACTCACAATTTCTTGATCAGTTGCTCTCTGATGAGAGAAAAGTTTATCATCCTCCGGACAAGATAATGGAAGTGGCCTTACAAGGGAATCAAGGAAAGGAAAGCACCTGCCTATCAAAAGCTGTGAAGGTGAAGAGAAATAGCTGGCATGTATCAACAAAAGTATAAGCTGAGGAAGAACAAAAATGTTGTTTTTGAGGCCTCTGCATTCAAATCTATAAAAACTAAGCCTGGCTGCTTTGCTCTGCAGCTATATAAAAAGAAATGAAGCACTAAACTAGCAAAAAAAAAAAAAAAGGAGCAGTAAATTTTTTAGGAGGAAGCCTTTGATTCCCCAGAGTACAGCAGTCATTTCAGTGAGGAGTACATGGACAGGCTGATACGCTGCCCTTGTAATATAATTTGGAAAAACAAAATAATCTCTAATGAGCTGCAGCTGAGCAAATCATTATTCACCTCAAAGCCTTTTTTTATCAAATTATATTTTAGCCAAGCACTTGCAAAATTGTGAATAACGCTGCTGTGGAAAAAGTTGAAACAAAATTATAGTATGAGCAGAAGCACCAGAAATGCATTTTTATGGCTATATTATTAGTTTGGTATGTAAAGATTCACCTGCATAAGTTCCCATGCTCCTTTGTACATGCTAATATTTTGACATCACTGTGATAATTCATATATAGATTTTTCCTTCCTAACTCTCAAGAGTTAAGAGATATTTAGTTTTCCAATTTTCCGATAAAAAAGCAGACCATTTTGCATGGATGCATATTATATTAGGTGTTATATCACAAAAAGTGGCACTGTGTTCTGGGACCCCCAACATAAGTAGGGCACAGACCTGTTGGAGTGAGTCGAGAGAAGGATTATGGAGATGATGAGAGAGATGGACCACCACTACTATGAGGAATGGCTGAGAGAGTTGGGATTATTCAGCTGGGAGAAGGCTCTACGAAGATCTTATAGTAGCCTTCCAGTATCTTTTTACAAGACCATATAGTGACAGGACAAAGGGGAACAGCTTCAAACTGAAAGAGGGTAGATTTAGATCAGATATTAGGGAGAAATTCTTTACTGTGAGTGTGGTGTGGCACCAGAACAAGTTGCTGGAGAAGTTGTGTGTTCCCTGTCCCTAGAAGTATTCAAGGCCAGGCTGGATGGGGTGTTGAAGTACCTGATCTTCTGAAATATGCCCTGCCTATGGCAGGGGGAATGTAACTAGAAGTTTTTCAAGATCCTTTTCAACCCAAACCACTGTATAATTCTATTAAATTACTGCCTTATTTTTATGAGAGCAACTAAATATAGAATTTTATCGCCCAGGCTAGAAAACCATGCTACACAGATTTACAAAATGCTCTACTAGTAGAGATTTTCTGATACTATTGGAGATGTCTTTCAGGAAAAAAGTTTCTTGAGAACAAGCTTTAGTCTTCATAATTATTTATGAGTGTAGTTCAAATCTCTTCCGAACTAGAGTGTCCAAAAAAAATGTAGAGGAAAACTCACTTTATGCAAAAGGGCTATTTCAGTGTGTGGTAAGACAGTAATACATTACTAATACTTTTCTAAACCAATCCCTTACATTTTTTTAAATTCAATAAATCCTATTGCTTAGTATGAATGCATAACAGAGTAGAAAATATAAATAACCTATGTATTCAAGTATTTCCTCAATTTTCACAAAATCGATTTCTAATTCTCTGTGGTAAGGTTTTATGTAATAATGGTTCTCATTAAAAATGGTCAGAAAAGCTTCAATATTCAGTTCCTAAAAAGCTCATAAAATGTGAAATCTCATTGCTCTTCCACACCTAACTATTCTCATTTTATTTTATTTTTTTTTTTATTAGCCCCCATTCATCTTTTCTTTCTGGATTTTAGATTTTGGACAATTGGGGATGAGGTGAATGGTTTCTTGTTTCAGTTTGTTTTGTTTTGTTTATTTTGCTGTAATTTTTTCTATTTCAGGTGGCTATTTTCCATAGAATGTATTAGGAATAGATGAAGAATTCCTTATCTATGCTCCTTAGAGGCATGATAAAGTAGATTATTCCTAATTCTGAGGTCTTACTTCTTAGTCTTACTGCTTGTACCATACCAAATTCGATAGGTTTGAAGAACATATGAAAGCAAACGTACTCTTATTTGAGGCATTTCAGTCTTTTTTATTTTTTCTTGGATACTATCCTGAAGCAGGCCTGTGGGGTCCTAATCACTGATTCTATTCTTGGTCCTGCAGTCACTCATAATCACAGTACAAATAAATTTGTAAGTCTCAGGAAAGATTTTACCCAGTTTATCCAAATAAAGTAAAAAAAAAAACCCTCAAATCACACCTCAGAAGACACTGGTCCAGGCTAGCCAAGTACCGGGTAAAATAGACAATTCTATATAAAATAATTAGGCACATCATTTTCTGATTCCAGAGGAAAAGAAGATAATGAGCAATGAGGAATATTCTTCATAATATTATACAGACTAAGTTTGGGTCATTAGATCCATCATCTCATCTGTCTTTCTACATATAACAGTCCATTAAGCTAGCAACAGATACACTTTAAAGAGATTAAAGTATGTTAGTTAGACTGAAGTAGTTCAGTTTTCAGAAAATGAAACTATATGCTAAGGGTAGAAAGAGAGAACAGGCTTAAGCAAGCTCCATAACTTCTGCTATAGCAGTAATTGATTTGGTAAAATGGTCTGAAAGCCCAAACTATGTCTATCCTACAGAAGGGAAAAATCCCCCAAATTCTGAGGATTTAATATGAAACTAAAGAAAGGGAGGAAATTCCTCACTAGTAACAAAACTCTTGTGATCAGTATGTGAATAAGAACTTTCCAGAAGGAACTAAAGAAAGGATATCCTCTACCATTAGAGTTTATTTAACCTTATGACTTTACTTCATCTCCATCCACAATAAAAAAGACACTTGGAAGAATTTCTTGTTGCACTCTCCTTTTTCTCAAAATTACATTTAACAAATTGCACATTATTTGGCAAAATATTCTCAGCTATAATGACTGGTAAGAGACTCAAGATTCTGTGCTTGACTAAGAACATTTTCTTAATGCAAAGCTGCAGACCCTGCAAACACATTAGGACAATGCGAGAAAACCAGACCGAAATCTGGTATATGATCTGTGATGTTCCATTTTCTGCTCATCAAATCATTGCTTGATGCTTTAGGTTATGATTCCAGGAAACAAAGTGCACCTATTTATCACTCTGAATTTTCCAGTTATAGTGCTTTAGGAAGAATAACCCTAATTAGATTCTTTAAACATTATTATTAGAGCTAAGCAAATAATTTCCTAAAGGTTTATTTCGTGGATTTGGGCATTTTTGTCCCTTAATACGTTCAGTGAATAAATTTTCTTATTAGTCAACCAGTTGTATAAGCTGGTCAAACAGTATTTGTTGAATTCATTTGATGATTGATTTGTATCAAATGTAGGGTAAATTGTTCATGAGTAATTGTTCTGTTATTGAAAGAGATCTACTTATCATCCCTAGCTTTAAAAGGAACCTGTACTCCATAGTGCATGAGGTAAAATAAACTAAGAAAAGTACAGGCTGTACATTTGTAGCACAGCTGACATTCATAATTCTCTTAACTGCTTTTCCTCAAATGCCCATCGTGTAGGACATCATGCCCTTGAAAGACATAAACAGAGTGTAGATCTCCACAAGTCAAACCATCCCCCTCTATTATTTCATCATGTTCAAGTACATAGTCTCTTTAGAGGCCTTGTGGTTGTTATATTTTTACTATGCCAGGTATTTTCTGAGTTGTCCCATGGAGATGCAGGAACATTAAGAAGGAAGAGTGGCTAGGCACTAATTCAGAAGGCTTGATATAAATTTCCTGCTTAAGTGGTCTCAGTTCTCCATCAAGAAAAGATGAAGATGGAGTACAGACTCATCTCAAAAACATATTGAGGAGATATATTAATTTAAGACTGGGAATTATTCTGAGGCTGTTGCAATAGAATATTAAGCATAATATTGATATATGTATCAACAAGAGTCCAGACAGTGTAACTGAACCCCATTTTCCTCTGAGGTGCCATCTGATGTAGGCATCTGAAGTGTCAGGGCATGCAGTAGAGGCAGGAAGTCAGTCTGGCACATTCTGTAAGTAATTGAAAAAAGCCATGCTGTTCATGGTGCTGGGGATTATGAGCAAAGTATATATATTATCTTTAGCATTAGGGGTGTATTTTTAGTTTAATGACTCTCCATCTTTACAAACAGACTTTCAAATGGATTTTAAGGTTAAAATATGGTGCCATTCTAGGATGATTTACAGAGCTACCATGTTAGTCTTAGTACAAATCTTGAGTCATGCTGAAGAACACATAGCACTAGCTGGCTTTCAGCTTCTGTAACACTGCTTATTAAGGCTTGAAAATTGTCCCATGTCAATTCCAGGTGAGTAATAGAGAAAACTGTAAAAATACAGGAAGCTTTGTGCATGAGGCAGTGAATCTACAGTAGTTACATACAGTAAAGAAACAGTCTTCAGGGGTCAATCACCTGTTGTTATGTGGTAAAATTCTACACTATATACAGCAAAGAACTGTGGTTTCCTCACATTAAACTCTCTATCCCTCCTCTGTCCCAGAAAATCATGCTTTTATTGCCTGCTGACAATGGCCTCTCTGCTATGCTATCCTCTAAAGGATGGTAGGCATTGTTTGGGAGAGTGCTCACTGGTATGGTCTGAAATGGTCAGGGGGCATGCTAGCACATACATAGCTGAACAGTGCAGATGACTACAAGGATGGCTTTTAAGCTGAAGTTTATTTACTAGTATAACTATAAGCTTCCAGTTCAGCACCTCTCTAGCCAGGTTAGCAGGGTCTATGGCCAAGGAAATCTCTGGCTCTCATCATACTGAACACTTTTCTTTAGATAGTATTTTCTCAGGTACAGCATCATGTGAATTCTACCATGTGATTTCCGGTTCTAGATCATATGCAGCTTGTTTGGAGGGCAAAAACACAGGGACTTGTCTGTATTCTATGCTTTAATGTATTAAATATTTTATTTATGTATATCACCTGCTTTATATACTTCAGGCCTTTTTTTTTTTTTTTTTTTTTTAAGACTGTGCATCTAATTTTCTTTTATATATTTCAGATAATAAATGAAGGGGATTCAGCTCAGATTTTTTGAGAATATACAGAGTGATAACCCCCCTCTATTCCTGGTCTGAGTTGGTTAAATAACTTTATTGGTAAGTTAAGCGCACTGAGACAGCTCATAAATGCTTTCATAAGTGCACATATTTATTATAGCAACACCGTCTGTCAGCAGCTTCCTTATAAAGCCCTATTTTCAGGGATTTATGGAACTGACATATGTATCGTGGGGGGGAAAAGCCCACATTTGCAGGGCGATGACCTTATAGGTCTTTACCTCTATTTTCTCCGATTCTTTAAATATGCTGCGTTGTTCACTTGGAGAAGCAGAAAGATGTAAGACAGACCAATTTTCTTTGTGAACAGCTCCCAAGTGTAAAAGTCCATTTTTCTTCTTTAATTCGTATGCACATGAGCTAGACTTTAAATTTTGTGCAGCAAAAAGATATGTTTAGGTGCTTGCGTAGTTTTAAAGAAGCATTACCTATTTTAAAATGTTCTTTGGCAGAAAGAATATTTCACAGTGTAATTTACTCATAATTAGTATTTCCAAAAAGGAAATATAGAAAGAAAAGATAAAGCTGCTCTGGGTTAGAAATGTCTTCTTTTGTTCAACAAGTCAGACCTGCAGCTCTTGAAAAATTACCAGTGCCTACCAAAGCCAGTAAGTAAGTCAAACCACTGAATAACATGAAACAACATTTTGCATACTTGAGTTTCTAACTAGCATAGACATAACAAATGAAGTTTTTGCAACAGAATAGAATACCAAAATTATTACATGCAAAAGTATTACAGCCAACTTAATGTGTTTTTGAGCATGAACACTAAAGGAAGAGATGAGCATGCAGGCGTAAAACAGAAGCTTCTGTGTAGTGGGGAAAATTCCTTTGACAATCTATTCTGTCCTATTTTTAAAATAATTCTTGCTTTGGCCTATACTGAAACTGAATCCTGGGCCTCAAATAAATTGGGTCTAATGAAACAGAAATGCAGCTCAAAGGAATTAATCAAAATCTCCTCTAAGTAGGAATCCAGATTTGAGGAATGGAAGCCAGGCTAGTGCTTTTCAAGCTACCAAAGAATTTTAAACATGTTACAGAAGTGTTGCACTTGGTTGAGAAGCTGGGAAGTTATGAAGCACAGAGCTGTATTAGTGTGCCTCTGCTGAATGATAAATGGAGTAGTGGCCTTTGGAAAAGGATGCAGAGTAATAAGAATGTCAGTAGAATATATCATGCAGGGAAAACCCATTGTCCATGAGAATCTTCAAAGGCTCATTTCCCACTATAGTATTAACCTGGCTGAATGCTTCAGCTAAGGGACAGAGAGTAACTAATATACCTAACATATACCGTGGTAACATATTTATAAAGCAATATACATAATGTATTACATCTATCCATGTAAACATGTTTAGGCAGTACATAATTCTGTAATGCCTATGCTATGCAAAGAAACCTTTTGTTAGGCTCTTTGAAAAAAACCCACATAGCATTTCTTCATTTAAAGTCACTTTACCTTTTCCAAGACACTGGAATAGATTTACCCTATAATCATTTCCTATTGTTACATTCAAAGGTAAAGTTAACAAAAAGAAATATTCCTGGCTTCCTAGCCTGCACTTAAAGAATTTACAGAATTAAAAATCTCTCAACAAGTTGCTCTTCCAGTAAATCTAATTTATTCACATCTCATTTTCTAATAAACTAAAATATGTCTTGCCTCTGACCCCTATAAAAATTTCACACAGTGGACATGAAAGAAGGGAATCTGATTCATTTTTGGTCTTCTACAGTAAGACAAGGCTTATTTCACAAACACCAGCATTATACAAGATCAAAATAATATCCATTAACATAAATTATTCTTTCTCCGATCTGTTTTCCTCTTGGTATTGCTTAAGAGAAACCTAAGAGTAAATAAGTAAGTTTCTTTTTATGCCAGTGATTAGCAATGAATAAACAGAGCAAGTACTAAAGCTGACTTTGCACCTACTGAATGCTGCAAGTGTCTGTACTCATTTGATATGCATCTAGCAAAGCTTGGATGTTCCCAAAAGGCCACTCCATGAACACTGAGAGAGCAGCGTCTGCTAGTGGTGCCTGTAAGACACAAAGACAACGGAAAATATTTATATAAGTGAACAACCGGAAAGAATAAACCTTATTTAATCTATATTCCATGCTATTTTAAAGGCACATACAGAAACAATTTCATGCAGTGATCATCGGTATATAGAGAGCAGTATAAGATCTTGGAACACATTTCAATGTTTACTTGATTGCTTTTTAGCAGTGTTTTCTTAATTAAAAAGATTTTTATGTTTTCCCTCATTTTCATCGCTTTGCCTTATAGATCCAGTCAAATTGGTTTCTTGTCAGCTTTTTCTCTGTGACTATAATGTTCATATGCATATGAATACATATGTATATATACAGATATATGTACACACACCACAGACCCATGCATATATGTTACCTGTAAGAGACAGCATATGTACATGTGTATATTTGCATGCATATGCATAAGTAAACATGTGAGGTTTCTATATTCACATATATGCATATTTATGAGTCTAGTAATAGTTTATCTAGGACACAAAGTAAAATATTTCTCCCCTTTTATATCATCATAAGATTTCAGAGTAGTACTGTACCTGTGGCATTAAGAGGACATCGATTGAATGCCATGTCCCCAGCTGGGGTCCTTTTCCACACCATGGACATCAAATAGTCTTCAGGACATATTTCATAAGGTGCTGTCATTTATAAATGAGAATTTAAATAGAAACATTAACATAGTTTATATCAGAAAAATAAGTGTTCAATTTCATCCTACCTTTTCCTGAGCTGTATATGTTATCATAATTTGGCTTAATTTTAAGTTTGAAGTACAAAAAAGAGAAGCCTGAAAATCTGCATATTTGTCTTTGTGATGGTATTTATTTCATATAACCTGTGGCTTTATTCTCCCCAGCAAGCAAGCACTTTTTAGGTTGTAGTTACAATCTTAATAGGTTTCAATCTTTCCTTGTTGCTCTATTTTGCTCAATAACACTAAGAAACAATCACAAGATGATGAGACTTAAACTGTGATAAGTTATAATGCTAATCTTGAACTTAAATTCGTAAAGATTTTTCTAAAATTGAATCTTTATGTGAAAGATTCAGTTCTGAAATGACAGTTGAAACATTAAGTGTGCTAAAGGTGCTAAATTCTGAAGGTTATTATAAAACCAGGTTGTTTCTTTGAAATGTGTTTCAGTACAAGTTGGTAATTAAGAAAGTATAGTCAATAACGTGGGACTGAGTGTCTATAAAACAAAATAACCTTTTACTGGTTATTGCAATACCATTTAAAGGGAAAAAATATTGTCACTATTTTGTACTAACAGAACTGCATGGGGAAAAATAAACTTCAGCAAATGCTTCATGTTTTATTTTCAGATGGTCACAACTACAGATTCCTTTTGCTCTTTCTATGTTAGTGTAGATTCCAGCTTACAATTTTGGAGTAAATTAGATTAGCACTGAAAACATCTGGCTGAAGTCATCTCACAACTCACATCACTGACATGTTAGTTACTGAAATCTAATTCACTCCAAGATCAGCAGAGAAAATCAGGAATTGTTTATTATATGTATTTCCAGAAAAAAATGTAACCCTGTGTATTACAGCGAAGTGGTTACAAAACAAGAAAAAAGAAAAGAAAAAAGAAATTCATTCTAACAGATGGTGTGATAAGGCAGAAAGCAATTCAGTGATTCACTCATGGTTGCACGGGAAATCTCTAGCAGAGGCAGGAACAGACTACAGATTTTGCCCATCCCATTATCTAACCCATAAAATCGCCCATCTTCCCTGTTTTGTACTTCTGCTGACGGAAGTGTGAGCAAGGGAACCGAGTAGACTTTTGCACAAAGCTGTACCCTCTCTTTGTAGAGGACAAAGAATACCTAGCAGATGGCTCAGTAATACTAATATGAATCACAGTTGGGCAGAGAAATTACTTGCTAAATTTGCCTCACCATCAGCATTCCTGAATCGTAAATCAAGACAGTTGGTGCTGCTAAAAATCAAGAAATCCATTAACGGCAAAACTCAAAGAAAGTCAGTTATATTCATAATCTAGAATACTAACCCTGCTTCAGATATGCCCACAGAGTGAATTCATCAGGACAGTGTTACACTGGGAAAAACCAGATTTTGATAAACATAAGCCATCTGGTGACATAAGCAAGAGCAATTACAATTCTATGATGACCTTATAAACAAAAGAAATGTTCTGTTTTGAGGAGCGCAAATTAACATAATAAGGAGGTAATATTATAAATTACATAAATTTGCTAGAGCTTAGAGCTCTCTGAGAACTATATTTGTTATGCAGCTGTGGCCATTTCAAATGTGTTGCGTTCACTAATCACCACTTTAGGTGCTGATTCTCAGAACTAAAACTCTTCCTTCCACATACTAAATGTTAAATGTGAGGTTTTTTTCTGGAAAAAATATATATACATGCATCCATATGCACACTTAAACCCACCATATTTTCTCTTTTACGTTAGTAAGACACAGGTAATATCACAGATTTCCCATGTATTTGGAAGGGTACTAGTGTGCTTTTCAATTAAATTCTCAAGAACTCAAGATTATATTGAAACTTTAACCTAATGCCAGAGATAAACAGTGCACTTGTCTGTTGTGTTCAAAGTAAAAGGCACTCCTAAGACCTAGAGTTATCAGGAAAGAGGTGTGGGAGCAGCTGGAACTTGGGAGAAGTTTCATTTAGCCCAGGCAAAGACCTTTTCCTGCTCTCTGGCTTACCCTTGGCTTTTCAATGCTTCCTACAAGGATCAAGGAGTGCTGTGGATAAAAACAAACTGCTTCCTCCCAAAGCTAAAACCTATCTGGCAGAGCTTACTCATCAGGCATCCACCCACATTAAAGCATCTGTGAGGCTTCAACCCATGTCGCTCATGGAGGCATTATAGTCACACTGGAGTGGTACCATATCTGAGTTAAAAACCCTTGTTGATCCTGCTGGCTCTTCTCAGGACCAGTTGAAATATTTCTGTAACTATGGCACAATTAATTCATAACACATCCACAGATAAATATGAGTTTGCTGTACAAAATCATAGAGAACTACTAGAATTTAGAAGCAAATAGCAAATACTGAGGTAAAATTTGCTATCACTGGCAAATAAAAGGCAGGCCTCTTTCACTTTATGATGTGAATCAGCAGCATCTTCCCACACAGAGCATGCATCCGAATATAACATATTACACCTTTGTAATGATAGGCCTGAATTCATCCCACTGAAGCACAGATATTCAACAAAGTCAATGGTCTAGAAGCACAGTCTTGTTCTGACATTGCTGGAGAGAAGACATGCATCTCCCAGAGGCAACCAACCCAACTGGGATCTGTGGAAGCTCAGTACAACACACAAAGCAAGACACACACATGCAGTCTCACAGAGTTTACTGTGTACACAGGCAGATAACACATATGGGAAAGGGTAATGAAAGGGTGAGGCAAGTTAGCCTACAGCACACAGTAGCTCAAATGATGGTAGAACTACATTCCTCTCCCGAATCCTAATTCAATGTCCCAGGCAAAATGATCGTAAACAAGGGCAATAGGAAAAAAGCTTTTGGATGTCAGTGTTGTAATCAGAGAAAAAACCCCAAACCAAACCAAACCAAAACAACAGTAACAACAAACTCCCAAGGTTTAATTTTATTATGTAGCTGAATATTATTTGAATTATTTGAATATTCTCCCTTCTCCTATTCTGTCTTATCTATCTAACACTGTTGTGAAAAAACTTTGATCATTGGTGGACAATGATTAGCTATTCTTCGGTTGTTGTGCACTCTTGCCTTTCTGTTAACTAACAAGATAGTCTAGCATTGTTTTCAGTTATACTTTAGTCTAAAGTACTCCTATATTAGGCTTTATATCTACTGAAATATGCTTGTAGGAAAAGTGCTGAGAATTTTTTTTGAGTAAAATTCACATAAAGCATTAATATTGGAAAAATGTATAGAGTTAATATAGATTTAACTATTAGGGAATTAGGTGTTTCTGGAAACCAACACTGTATTGCTGAAACCTGAAATATTCTTAAAGCTGTCATAAGAACATAGTCCTATTTTTATAAAAATAAATTTACAGAAGTCTTCTATCCTGTATACTGCTGCACTTTGGTTTTGGTTCTCCCATCCCTTCATTTTTACTGACACATTTGGTGGAAATTGCCTTATTTCTCTTACACATTCTTCTACAAGCTCCTGATCACCTTGCCATATAACTCCTTATCAGATGCAATTTCTTTTGTTATCTAGCTGTCTCCATTATTTTTATGGGACAGACATAGTGTTCATTCATCTTGTGTAAGTTTTCTGCCATGACTCCTGAGTGACTAGCTGCTTACCAAATACAGAAGCTTTTTTTACTTTCTCTGATTTGTTTCCAATTTTCTGAAGTTACCCTTCACAGCAAAGTATTTTGAGTGCAGAATACTGCTGACCTACTAGGAGTGAAGTTTAATTTTAGACATTTGGGATCCAACAAAGCAGCAATAACTGAAACCAAAATATCTTCAGATATTTTGAGTTCAGTTATTTGTTTTTCATTCCCAGATTATTACACAATGGAAAGAAAAAACAAAAGTTTTAAAATTTATAGCTGTGAATAAGAACAAATCACAAACTACTAAAATTTGTTCAGAAATCTAGCCTTTTGAGAAACCAACTTTCAGATACTTGTTGCATGTAGGTAAAACCTTACAAAGGGAAGGCTTTGTAAAATCATGGCTCAGGCCTGCTACTTCGGGTAAGCAGAAAAGGACTATGGGAAAGTGACTCCACTGAACTGGAGGTAGAAAAACAAGTTATGTAACCATCTTGTGTTCTTGTATGGTGGTTGGTTGAATCATGTTTGTTATAATTTAAAAGTATGTGACTGATAACAGGCTAATGGCTTAAAAAGGGTGGCTTTGTGGAATAAAGCAGCTCTCCTTTGCACCTGCCTGGGGACTCTGTGTCACCTCGGACCCTCAGCTCACAGACTGTACTTCTGAGCCTGCCTCTCTTAATGCTGCTGAAAGTAATTCAGTCCATGCCCCAGTCATTCGAAGAGAATCTCTGAGAAACTACTAAGAAAATTTTGTATAATATTCAGATAATGCAGAATAGCCAGGCAAGATTTTCAGTTATCAAGTAAACAGGTCTGTTTGCAAAGCATCTTATTAACATCAGTCACTATAACAGAAAAAGGCTTTATTAGCCTTTTGCTTACTCAGTTTAAAGCAGTTATAATTTAACTTTTTTGTAAACCTATAAACCTCTGGGTGATATAATCAAGTGCAGCTTCATACTCTTAACAAAAAATATTACATGGTTCTACACACCTAAGGATCTTGTTTTATGCAAAGCAATGCTAATACAAAAAAAGGATCAACATTTTAGTTTCTCACATTTTTCAGTTATTTACACAGAACAAAAAAAAAAAAAAAAAAAAAAAAAAAGATGAGATGAAATAGCTCTTCTGAGCTATTTAAGGGCTAGGAAGAAATGCATGCAAAAAATGAAATTTGCTTATACTTTGAACAACTCTGTATAGTACCTTCCAATTTTACTTCTTGTTTATAGAATGTAAATCTGTATATAATTTTAGAAATTTTCAGTAAATTATCCACTCTCTACATTTAAATCTGAGAGTCTTCAGCAAATGTCAGACTAGAGGCAGATCTGTAATTCATGTTTAATGGTCTGCATAAGCACAATTTGTTAAAAGGTGCTTTAGGTTATAGTTTCTATAAGCACACTAAATCTAATCTGGAATTAATCAAGTAAATAAATAAATTCACCAAATGGCAAATAAAGCTCTGTGTGCATTTGATTTGTAAATACATCTGTAAAATATTTTATTAACAGCAGGTGGCAACCTTTGAAAATTGGACTGCAGCAGTATGGTTTTACTTTTAAATATACACACGCAAATTATTTCAAGAATGGTTTTATAAGCCGCATCTAGTTCATCTTGTTATTGAGAGGATTCATATTAATCTTCTATTAGTGTTGTGCTTTTATAGTGGAAGTCTGCATTACCTATGCAAATTAGTTTGATTAGGACTCCAATGCAACTACTACTTTGTACTGCTTTTCAAATAATAAAATTTGTATTAAAATTAAAGAGATCATTTAAAAAGCAAGTTAAATTCAGTTAACTTCTACAGTATAGTGCTATAACTTTCTAACTACAAATAGTCTTTTTTGTTATTCTTCAAATGCAATGAGATTAATTGTTCTACTGTACTGCAAATACCTTGAAAACTGTTCTTTTATGGCTGTCAAGGGATAAACATGCTGTCTATTTTGATAACATAAAATTCACGTCTGATAAATTTCTCATTTCCTGACCTAAAGCTTCCCTGCCATTTAAGTCCTTCTCTGACTACCAGAGAACACAGCCTGCAAAAACGCCCAGAAGTCAGATTGCTAGATTGATTTTTTGCTGCTTCCTGGCTTGCAGTTCAGACCACTTAATTTCCCAAGTGGATGGCTAAAACATCTTACCCTACTAACACCTTACTTTTTTATCTTTCAGCTATCCAGCAGTGCATTCTTTTACTGTAGGACAATGTCTGTTTACAAGAAATAGTATCTGATTCACCAGATATTCTTCTTTATTCATCATATTTGAAGAAGTTCTAATGTACACTTTTATTAGCTTCTAGTGGGAAAACCAAATCTGCTGGGAGGGCAAAGCAAAAGTGATACAAAGTATATTTAAAAAGTGATATTTAAGCATTATATTAATGCTTAGTAATAGAAATATGTGACTTTCTTTTAAAATTACTTTCATTTTTATAAGATGTTGTTCATGTATTCATTAATTCATTCTCTGCACTATGGTAAGGCTCACTTGATCCTTTTTTTACTGCCCTGGAATTTACTCCAAATGCATTAGAGACGTCTCTTGTACACTGGATAAAAAGAAATATCAAATTACAAAACCAGCTCTGATATTCTCAGATACAGTGCATTCAAAGAGATTTCCTGTAGCAAATTGTTCATGCTTCAAGTACTATAGGCATTCCTAGGCAATCAATTTTTTTTTATGATAACTGTTTTTACTATGCTACTTTGCTTTACTCAAAGCATGATGCATTGCTCATCTGTCTAATAGGGCTAATTTGCACTTAGCTGCATAAACAGAAATCTACTGAGAAGACCACCAGTGACTTGTCTAAAGCAAGGCCAGATATGGCTCTTTATGGCTATTACTCTACAGATATTGATGTTGTCCTTCCTAATGCCCATTAATGTAAGCCATGCTGTAGTGTAAATAATAACAGCAATGATATTTTCATCTCACCAGGACACCTCTGTTCACTGCACCGTCTCACTTCCTCTCCAGTTCCTTCACACTGTTGCCCAGTCACAGCAGCACCTTGACAGATCCTTATCCGCCTCTCCCAGCCACCGTCACAGGATTTGGAACAGCCACTCCAGTGGCCCCACTGGTTCCATTGGCCATTTGCTGTTTGGAAAAATATAACTGCAGTGGTGATGACAGTCATAATGGAGAATTACTCTTTTAAAAAATTTATTTGTATAGTGCTGTTGTACAGTAACAATATACATTTACAATATGCCTAAGTACCATTAAAGGAAAATAAGTACAAACATTTTTGCATGTGATATTTTACAATCTTGGTTTTCACATGCTCTGACTGAGCAAATGAGGCTTAAAGGTAAGTCCTTATAGAAGCGACGCACCCTGGAAAGCTGCTTTTCTACTGTCAGATGATCATGAAATAGTCTCAGCACAAAAGTGAATCAGTTAATAAATATTTACTTTCTGGGTTCATGAAAAACTTAAGTTCTTTAGGCTTCAAAAATCTGCCTAAAACTGCTGAGTGTCCTTCAAACAGCAATAAAACCAAAAAGCTGATGCACAGCCTCCATGCAGCCTTTCAGGGCACATTCTTCAGCTTTTACCATCATCAAGTAAATAAGAATGAAGCCCCAGGACTCACAGAATCACAGAACTGTTAGGGCTGGAAGGGACCTCTGGAAATAATCCAGCCCAAACCCCCTGGCAAGGCCGGGTCACCGAGAACAAGTGACACAGGAACACCTCCAGGTGGGATTTGAATGTCCCCAGAGAGGGAGACTCCACAACCTCCCTGGGCAGGCTGTTCAGAAAATAAGTTCTTACTCGCGCTGACATGAAACTTCTTGTGTTGTAGTTAATGACTTTTGTTTTAGGGTCCCGGTGGGTGCGGCTGCTCTGGCCCTTGCAGCCCGCCGAGGCCAGCCCTGCCGAGGTCACCCTGCCGAGGCCGGCCCTGCCGAGGTCACCCTGCCGGGGTCACCCTGCCGAGGTCACCCTGCCGAGGCCAGCCCTGCCGGGGTCACCCTGCCGAGGTCACCCTGCCGGGCCCCGCTGCCGCCCGCCGGGTACTCACCGGTGCACTCGGGGTTGTAGCACTCCCGGCTCTCGGCCCAGGGCCCTCTGCACTCGGAGCCGCCGTGGGCCGCCGCCGTGCACTGCCTGCTGCGCTGCTGGGTGCCATTGGAGCAGGTCACCGAGCACTGGCTCCACGAGCTCCACTCCTGCCACTGTCCGTCCACTGCCGCGGCCACAAAAGAGATGGACACAGCAGAGTTACCAGCGGAGCCAGGCAGGACCTCGGGCTGGGCCCAGCCTGGCTGCTCACGGCAACCAAACACAGAAAACAACGTTATGAGCTGCTGTAAGCTAATGTAAAAGTGTTTCCCTTTTTCTTCAAGTAAAGAGTGTCCCATCGCCTCTAATTGTACACTGATACAAAAAAGGATAAATAATGATTTTGGTCACATACAGTTTGAAGGGTCTTATTGAAAACGAGGCCTTATAAAAAAGGCTGGTCTTTTTTGGCAAAAGTGAGGGCCATTCTTGTATCATGTAAATAAATCCTCTGAAGTAAATAAGCCCTCTGAAGTGATTTATACTTGCAGAGATAGTTCAGATAGGTCAGATTATAAAGTAACTGTCCCTGACGGTGAAACTCGATGTCTTTAGTTGAACAGGAAAAGGAAAATGGGAGTTACCATTGGCCCCCATACAGTCTCTCTTCTCTGTATTCACAATGCTGAACATATTTTTATCATTCATCCTCCCTGTAAGGTAAATGATCCCAGTTCTTCAATATTCTTTTGAGATAAAATGTAGCAGGACAGAAACCACCTCCTTTCCTTCCTTATCAGATCTGCTGTTGTGTTTGCATGTTGCATAATCTTCTTTCTGAATTTGTCAAATTAAATGTCTAAACAAAATGGAAATGGTGGAAATGGCTCTGTATTTAGTAATTTGTATTAGCCCATGCACTTGAGTTTGGATGAATGTTCTCCTGAGTTAAGGTTAATGACTGGTATTAATATTTTGTATATCAGAAAGCTTTTTCAGGTAAATGAAAATATTAAAAACCAAGATAATTAGAAACATAAAGCAATTATGCTTCCATACAAGTTAAAAACTATATGGTTGATAATAATAGGACTAGACATTATGTTTAAAAACAGGCAAGCATTATGAAATGTGTTATGACTAATTGTGCTAATTCAGGATCCTGCATTCAGAGAGATTGCGACAATCACCAGCTCCTCATTGCCCCTGCAGTTAAATATAATCTCAAAATGTAGGTTCTAATATAATTTTGATTTATACTAATCCTTGAAAACCTGGTTCTATAACTACTAGTGCTATATAAGCACCACCACTCCAAACAAGGAATTTCACTTGGTGCACTTGCCAAACCCTGTTTTCAGGATTCTTCTAAAGGGGAGTTGGAATAGCAGCTCCCTAAGCTGATGGTGTTAATATCTAAAATAAAAAGCAGAATCTTAAAGTTAGTGATTAAACATACTGTTCTGTATGGGTGCATTACTGTTCAATGAATAAATAGTAAACTATTTTGCTAATGTCAGAAATTAACAACAGAATATTTCAAAGATACTATCCATATTCTGGGCCCAGGCTCTCAGCACCAGTGAATTAAAGGGAAGAGATTTCCGAGGCTTTTCCCTAAAGTTATATATTAAATATTCTATGTAATGCCTGGTTGTGAACCACTTCTCAATGCAGATGCCTCTGAAGCTATGAAGCTGCGTCCTGATAATTTATTCAGAAGAAAATGGAAATCTTTCCAAACATGGATGTTAGTTCTACTCATTAATCATAAAAGGTTTATGTGAAGAGGAAAACATTATGGAAATTACATTTCAATGCACCATCTTCAGTTTTATTCGTTGCTATATAGTATTATTTAGGGTAGAAAAGATCAAATCAATTATTATACTGTCTTTGGAGAAAACTCATTCCGTGGTTTCTCATATATATTTCATACATCTCTCTTATTTATCTTTAGGAGAAAAGAGCATGTGAGTTTTCTATTTCAGAAATACCCTTAAAAAATAGAGATTTCAGCACGAAGATTCTCTTAATAAATTGAACATGCAAATTGCAGCAAATCTTAATATTGAGCAAAGACCTAAAGTGTTACTTTTAAATGTGACAGTACAGAAGTGCCTCTAAAAGTCATTTAGGTACAAATGAGGGTTCAAAATCCAGAGTTCCCAAATTGTTTATTTTGACAGATTAGGTGTAATATCTTTCATGTTTCTTCACAATACTGAAGTGAATTGGATGCATTAGAGGTATACATGTATTTTATATATACATTATGTGTATACATATGTCTACATTTTGAAAAACTTGGTTTAAATTAATCACAATCTAAAGACAAAAAATTAAAAATCAATTTTTGAAAGAATACTTTTTTTAGTAAGCTTTAATTTTAGTGGATGGACAGTTTAACATGAAGTCCATGCATTGTTTATTTGGTTAGTGGCAATTTTTTGAAATTGATTTAGCACATAACTACCAGAAATTAGGCACCGAAAATCTGTACTATAAGAACTTAATGGGGATTCAAATAATGCCCTAGCCTCTGTGAGCCTTTCTGTCTGTACACATGTAAATAGTATCCATTTTGAATAAATTAGCAATTCAAATATTATGGTTTCATGAATATGTTTGCCACATGATAAATAAATAATTACAGTGAACCTCTAAGCAAACGTAATTCATACAGATATGGTGAACACAAACTATGTGACCTCTGAATGTCTCTCTTTAAGCCACATTCAGGAAGTCATCTGCCTTTTGGTTCTCTGAGACCCATCCTGAATCAAGCCTTCCTACACAAGATACTGTGTGCTCTACAGAGAGAGTACTTCAAAGAAAGTAAATATTGTTTGCATCTGTCTTCAACAGTTACCATCCTGACTATATACTTTAACCACTACAATCAGAATTATGGACATTATTACTCAAGCTAGTTACTTTGGATAATTTCTTTTCCTGTGTTCAAAGAAATCCCAAGCAACATTAAATGCACTGTAGAAAAGCAGAGAGTTGCCGAATGAGCTCACCAGGGCAGAGTGCAATATTGCAAGGTTTGTGCTGTGTTTCAGGTCCATCACATGATCTTCCCCCATACTGGGGAGGTATACATGACCTTGTCCTAGTTCTTTGGCCTCGACCACATGTGAATGAACACAAACTCCAAGGTGACCATTCCTCCCAAACGCCATGTACTGCAACAAACCATACAGATTTTAACCAGAAACAGGCACTCAAGTAACAAAGGATTTCAAAATAAACAAGTTCAATATTTTAAATGCGAGTTATTTTGCCACCTTCAAAGAAATCAGTACATTGGTAAGCTTTATCATAGGAAAACACATACTTCTTAAAACTTAGTTGATTTTAATTTAATCATATTTTCTCTAAACTATATTTTAAAATATACTTTAAACATTTTCTCTAATCTTTAAACTAATCTTGCTATCATGGTTTCTCTTCTTTGACTGTTTTACACAAGATGACTTTCCTTTTCAGAAGTTAGTTATGAGATCTTTGGTCCTTGACTTGATATGTTTAATAGCCCTGATTTTCACAAGGTTAGTTTTTGTGAAAATCAGGCATACATTTTCTGTATCAAGGCAACTCTAAAATCTAGAAGCAATCAAAATTAAGCTTTCTTTTGAGATAACAGGAATAAATGCAGTAATTTATTACTATGTCACAAATTGGGGCAGTAATCTTAAAAGTTTTTTCAATTGTTTGAAGTCTGGTGGAAATATGGCAGCAGATTATCTTGATTATCTTCCCAAAAAATTCCAAGACCACATAAGTAAAAGAGATATGCACCATTACCTCACATGAGCATATTCATTGATTTGTTTAATAATACATGCTTTACTATTGGAAAAACATTCATTGAACAAACCACAAATGCCTTCAGAGTTCACAATAAATTACAAACTTATACCACTATCTTTATATTTGGTAATATATTTGTTTCTTATTATTAATATAATAAATCATAGAAAATGAATCTTGCTCTACTTTAAGCGTTTTCTATATGAGAAACTGATATACAATATCCATGTGAGCTTACATACCATATGCAACCCCTTTACAGAAAAATTCAGTGAAATTTTCAGAAAGTTCTCTACATATACATTTATTAAACAGTTCTACATAAGTTGAATAATACTGCAAAACAAAGTTTACCTATTTTTCTTCTGCTTAAATAAGAGCAGTTGCATAAATATAAATTAGGCAATGTGAGAACAGGAATGTAGTGATGAGAATTGCAACAATGTTAAGCATTTAAGAGAAATCCAAAGACTTAGTATCCATACTGAACATCTCACTCAGTACCACATAATTCTGTTTCTGAAGCCCTGTCTTTTTGAAGGGTGTCTGGAGGGACAAACTGTGTATAACATCTGAGTGTATCAGTGGTAATGATTCACAACATTACAGAAGAAATAGATTTTCTGTTTTGTCCTCACTTTTTTCATCACTGTGAAAGAATCTCTCATATATAGGTTTCCTTTGCCCTGAAGGCACATATCACCTGCCCAGTTTCTACAAATACAACCCTTTTCTTGCAGGAATCAGAATAACATTTCCTGAGGTGAAATTCAGTTGCAAGGCTGTGGAAGGACATTCAGCTCCCTGGCATATTATCACAAATTCATCAGTAAGATCAAGGGGAATTCAGCAAGTAGGTAAGTTCTATTGCCTTTCATTAAAAGTAAGAAAAATTGTCATTTCAGGCACTGTGTTGAGATAAAAAGTTTGTTAGTTAACTTCTGAGAAATTGTACCTGACAGAAAATGTCAAACTTTATTCAGGAAAGATTTTAACCCACTGGACAACAGCTCAGTTGATGAAAGGTTTTCATTTGGTCACGTAAAAGTGGTTCAAAAAGACCACATCCTACATCCTTATTATCTTACTTTAAATATCACATCCATCTGCATTATATTAAAAAAAAAAAAAAATAACCCTCAGGAACAGTCCGAAGTAATGTTAAAGTGACAGATTTTAGTCTAGTTAGTTTAGAAACCTTGATTAATTGTGACTTTTTTTCAAACCAGAAAGTTTAGCACTTCTAAAAATAGTAAATTTAGGATTATACCTGCACATAACTTTTTCAGATTAATCTGTTTTCAACAAGTGTTATACTTCTACAACTGTTTTGATTCAGCTTTACAATCCAAATATTTTTTTCTCATTGGAAAAAAATTAAATTAAAAATTCAGACACATCTCCGAGATTCCAAATTTTTATCATATGAGTAAAATTAAGGAGAAAATTTGTCAGCTCAGATTCCAAACAATAACCAGTAATAACAATGACATAATTTTGTCTCTTGATACCACAATGGTTGATTAAAATGTTCAGATGCAACCAGAATTTAAAAAAGTTTAAAAATTACCTAAACAAAATTAATCCAAATTCTAAAGAGATTATTCTCTAGAAAAATAATACTGTGTGTAGACATTGAACACAGTTTTTCGGGGCATGTATAAGTTTAAGCCTATTGCCTAATTTGGGATTTTGATTCTAAGCTGTCAAAATTTTCTAACTTAGTTGTCTTTATGTAAAAAAAAAAAAATAATAATAATAAATGCCAAATGGCTCTTTAAAGGTACTGTCTTTAACCAAGAGGATGTATATTTCTTCTAGCAAGAGCTGACTGCATGCTAGCAGCAACACAGTACAATTCTTACGTGATTTTGGAACTAAACATAAGCCAAAACAAAATGTTTCATTTTGGGTGCACTGAAAGCAGCCTCTATTTGTTTGTGGTTTAAATTAAGCTGTGCCAAAAATCATCTTCCATGACAAATTTTATCTCATTAAGTAAAAATTTCACAGCACCTTCTTGCATTTATAGACTTTTGTTTCTTAAACTAGTAGTCCAATAATAAATAGGTTTAACGCTAAAACAATGCATTACAGAAGTGCTCATTATTATCCAGATTATCTTTAAAAGAATATCTTAATTTAAAGTTTCTTGACCCTGATTTTTATTTCTGTTATTTTATTTACATCTTAGTTCTTTAACACTATTTTCTAAATGCAAAAAATCCCCTATAGCATCTGATGAATTATAGCCAGATGAGCTAAGCCAAACTACACCAGATGGAGAGCTGGCCCGCAGAGGAGTTACTGTTTTCTATAACACAGTTTCAGATGCAAGATTCATTATTTGGGACAAAAATATTCAGATTATTGCCAGCTTCTCTGTCAAAAACATTGCTAGCACAACAAGTTTGGATTACTGCAAAGCATTTTTCCCGTCTCTCTGCCACTCTGTGAACCTAATCATGTTGAAGTGAACACCCACAGTGTTCATAACACACAACTGCTGTGAAGTAGAAGGAGGCGTTAGGCCATGTTGGCCTTCATCCTACAAACATATTTTGTGAGCTTTTTATTGGGGTTTAAATGCTTTTGATTTGTTCAGCTTTAAATTGAACAGATATTGAAAAAAATATGATGGCCATTGAGGTTGGTGCAGGTCCAGTATTGTTTAACATCATCAGTGACACAGACAGTGTGATTGAGCACACCTTCAGTAAGTCTGCAGACAACACCAAGCTGAGTGGTGTGGTTGACAAACCTGACAGACAGGATGTCATCCAGAGAGATCTGGACAAGCTGTAGAAGCAGGCCCATGGGAATGCTATTATGTTCAACAAGGTCCAGCACATGGCTTGGGGTAAATCTGGCTTCAACACAGGATGGGAGACAAAGGGATTGAGAGCAGCCCTGCAAAGAAGGACTTCAGGCTGCTTGTGAATGAGACATTGGACCTGAGCCAGCACTGTGCATTTGCAGCCCAGAAAGCCACACACATCTTGGGCTGCATCAAAAGCATCGTGGCCAGCAGGGTGAGGGAGGAGATTCTGCCCCTCTACTCCACTGTGATGGGACCCCAGTTGGAGTGTTGCATCCAGCTCTGGGATCCTCAGCATAGAAAGCCATGAACAAGTTGGAGCTGGTCCACAGCACTGCAACAGAGATGATCAGAGGGTGGAACAGCTCTCCTATGAAGACAGAATAGAAAAGTTTGGGTTGTTCAGCCTGGAAAAGAGGTCTCCATGGAGACATTATTGTGGCCTTCCACTACTTAAAGGAGGCCTCTAAGAAAGATGCACACAAGCTTTTTGTCAGGCCTGCTGCAATAAAATAAGGGAGAGAAAAAAGGGAGGTAAGCAAAACTACCTTAGCAAGTAGCAACAGCCAAAGTATAGCATTTGAGAATACAAATGCTTGAAATGGCTTAGCGTCTTCCTGCTCCTACCATGTCTTGCTTTACCCATAAGCCTGAAAATGCTAAGCTACAGCTAAATTTTGTGGCAAAAGGTGTTAAAGGCAATGGAGAAGGAAAAACAGAAGCTCAGGTGATCTGCAGGCATGGAAATCCCATGTTCTTTCCCCTTAAGTTTTAGCTGTGTTAGAAATTATTCACTAAACTGAAATGAATCAGTAGCACTGCAGTAATGGATCTTGAGGTGTCCCCACTCACAAAAGAATCAGTAACAATAAAAATTATTTGAGCCATGTTTTGTTGTCTGCTATGCTGCACTTCTCTAGAATAGTATTGGTCTGAAATAAATATAAATAACTGAAAAATTATGTAAAAAGTGGTTCCTTCATTATTTCGCTTGAACTATCAGTAATACTGATAAAAAATTTAAAGTTCTATTTCATTATATGCATATATATGAAGCTAGGTGAATCCCATTTTCCAAATTTTCCAGGACATTGAGATCACAGAGAAATATGTTCTCTAACATTCCAAGTGAGTATCTTGGACAGCATATAAAATATGTTAGTGTATATAAAGAATATCTAAAGGCAATAGAAAAAATAGTCTGAAAGCTTTGCATTAGTATTTGCAAGTTTAACAGGTTCCTTTGAAGACTATGGATAGGTGCATGAAGTACACCAGGTTATTCTGCATATTTTTTTTTTTATGTTGAATGGGCAACTTTTTGATTAGGAAACATTGCAGCTCTCACAAAGCCCCCCAACCTTTTACTTATCATTTTGTCAAACATCTGTTTTAAATACACTAGTGTACACACCATAGTTTTTTATGGTTGGACCAGGGATAATCCTGAACTATGCAACTCTCTGAGTCAGGATACATAATCGAATGAGGACAGAGGATATTTGGGCTAATTGTTAAAGTTAGGGATGTTTGAAAAATTAATGGAGCTATGCCTAGGAAAAGCATATTTCTAAATTGTTAATCTTGCACAATGCTACACACAAGTGACCCTGTAGTCAGACAGAGAACATAAATTAATAAGGTTATTGTAACTGCATGGAACAATGTGCAAGATTAAGCCCAGAAGACAAATTATTTAGGAAAGGTAACTCAAGATACATAGAGATTATCAGAATCAGCTGTGGTGAGTTGAAAAAGAAAATATCTTGGCAGTGTAGACATTAAGAATTGGTAGCCTTTGCTCATACCGGGTATGTGGAAACAAAAGCTCAAGTGTGAAGATATAAGGAAACAGCTTTTTGTCACCTGAGAAATATGGAGCAGTGTTTTGGGGTGAGCATTGTTAAAAGTTTTTTTGACCATATCATATCTAAGAATTAACTTTTTTCCAGTTTTAATTGGACAGCAAATTAATTACCTTGATTTTCGCATTACCTGGATTTTGTTTTGTTTTGTTTTGGGTTTTTTTTATTTGTTTTGCTTTGTTTTTGTATGAAAACGTCGTATCACTTTCTGGAGACAATGAAGATAAAATTCTGAAAATCAGGTGATTTAATCCTGTTTCCTCTTCTTAGTACTAATTTGCAAGAAATCATGCAGAACTCATTGTGAAAGTTGGACTGTATTTTCATGTTCATTCTTCACATAGCTTCAAATGAATACTTCTATTTTTGATAGTTTGCAATGTTTGTTCATTTCTTTTATAGTTCTCCTTTTTCCCTTATTTTTGTACTTGAGAGTTCTTTTGCAGTATTTCCCACCTCTGGCACAATCTGAGCTACTCTGACTGTTTTAGAAAATACCTGCCATTTTTATATTGAAACACTTCCATGTGTAAAATTCTACCACTCCTAAAGTATTAAAATTCAGCTCTAACTAGACATTTCTACTCTGAAATATTAGAAATGTTCATGTGAATTGCTTAACTTCAGCACAATAGAAAAGCAGTAGGTGTTGAGAGCAATTCTTGTTACCATCACGCATTATCTGGAGAAAATCTTGTAGGTTGCCTTCCATTACAGAGGCTCCCTAAATGCTTATAATGCTTATACAAAAATTCTGATGGGATCACATGCAATTCCCATTGGCTATTTTTCAACACACAGTAACATGAGAGTTTGATTCTACATATTACTGCTCATTGAGATAAAGTCCAAGAGTTCTCTCGTTTGACAATTTCGTTTACTTCAAAAATGGACTGAGCTTCTCCAGAAGCTGAAGATGGCTCACCATCCTCTTGAGATCAAATATTACAGAGACCTGAGGAATTTTTACATCTGAAGGATGGTATATAGTCTTTTTTTATTATTATTATTTTGCATTTCAGTCACAACAGAAGAAAAATAATGTAGTCATGGGGCATATGCCTTCCCTCTTGCTTCCCATCATAGATTATCCACAGGTAAAGTCTAAAGAAAGATTTGCCCTTTCAGCAACTGACTTGAATATGCCTGTCTCTTCTCCTTAGTGTATAACTACTGCTGAACTCCAACGATGCCCAGATCTCTCAGACAAAAGGAGTAGGAAAACTGTGATGCAAGACACTGATGACCTTTACTGTATGTCAGATGTAAGAGAGTTCCTTTTGTCTGATCTTTTTTCCTTTGATAGGTAGCTGTTGCCCTTTCTTGCCAAAACAGTGTAAAGGGAAGTCCATGAAGACAGAGCTATGCATAGAACATTGTCTGGCCCATTGCCTAGAAGAGAGTATTCTAAATGGCAAAACAATTGCAGTGTCAAATAATATATGTAAACCCACCCTCTTAATTAGTCTCTGCTCCTTAATGTATTCATGATCTGGATTTGTTCCCTAGTTTGTCTTTGTACTCATGCTAACTTCTCTTTCCTGAGTGAAAACGAGAGCATATAGACCTTTTGAAAAAAATATGAAACTGTCAGTTAAAAAGGTGCTCTTGTTCCATATCTTGACTGTTCTGAAAATAAAAATAATAACCTATATGAAAAAAATTCACAGGTGAATAGAATTACAATTCTCTGCTGTAATTGAAATGCCCCTATAAAATCCACATTAATGATAATAAAAATTAAAAAATATATAGTTTCAAATTCTTATAATTATACAGTTCAAAAACATCCAAAATTTTATTTATTGGCTGCTAACACTACCTGGACAGAGGGCAGTGTTATTGCAAACCCTTGATTCTCTTAAAGGGCCGCTGCAGTGTGTCCCGTAAGGTGATACACAAGTTCTGGTTCGCACCTGCGACCCTTGACCACAAGTAACTGAACACGTACTCCATTGGGCCCACTCTTCAACACCAGATTCACCTGTATTCAAGACAACAAACAAACATGAATATAGACATAAGTATTATTGACACAAATTTTTTTTCCTTTTCTTTTTTTTTTTTTTTTCCCTGAAGCTCATTATCGTCTGCTCTTATAAATCAAAGAAAACGGTACCACACCAAAATAAATACTTAAAGGTTTATGGAGTAAAGCACCTGTGAAAATATGCAATGAATAAAAAACAAAGACACCTACAATGCTGCAATCACATACCGCCTGTCAGAGGGGAACAGTTTGATGTCTTAGCATCATTTACAACTTAATGAGAACTACTGCCCTTCAACACTTCAGAAACAACACTACCCTCAGGATTCTGTAAGTACATAGACAACTCTTTTTATATAATAGCAAAGGATTTATCTTTGATATTTATACTTATCCCTTGAAAATTAAGGCTCAGTAACAGTTTAAGGAACCTTACAAGTAAGGGAATTCCAATGAAAAAAACCCTAGACAAGCCAACCCCTAATGGCTAACATTTTCTTCAGCAGAGTAATACAGCATTCAAAAGAAGTTCCTTGGCAAAGAAAAGCTTTTTTTAAACTAAATTTTAACCTGAAATGTGGGATGGAAACTTTGATAATTTGTTGCATATATCTTGCTTTTGACCTACAGGTATGCTGAATTCTTGGGTGTGCCAGACCTCATTACTGCACATAATACATACTACTATGTTCACAATTGTCAAATGTGATTTATTAATACTGTATATAAGAAAAGAGGATTTTTTTTTAGTTTTTGAGAGATAGAATTTTTTTTTTTTGTTTTGAAAACAAATAATGTAGAAAGTTTTCCTGCATGGATGCTCTGGAAAGAATGCTTGAATTTAATTCTCATGAACAGCTATATGCACAAAGGAATTTCTATTCAGAAAAACAGATCCCTTGAGTATTCTCAGAAAGCAAAAGCAAAAATAATGTGACTATACCTCACTAAACAATTTGGGTAAATAACTGTGCATTGATGTTTAGCTTCTTTTAAAAATCAGCATGTAATGTAAAATGGCAGCAGAAACCCTTATTGCATGCTTGATTTTTAAGTATAAATCCTTTTTGAAACAAATGGGACTTTCTGTTTTAAAATCAGTGGCATGATAAAATCTGCAGTCTTGAAGAGCTTGCTTGAAATTTCAGTTATCTCAGTATACTTGTAGTCTTCCAATAGTTTTGATGCTGATCACAATCGAGGGATTGTCTGCAAACCAGGAATATTCTGGTGCTATCTTCCAAGAATGCTGTAAATGACATACTATTTCTTGAAACTCTGCTTTGTAGCAAGAATCTGTGAATCTCTCCAAGCTTTCCTTTGATTGTTTTTTCCCCCGAGGTCAAGCATGAAACCTTTGCAAAATGATTGTTTCTGCTAGACTTCTAAGATTCAATTCCAAGGCTATTCAATGCTTTAAAAATAAATAAAAAAGTGCTTCTTATTCAGTAAAAAGACAGAATGTTTTATAATTAGCACACAAACCCCTCTGTTTTTAATAAAATTATACGCAATTCCAAAAATTTCTATGGAAAAACACAAAATTATGAGCTTTCTACACACAAAAATTCACCAGTGATTTTTGTAGTCCTTTTCTTTATTTGTTTGGTGAAAAAATGAAAAAAAAAAAAATCACTGATTATTGTCTTAATAGTTCTTGTGACATGAATTCATCTCTTTGATTATGCAGTTACATGGCTTGGGTTCAGGTTAGATGATACAACATGCTAAATATATTTAATATGTATGTAGACATTAACAATTATAGAATATGTAATATAAGCCCTATATGCATGGTAAAAAGACTTGTATTACTGTGGGCTTCTAGGCTAATATCTTTTGTCTTTTCCTACATGTTTGAAGTTTGACTTTGCCTTTGTTAAAATGGTTTAGATAAAAGGTCAAACAGCAGAAAAAGTCTAAATTATGTTTTTCAACATGTTCCTCATTATGTAAAACAGTTATATATACTCAGTGTAAACAATCTGTTATTCAACACAGACATGTTGACAGTGCACAGCTAATAAAATAGGGACATTAAAAATTTTAAAAAATATTTTCTTTAATATTTTACAGTGATAAAAATTTTACTCTTAACCTGTGAAATATGATGGAAAATAGCTGCAACATGATTATCATACTGGTGTCAGACTATTGTGTGACTGAGTGAATTTTGAAATTAGAATTAATTATTTTGAAATTAGTATTCATTATTAGAAGTCCTGAGAATATATGTACTATTCATTCACAAAAGGCATAATCTCTTAATATATATCATCATATATTAAGAAGTCTTAAACATTTTCTGGAGAAAGATCCTCCATAATAACATGCTGTACAGTACAAAAAGAGCAAAATAAAGACAAAGTAAAAAACACCAGCTGCTTTGCTTCCTTTCATACAATGCATTATGATTTTTTGGAAATTTTTAAATTTTCAGAGTATTTTTTTACTGCTTTCAGGATGATTATTACTTATTTTAAAATATTTAAAAGAAGGGAAATATTTTCACATATATATCTCATTGATATCATTGTTAATGTACTGTTTTAATTTAAGCACATAAAGACTGCTATATTTTCTAGAATAAATCTAGGTTGAGTATGTAATCTGCAAATATATCTTCCATTGTTTGTTTTTCTCTTATCCATTTTTTTCTTTTATTAATTTAAGATTTTGAAAGGGCTACTTTTTATTTACCTTCTTGTTTTCTGTTATTTGATAACTCTTTAATTTTATATCAATAATAATAAATCTAAAATCTCAAATTATCTCTTAGCAAGCTACCAAACTCTTACTCTCCCCTGATGCTTGACATGTAAGAGGAAACATAACTTACTGTATGGAAGGCCTCATTGATCTGTGTAAAACTTACCTGCATTATACTCTCTAAATCCCATAACACCTAAAGGGAAGGATCAGTCCAAACACATAAAATGACAAATATAGAACAAGAAATTATTCACACAGTATTTTTAAATAAATGTTTATACTGCCTCAGAACACTCTCCAAAACCAGAACAATGCATATTTTAATACCATATTCTAAAACTCTTCCATTCCCCGCAAAATTTGGTGGATTAAGTCCACGATTCTAACAGTATTAAATGCTTTTCATAAATCTTTTCCAGGACATTTCTCTGTTCCCATCCCTTTGCCTTTTAAAAACATACAAACATTTTGTTGCACTTTTGTATCTGTTTTATTATTACACAAAATAAAATATCAAGGCTTAAAATATAAAACCTCATAAACTCAGTAACTAATTACTATTAATATTTCTTAGTGCGTAAATTAATGAGATAGATATGTTAGGAAAAACCTTATGAATCAGTTTAGGAAGATATCACAATCATTTTATTGCAAGAAAAATGAATGCATTACAGGTGAAGAAAATATGCAATGATCACTACAAAGGAAAAACAAAATGAAGAGATGAAAATTAGTATGTCCAGAAAGAGCACAAGTATTACGTAAAATGTGTTAACCTGAAGCATGAAAAATATAGATTTCCCCAGACTTTGGCATCTAAATTTATATGCTCATACATCTTACATGCTTTCAGAACAGGACCTTGAAAACCAATCCTGTGTGATTTTGAAGGTTGATCTCCCACTTCACACACACAATGTATTGGAAGGTGATGGTATAAGTGCTGCAATTGTAATGCAGCTCTCTAACACCCAGAATAGATGCACTGCAATGCATGACTAAAAATTATCAAATACAAGATTTGTATGATATTATTAAAGTTTTAGGGATTTATATGGGGAAAAAAACCCAGATAATTTTACTGATTTTTTGAGTAATTGTATGAATTCAAGAACCAGCATAAAAGCAAAGGTGTTATTCTATGTAGTAAGCAACTAACATTATATGTCTGAACTTGGTATGTAAGTGATAAGTTCTACTTGCCTAAACAGAAACTGCCTAGAGACCTAGAGAATTCTAGGCTCTTTTCTTCCACTGCATTTGCTTACAGTAGTATCTGGGAGTTAGCCATAAAAGCAATCCTATAGATTAATACAAGGGAAACAGACATTTTCCCATTCTAAATTTGTTACCAAACAGATGTACATTGATTGGCTATACATATACTTAGATTGCTTAATATATTGATTTCTGCAAATCTGTTAAGTAAAGCACCCTACCACTAAGGAAGTCAACATGCAACATAACTAGAAGCAATTATAGCTCTTTTACAGAAGTGCATAAAAACTGGAAGCATTATATACAACTGATGCAGGCATATATTCTAGGTTAGTTACTATGGAATACAGAAGAAGTTGTTTCAAATCCATACAAAAATTATGGGGCACAAGATTTTCAACTCAGTAACTTACTGGAATGTAGGGTACCAGTAAAGAGTTGGCTTTTACCAACAGATACATGGATCATTATTGAAGTCAAAATGGACAGTAGTTTTGGTGTATGAGAGCTTAATGCAACTCACCACTAAAATTTTATCATTGACCACAAAGACAGCTGTGGTAACTGTTGGTAAACTGGCTAATCAGGCTATTTTTTTTTTTTTAAATTACTTCAGTTCCAGGTTTTCAATATCATCTTGGTATCTTTAGATAAAGAAGATGAAGTTGCTCAAACAAAATCAGAAAATATGTTTTAGATTAAAAACTGTTAGATAATTTGCACATTCAATTAAAAACTACTTACGGCCAATTTCATTTAGCAATTATGAATCTGGAAACTAGAGAACAGAGCATCGTGCTAGGCCAAAGATAGTAAATGCTGAATGCATGCACATTAAAGTCACCCCAGTAATTAATTAATTTGATAAATGCCTAAAGCTGGGATTAGACAGTCTATTTATAAAGAAATTCTGAAGCATGTTCTTAACATCTTTGAAAAAAGGTTAACATGTCACAGTGAGCTGTCCTGTGTTTTGTACATGTGAGACTGCTTTTATTACTAAAGAAATTCATATTTACACTAAATGATTCAGTATTCACATTCACAATGCATGTTTTTGCATGATCTACCTAATTCTTAGCTACTTTATTTATGGACTTTAACTGGTGAAAAAAAAAATGATACAAAAAAAGTATCAGCTTAGAAAACTGACAAATATGCAGCAAAAGATTATGGAAACATGCAGTGGTCTTGCTAAAATTAACAACAGTAAATAGAAAAAATGTAACTGATGTATTACCAGTTTGTGCCATAAATTTAGCAGCATCAGCTTGTTCCTGAGGGACCCTTTTCTCATGAACAGATCGAGGTCGCTGACTTTTAATTGTATGATCTCCCATCATTCCAAATTCTAAAGACAGAATAAAGGTTTATGAAAGCTTGTGTGTAGACATTTCTCAAAAGTCACATACTGTCTCATGCAATATGTTCCTAAACATACCTGGAAGTTGCTGGCAAGTCAGGCAAATGATCATGGCAGTTAACATCAACTTAACTTTGCTACACTCAGCTTTCAACAAATACTTAAATTTATGTCTGCAGATTTTCCATTATGATTTTATTTTATGAACCAACATTCAATGTAGTGACACATACTATAAATCAGCTGTATGACATGGGAAAAAAACAATTATTGAAATGCAGACATTCTATTCCTTTATTTTATATCAGTGCAAACCACACCAGAAAATAACTGTGACAGTGTTAGACGTTGCTGTTCTGTGGCAGAGCCTGCTGCTCCTCCAGAGGACTTCTATTTCTGCACTCATCTTTTAGGCTGATGAAGCCTTAACAGAGATAACAAGTCATCTTTGGGAATGGTGGCAATGGGAAATTATAATAATTTAGCCAATAAACTGTTTAATTTTTCAGCTGAATACAGCAGAACAAGTGCTTGTGATCTGTTTCCTTCCTGAAACCTCTCAGTTAAAAAGACTGTAGATTGTATTTTTACTCTCCACATAGATTTTAACAGGGAAAACTTATGAAAAATCAGTGACATCAAGGCCGAGGGTGTAGGAGACAAGAGTTCTTTAGTTGTTTATCCTGTTATCACTGCTGTCATTTTCCCTCTCTTGTCTTGTGCAAACCTCCTAGACTTCTACCTTAGCTCCACTTTTCATTTTGTAATGAAATGCAGAAAGTCTTTTGCACTTAGAGGGAGACTGCTGTGTCTTCAGCACAGTTCCCTACCATTCTCCCAGGCATGCACACAGCTGTCCATAGCTCAGTGCTAAATATTCTGTAAAAAAAAACCCCAAAAAACCTGGGACTCTAATTCAGGAAGCATGTGCTGGGGAATGTGGGTTAACATTGAAACTACTTTAACTACCATCACACGAAGTTCCTGATGAGGCTGAAGGTGTCTGAAACACTAGGAACACAAAAAATTAAAAAATACCTTTCACTGGAAGGTTACCTTGCAAATGAAAAATTCAAAATTCTCCCCAATTTGTAAAGTCATGAAGATAATAAAACTTACCTTTCTGCCTCAAAAACCACAAAACATTATATGAGATGTAAATATCACTAATAAATATTATTTGCAAACACATTGTTTTGATAAGTCATTTAGACATTAAAATTTCTATTTAAGAAAACAATAAAATATAAACTTATTTTTAAGGGGCCAGTCAGAAGAAAGTTTTTTTTTCCTTTTCTAGTAAACTATTAATGTATTTCTCCAAATTAGTGCTTCTTTTTGTATATATACATTAATGGCACCACTTAAAATATAAATTTAATTATTAATTTGAGAACAGCAATGCAGTTTGCATTCTAAAGAGAATATTTGAAAATATAGTTAACAAAATATATTTTGAGGATTAAACATTCAACATTTTTAATACATCCCAGAAATAAATATAAAAAGATAATTAAATTATATATATACACATGCAAATATATAGTATATATATGTATGTGTATATATACATATGTATGTTAAAAATTATTAATAAATATTACAAAATACACCTCTTCTATAGTTCCTCTGATTTAGGATAGCTTTTTATTCTGTGGAAAATCTCTTATTACAATCAATATTCTAATGCAAATTATGATTAGAATATTTTTACAATTTTTACAAGGTGCAGTACAGATGACACATTCAAACTGTAATTTATAACATGGTAATGGCCGGAGACTTTACATAGCTTTTTCCCCAAAGAGGCTGTCACAGCAAGGCATGTTTACTCTGAGTTTGTTGCCTGCAAGATCTCTGTGTGTCACGCAGTTTAGAGGGTATGGCACCATTCTTGCATAAGACTTAGTTCTACTTTTGCAGTTACAGAGTGCAATAATGGGAGACTTTTGCTAGAGGAAGGCTTTCCAGAGGCATACAGGGAGGTGGTGAATGTTCTGGTCCCAGTCCTTCAGCAGCCTGTGCTGGGTGTGGGCACATGCAGTGTCCTGCAGGACAGAGACTGCTGGTGAAGAGGCAAAAGGATGTCTGGGAGATCAGTTCCCTGCATTGTGGATAATACCTGATGTAGCTCCAGTCATAACGATGGAGTTACCAATACCACTGAGCACGATTATAATGCCTCATTTTTTTCATTTTTCCACTTAAGCAACAACACATTTTCAATTCACTTCAACTATTGCTGATGGTCTTTAAGATGCACTTTTCAGCTAATCTCCCTTTGATATATTAAGCATTTCTATGGCAAGTATATATTAAAGATAAATTTTTCATTACCCAGATAAAAATATTTTTATAAGTTTTGTCAAGAAAAGCAATGCTCTTCTTTTCATATTCAGCTAAAGTATTTAACCAAATGCCACATGAGATCAAAAGCAGTACCAGGAAATGCAATGTACTCACATGGGTGACGCCTCATTAAAATTGAGGCCTCATGAGAAAAGAATCCCATTTTTGTAATAGGATTCAGAAGTGTCCACTTTCTGCATATAAGTACAAACAACGATCTCAAAATTGTTTAATCTAAGAAACTTAAGAGTAATGCATTTTAATGAAGCATTTTTATATAATATCTCACTTAAGTTTACAATAAATATTAAATAGAATGAAACTTTCCTTTATTTTCAGATCCTAAGCAATAAATACAGAAGGTGAACCCATTATGCAGGTTTTTTTTTTCCTCAATACTTCACAGAGAAGCAGTATCTAAATTGTTTCTGGGCTGGGAAAGCATTTTAAACCAAGTCAGCCTAGAGTATGACTAAATGACACAGTAATTTCAAGGATCTGTTTGTGTGGGGAAAGGTGGTAAGAACCATCCTAATGTAGGCAGTATCTGCCAGAGAGTTGTCCTGCAAGGTCAAGTCTGCATGATTCAAGACCTGATATCTGGGTATAATACTGGATATTTGAATTGACATTCTGAGTAAATTGATTTTTATAATTCTCACTCTTCTTACCTAGTTCTTGCTGCTGAAAATAAGTTTTCTAACCCAGAAGAAGGTATTTTTGTAGACATTAGTTTCTGAAGAGAATTTCTTTGGTGATGGCTGTCCTAAATTTTATTTGGGTGAAACAGGACAGTTCTTCTCTGCTTTTACCCCAAACATTGATATTAATCATATTGTTTCATTAAATACAAGGAGAAAGCAACAAATATGTGCATGGTCTAATTCAGAAATTGACAGTATGACTCTAAGTTAGGCCTGGAAACATGCAAGGGGTTTAAGTTTTTTTATTACATTGTTCATGCTATAATCTACACAGCATGAAGATAAAACCCATAAATACCTCAAAATGTAAAAAAAAAAATAGCATTATGGGGAACCTTGAGTCATTTTGACCTGAACAAGACTTATAACATCATAACGCATTCCAAACATTTGTGGTAGAAAACCTGAGGTTTAGTTGTCCAATAAAATAATTTATTCTGCTGTCAGTGATCCTTTGGTGGCTGTGGAAGTATAAGGGATCACTGCAATAGCCTATTTTATCACTCCTCAGCTGCTCATGATGGATCAATACTTCAATGCATTTTAGTGATGCATATATTTTAATGTGGATATGATCTATCATTTGGTTAAGCATTGGAACAGACTGCCCAGAGAAGTGGTGGACTAACCATCTCTGGAAGTGTTAAAAAATGATTGGACATGCTATGGTTTAGTTGGCATGGTGTTTGGTTAAAGGTTGATGATCCTGGAGGGCTTTTCCAACCTAAATGATTATCTCGTTTCATGATTTCATTTTACATAGCTGAGGCATGTAATATAGTTCCATGTCTTCTAGGACAGAAAAAAAAAATGCAATTACAAGGTTTACAGTTTGGTATTATTTACAGCTCTTATAACTAGTCCCTGTCTTCACTTTACCTTTATTTTTATATTATGTTGTATTATGTTATTGGAATTTTTATTCCTATTGAGTAACCTTTTTAGTTTTTAAAGGAGAAGCTAAAATCTTGCAGCCAGTGTAGGTGTACATTTATAGGAGAGAAGGGAGGTGCCATGTGCTGTCTGTAGGAATAAAGAAGAAAAAAATCTGTTAACAGTGTAAAAATCGCAAACTAGGACAACTGAGAAATACAAAAGAAAAATACCAGCTTTGAAGGTTACTCACCAAGGCTAGTCTTTGCTTTCTGACAAGTGGATATTCTTTAAAATTAAGGTAAGTATCAAACAGATTTTATGCCTAGGCTGTTTTATTATATTTGTAACATATATATTTGTTACATACATATCTCAGTCATCAGATGACTTTATAAACCATGTTGGTTTGGCTTTTATGGCTATTGTTTATCACATTTCATGGGAACTTCACAGTGCAAATTGTGGTGTACCATCTACTATGAAATGTGCTATATATGGTGCAGGACCCCCTGGCATTAATATAAAAAGCCTTTTTCATCACAGAACTTGGTGATGACATCATGAATGAACTAAAAAAAAAAAAAAAAAAAAAAAAAAAAAAGCTACTCTGAGACCTCTAGGGTACCCCCTTAGGACATGCACAATGTCAAGGAACTTTACTTAGAGTTCCTGAGTGTCGTCAGCTTGTACAGAACCGCCTGGAAAGTAAGAGCAGTTTCCTGAAAGCTTTTCAGAACCTTAAAAGTACAAAGAGACAGTCGACTCCCCAAAGTGATTGTCATCTTCTTTCACCCACAGCACTCCAGCAGTGTGATTCATACTATCCTACCCACTCCTGAACTGTAACTAGCCAAATGAGTGTTTTCATTTAGTCTTGACTACAGGATGAACAGAATAGGTCTTGCAGCCAGAATGTGCAATAATGCAAACTATCTCACATTGCGGTAGCATAGCATCCTCTCTGTGCTAACACACAAATGTTTTTCCCAGAAATTACGCAAAAGGTTGATGTAAGTCCCAGGTGAAGGGGGAGGAGGAGAGGGGGAAAGGAAGAAAGAAGACTACTGAAATATATAAAGAATCAGTTTGTTTAAATCAAATTTTGGGCTGAAATACTAACTAATTTCAGTAGATTTGATCAATTTCTGACTTCCAGGAGCTTGAAAAAGTTACCTGCACATTTTTTTTAGCCCATTGTAGAGGTTCTCCCAAAAAGATACACAGCAGTGGCAGTACTTGGGGTTTCTCATCACATTGGCAACTGGTCAGTACAATTTCTTCTGGTCACTAGATGGCAGAATGTGTGTTGACTTAGAAGCAAAATTTTGCATTGACTTGAGAAGCTGTGACTGTTTCATTTTCACTGTAAAATCATCTCTCATATATATACATAATAAATGTCACTACATTCAAAGGACTGGGGATTTTTTATTTGCTTCTTTATTTTTACTTCTTTTGTAGGACTGTAGATTAATAAAACTCCAACAATACACCCAAAACGAATAAAACATGAGTTGAAGGGTTTTTTGTTTGTTGGGGGTTTTCTTTGTGGTTTTTTTTTGTGTTTATTTGTTTTATTTTGTGTTTCCCCTTACAGTAAGCCCTATGACAGAAATAAATCTGAGAAGCATTCTCTTCTCTATCTCCAGCACTGCTTCACGGTGGCAGGGTACCCAGGCACCACAAGGAAGCACTTGTTCTCTAATGCTGCATTGGCAGGACACAGAGCTTCAGGGCATTAGTGAATACCATCACTCCACAGTACAGATTTAAGCTATGGCTTTCTATGGGAACTCCTTAAAATGATAATTCCTCATGAGGCAGGCAAGTTGCCAAAAGGGTAACGTAACTATTAGCTGAATTAGATTTCCATGGGAACCTCTTCTTAGTGAATGTGGAAAACATTCTTAAAACAGCCTTTGCTTACTTCCTACATAGATCCTGGTCCCATAAAAAGTCCCCTTTTTGCTCTCCAAAACAGTATAGAAGAGCTTTGATCAGTTTCAAACTGAATGGAATAATTTCTTTCCCTAGAGTGAATTAAGATCTGAACTGAGCTGCATTAATGAACAACGCAGTGAGAAAAATATGCTATTACTCATGAAAACACAGAAACGATTTTATGATAGTGGAAATATGAAAGGCAAAAGCATTTGTACTAACCCAGTATATTTTTTAAATTGCACAAAATTATTGCATGTTATCAAGTAAAAGACAGGTAAACATTTGTAGGAAATTAGATACAAGGTTTCCTTTCTCTTACACACAGAGATATCCTAATACGTATATGTATGTACTCTTTCATCTCTCAAAAAATTAGGGAAATGAATTATGTATTCTAAACAGTCAACATATTGTACAAAGGTAATTAGTTTATATTCATCTCTAGGGAGACTCATTTACTCCTAGGACATAACTTTGGATTAACACTACTGCTGGTGTTTTTAATGACATAAGGAATGAAATATTGCTGAATTAAAATATAAATGATAGCACAAATCCCAAGGAGCTAGACTTTCTCATGGCAATGCAATCTGCTGTCTCTCTGCATCTCTGCAATGACTCTCTTGGCCAGCCATTATCTTTAGTGGGATCTGAACCTGTTTATTTATGGCTACAGATTTGATCAGTGAAAAATATCATAAAGATGTAATATTTCTTCACTTTCAATGTGCAGAGAATGTTGAAATCATGCAAACTCTATTACTTGCTTTCCTGGACCCAATTGCTCATCACCATACACCTAGGCAGGAGAAACTGAGCATAAAGATCTAGTGAAGTGACTCATACCTGTTCAAAATGAATGTAAAATGTCACTATAGCAGGTAGTGTGTTTTCAGATGTGCTTTGCAGAATTATATCTATACAAAGAGGAAAAGGAGGCGTGGATGGAAGCCCAAACTGCAGCTTTATCCCTTTTTATATATACCAAATCTGACATTTGTAATTATCATGGCCAGGTAGGCAGAAAATGCTCTGTAGCTCATATTTTCCCCTTCAAATATTTCCCTAGTAATCCATCCCAAAATGTTCAAATAAAATTACCAATACTGATAAAAAACACTTTACATTTTCAAGTTTTAACATTTAAATCCTGTAAATTCAGCAGCATGTTATTCCCTCATATTCCACACTGTTCTCTCAAAAGATTCATGGTTGTAATAACACATTAAAGAATGAAAGCACAGGGGCTTACCTTTATTTATTTTTGCTTTTTTAAATGAAAGGCTTTTAATGCATTCTCTTGTAGTATTCTCATCATTTTAATGTTTCTACTATAATAACTTATTCATGTGTAGCCTTTAAAATTTAAATCACAGTATAATAATAATTCTTCAGTATCTTCATTTCTTCTTCATATTTCATACTATTTTACTTCTGCATTAGGTATTTTGCTTTTCTCATATATTTAATTAATTGAATTACTGATATGGTTAGCCAGTGCAGGAGTTATTTCAGAATGCCATAATTTTTTATATAAACACTCTCTTTTCTGCAGCAAGCTATGTAGTTATTACACACAGGCTAGTATATCCCTTTTTATTGTTCTGTACAATTAAGTCAAGAGATCATGACTGAGAATAAACTGTAATTTCCTAAGCTATTCTTGAATTAAGTAATTCTTATTTTCTATGCTAGAAAGACTGAAAAATAAGTAAACTGTAGAAAGCAGGACTCACAAGGACATCTAGACTATTTCCTTGCCCTGCAACTATTTACCACAGACATTTGTGCAGATGGTTGCCTAATCTTTTCTAAATGACAGGAGCACTCATTAAAATATGAGATGAATTATCTATGAATTTTTGACAGGGAAGTTTATACTCTGAGAAAGAGTCTGAAGCTGTATGTAGAGAAGGAACAAGAATCAATATTTTAAATAACAGGTACTGCAAACTGTAATCCGTAAGAGCAGTAAAACTGAGTGTGGAGTTTTTTTTTTAGTATGGTAAAGCTTCTAGGTGAAGCTAAATGATTTTGCATGTCTTTTTAAGAGCCTTTTCTTGTCCTTGTTTAAGTCTCCTAAATTGTTTTTATGAGAAAATAATAATTTAAAAAAAAAGAAGTGTTGCTGAATGTGCATTTTGCACATTGCATTTTTAGCATTTGTGATACCACAAAGTTAGCTGTATACAGACATCATGGATGGCTGCTAAAGTTTATGTAGAGAAGAATAAAAGTAAAGGACAAGAGGCTTGGCTATCGTAAAATGGCCTTGTTCCAGCCAGGCAGGCTAAAGTTTGTAAGCTGAGAAGGTGCACTAGAAGGTGTTTACCAAAACCAGAGACCTATTCTTAGTTAACAGGTTCATAGAACCAGTTCACAAGGGTATGTGCCCTTGCTTACTGTCACTTTCAGGTTAATGATCACCCAAATGCAATTTCAAACATATTATTCCACCCAGTTCATCATGAGAGATCTGTGTATGGCACACTGCCCTGATAGGAAGGGTGCTGCAGTGTTTCCAAAATGGACCTGGAACCTTTTAAAAAGGTATCTTATGGTGCCGTAAGTCCTCTCTGAACTCCTATGTGACTTAAATATGAGTCATAAATAACTCTTCTCTAATCAACAGAATAACCTTAATGGGAAACGACAACACAAATGAGAGGAATTCATTGATTCAAAATTTAAACCTCAGATCAAATTTTCAAAATCAGTGGATCATAGAATTGTTAAGATCAGAAAAGACCTCTTAGATCACCAAATCTAACCATCATCCCAGCACCACTATGATGTTCACCTCTAAACCATGTCCTCAAGTGCCTATATCCACACATTTTTTGAACATTTCCCGGGATGGTGACTCCTTTAGTTCCATAGAGAGCCTGTTCCAATGCTAAATAACTAAAACTGAATCCTAAAATAAATCTAAATCCTTCCTTCAGAAATAAATGCATGGGATTTTAAGTAGGAAAGCACACAAGAGATCTAACCAAATCCATCAATGAAAATCTCTTGGACCGAAATCTTTCAGGATTTTTTAAAAATATATTCAATGTTTTCACCAGCTTTAGTAAAAGCACTTTTCTATGTCTCTGAAATTCTGATTTCAGAGTCAGATGCAGCAATTCATTTAATGTTTTTAGGGAGTCAAATATCTTACTGAGGCTAAAACCCAATGTTCTCCTTCACTCTTACTGCATAATCCACACTTGGACAAAGTATCTCCGTGCATCTGCTAACATGTCCTTCCTAGCTCAGAGGAGCCACCATGTCAGAGAGTACTGTGGCTTATTTTACAGGTGTTGCCCATGCAATGTTTCAATAAAAGCAAACTAATTGATCAGCTGCAGGTCTGAGCTAAACAAAGCACAGTTTGTCAAATGCCTCTTACAAAAGCTCACCCTTAAGCCAGCATTAAAGAACAACTGAGGTGCAAGATTTCTCACCTACGTAATACCAGACCAAATGTGTGTATATACATTTATAAAGGCAGAAAATTTGACCTAGGAGCAGATGTATTCCATGGGCATAATACATCTAATCACGGTGTACTACTCTTAACATAGGAACAGCACTTAACTGGATTGAGCAGATTAATCCATTAGAATTACTGAAACTGGTAATGATACTCTACAGATCTACCAAGCACATGGATTACTCTAGGACCCATCAATATAAAATTTTTAAAATGCTATTTTTCAGTCATTTCAGACATTTTTACTCTATCATAACAAAGTGCCTTCTGGGTCACTCCACTGATTAAATTAGAAAGCAATAGAAAACACAACCTAGTTGACACAACATTGATACTCATAGAGAATGATACAAGGGAAAATCATGGGGATGACACTACTGAAGTGGTACATCCTCAGAGGTGGAAGAGTATGCTTGCCTTTCATCAGTAAGCATCAAACAAATTGATTTTAGTATTCTTATTATTCCTACATTTTGGCGTGATATTACACACTTCAATCACTTAAAATTCTCACACACGTCCAACAAATATTACTGCAACAATCTATACCTTTTGACCTCCAAAATGATTAATTGAAGTGTATTCTATAGAGTTTCTCCTATACATCTCAATAATAAGGATCTTTTAGAAGTGTCTGTTCCATGATGGCTACACAGGATACATCTTACGTAATTCATTTCAGCTTGTCAGCATAACATGCAATGTGGCTAAAAGCTGTCTTAGCTCACCATGGTCCATCATTTGGGGAAATTATGCCCATAGTCAAGACATGTGAATACCTGGAGATTGCAAGCAGGGATTTTTTTCAGTGAAGACGTTTAGTTCTGGACTTAGAACTATAGAGTTTGCAGTACTCATTACTCTGGGAGCTCTACGGTAACTTATATAAATGCATTCTCAGAACGACCTGTTGCTTATGGACATAAAACCCCCTAATATATTTTGAAGAGGTCTGCAGCTCATGATGTTTTACTTAGAGCAGACAGACTTTCCCTTAACAGCTAGTGACTTATAACTGGGATGTGCATCATGGCTCTCTAAGAGAGGCTTATGACTTGAATCTCATCCTGCTGCTCCTAACTAGAAACCGTTTTTTGAATCATCTATAGTGTCACTTACATATCTGCCCACAGATAGCCTATAAATCTCTTCCAATGCCTCTACTCTGCCAGCTAGAAAGGGCTAGAAAATAATGGGTTCACTACGGAGCTCATTAAAATGGCTTTTATATGAAGCTATTTTCAAATAAAAAATTGAATTTAACCATTTGCATCTTTTGTGTTGGCTGTCTGAAAATATACTAATTATTTAGTTACCTGAAAGAAGTCTACTGTAGGCATGTAGAATGAAGTATTTACATTAAAAAATATTTTGAATCAGTAAATTAAATTATGCTCACTGGAGACTTATGATTGTCCAACCAACAGCAGAACTATAGGTATGTACTTAGATGACCATGGCTCCAACACTACTATCATAATGAACAGATTAGATACATTTCATACTCAAGTGATTAACAAGTAACTTCAAAAACATAATAAGGGAGAGGAGATCGTAAGTTCAGAAAATTCAGAAAAAACCCCACTATCTTGACCACGGAAGTTATACAGTATTGAGTCAAGAGCATGTCATCAAGAGCATGTTAAGTAGGCTGAAAAGCTTATGTTGAAGCTCATAAGGTAGCAGTTCTCAAAAGACCAGAAAAAAATCCTAGCTTTAGACATAATACAGACTGCTAATTTTCAGCATATGAAAATACATTTTTTGTTTTTAAAAATCATTATTTGTTTGATATATAAGTAGCAAACTCAACTAAAATCTGTTTAAGGAGTCCTAAGTTATAAAATAACATGCCATTAGTTTTAATGAAGGCTTTGAAAATAATGCAGCAATATGTCTGCAAAGCCTGACTGAACTGGAGTGCTCTGTGCCAGAACTGACTCTGGAGCCCCAAGGTACTTACATCTGCAGTCAGAAAAGTTTATTTCCCAGGATGACAGCAGAACCCATTGATGCAAGATGTGGTTATAAAAATGCCCACATGCTAACATATGTAAAACATCTCCAAAGGATAGCCTGGGTGCACAAGGTCTACCTCTGGGAAAAGGGCTTGGTGCCATGTAACTGCACATGTATAGAATCTAGACCATAGAACAGATGTTTTCATTTTGTTTTTTTCATGCAATCTATGCTTTTCAAAAATTATTACAGGTTCCTAGAAGACATGAAGAAGTCGTTTTTTATGTAACAGATTTTGTTCAAAAATAAGTCACTACTGCTAATATACAGCCCCTAAACTGGTAATCAGAGTTAGCACATATATAATTTTGATCACTTTATGGTGCATTTCAATTATTTCCCACTATCAAAAGAATAAACTTGTCTATTCTACCTCATGTTGTGGTTTTAATACATTAGAGTAACATCACCCACAGATTACAATACTTCAACCTCCACCAGAGTAAATCAAAAGTAATGAAATAACAGAATTAAATGTGCATATAATTGCTGTGTGAGCAGAACTGGTTCCAGACAGATTAACTGCTCTCGTTTTGAACAGAACACAGAACTGCCAGACCCATAATAATGATTTTCTAGCTTCTAACTCTATGTTCTGTTAGATCATGTGGATTCTTCTGCATATCCATACTATTTAATGCTTTAGATTATAGGAACAATTGCAACTAGTTAAAGAGTGATTTCACTAAATCCTTATTCATTATGAGGTCAACTTGGATTTGCCTCTAAGTAGCAGTTTTTAAAAATGTAATCACAATTAATTATTCCCAGTATTAAAAATGAGACAGTGCAATATCCAGGAGAAAAAGTACCAGTTGGGACAATGTTTTTCTTGTTGCAGTTCTCTTACTGTGCCAAGGCCCATTACTGTTGCTGATTTGAAATGTAATGCTTATATTCACTGGGTATGTACTAAACTGAAATTAGGAATATCTGCCACTACATTTTTTAAACATTTCCATGACAGGGCCTGGGCAGCCTGAAAAAGCAAGAATTTATTTAAAATAGTAAAACACTTGTGCAGAATAAAATTATTATCTGGGGCCACTGGAGAATTGGTGCTCTTCTGAACAAATGCCTGTAGCAATAGAGAAGTACAAAAATTATAGTCTGAAAAGAAGGTGCTATTTGAACTACATTAAAAAAAAAAATTAAAAACCCACCTCACTCTAGAGAAAACTGTTTTTGTGTAAGGAAGGATAAATCCCTTAGCTGGTATTTATAGTTGAAGCAAATTTTAAATCGCACACCAGTTTCAAAAACTAGCTGTAGATCCAAAATTGAGACTAAGAGTTGGAGAGATGCATTATTTCCATGGTTATTTAATTACCTAACTCTGGTAGTCAAAACATAGCTTAGGAATTCTGAATTAAAAGACTTATAAATTGAGGATCTGGGGAATATTTACGACTAATTTGTAAAGTGTCTGCATAAATACCACTCTTCTAAGATGGAACTTGTTGGCATAGAGTTCCTTCTGGTTTCTCTCCTTACCTCTGCAGGGAGTAGATCCTCTTACAAATCTCGAAAATCTTGGAAATAGAAATTTATATGTTGGACACAGAATTTGGTATAGCAGAAAGGAGACTTCTGCAGGCTTCAGAAGATCAGGAAAAAGTAACAGTCAACTTAATAATATCTAATGAAGAAAATCAGCCAAAAAATGGATGAAGAAAAAAAAACCCCAAAAACCCAAACCCAAAAAACTAAAACAAACAAACACAACAAAAACCCAACAAAACCCAAGCTAAACAACTAAAAAACTCAAGCCAAAAAACCAAAAACCCAACCAATCACCCTACAAAAATATCTAAAGGCAAGTTTATCCAGAAGCAAAGGAATCATACACAATTACATGCCTGATCAGGGTCAGTCTGACACTGCTCAACCCAGGAAGATTATAGGGTTGAGGAAGACAGAATAATTTAATCATCAGGGCTTCTGTTTCCATTGGCTGCTTCTGAATGTCATTCAGAGCATCCTCAAGGTATATAAGATGAATGGGACTGGTTTTTAACAGCTGTGCTTTTAACTAAAACTTTAGTATGCTATATTTACACACATTTAATTTTATGTACATCATTGTTTAGTATTATCTCTAAGCTAAATAGCCTCTCTTAAAAATGTCACAAGAAAATTGCACGTGGTTATATTGATTCAATTTAACATGATACAGTAAAGGAACAGGTAAACATTACATCTAATTCAGGAGAGACTGTATTAATAGGGAATTCCACTGGGCAGTGATATTTTTCATATAAAGAACTTATTTCATAAGAAAATGCTGTTTCAAGACCAGAGTTACTGGTTAATCTAAACTAAGCTAAGAGTCTCGGACAAAAAGGAAGAAAGGAGAAAGCAAGAAGAAGAGCATTTTGAAAAAATTGAAATAGCTTTATGTTATAGCTACAATTTGAATTTTAATTCTAATTAAAATGAAAAGCCCTTTCTCAGCTACACATTTAAGTCAGCCCCAAATATATTTGTGTCATGAAGCAAAAAATCAGTTAATCCAGAAATTATATCAGTGAATAAATTTGGAAAAATACAAATTAGAAAAAAAATATTGCATCAAGTACAGTAGAATTTACAGTAAAATATTGCTTCCTACATTAGAGTTCTTAATAATAAAAAATAATATCAACTTTACTTAGTGAAAAAAGAAATAAAATAATTATAACTATGTGAGATGTAATCCAAGAATCATAATTACATTGAGCATGTAGAGGGATAAAATGCTAAAGACAATAACCAAATGATAAGCAGCTTCAAACCTGCTCATCCCACCCCCTAAGGTTGTTAAGAAATTAGCAATTCTAAGTTTATAACAAGTAGGAAATAGTAGCTAAGAATCTTTGAAATCTATCTCTTCACAGTTCCTATTCTATATAATCATGTACTGATGGAGAAGTTGTTGATAATTTCTGCATGTGCTGAGGATGAATAAATGGAGCCACCAGGAAACTAAGTACCTAAAACCAGTCATCTTATTCAGCTTCAGACCTGGCATTCTGTTTCATGGCTGTGAATTCTTATCATGTTCAAGCTATTGAGGCTGCTGCTTGTCAGCTGCAGTTCTCATTAGGAAAAAGGAGTTTCAGCTGACTGTAAGGTTTGTAGGAGTTCATAAATATTCTGCTACCATTCAAAACTGCTGCAATGAACCGAAAGCAGACATATAGATGCATTTTTGATCCCAAAAGAAACCTAAGCTATTAGCCTATAAAGCATGATCATACAACGTGTTAATTAATGAATAAAGCATATCAAATTAAATATGGCATATTTCTTCTGACCTGGTTGATAGCAAAAAAGCAATTCAGCTCTTCAAGTTTTTGCTTCTAATCAGATGCTCTGCATCTTCACAACCCTTTCAATGGGATCTCTCTGCATACTGTTTTTGGAACAGCTTTCTACCGGAAGGTGTGAACGGTGCAGGTTCATCTCCACTGCTGCTGCTTCCTTTGATGACTTCAGCGGAGAGCTGACCTGTGATCCTGCGGGGCCGTGGGAGTTAGTGCAGTGCTCTGCATAGCTAGACTGAAAGCTGAGTGCCAGGCTGCCCCCAAGAAGCTTGTTCAGAGGCCACTGACAGCCTGGTAGCACATTTTCCTTGATCATCAATATCATGTTCCCTAAGCATCTTCTGCTTGTAGATCATTCTGAGGTCACTTTGATATAAATAACAGTGACAGATGAGGCCTGTGGGGTGCTTGTTAGAGAGCCAGTGGTAGATATTTTATTCTAAGTCTGATCAATTGTGGCACAGCAAGGTTCTGGAGATCTGTGTATGCTACTGAGGAACCATAATAAGACCATTTCTTCTTCAACCACTGAGTGCACAAACTGTGAACAAGGGCTTGTATTCCGGCTTACAGAGAGTTTGGTGAATCTGGTTGTCTTCACCTAGAGACAGCAAGATTACCCAAGCTTAGCAGGAGAGCACTGTCTCTCTTGTGAATAAGAACAATCTCATTTGGATGAAGATGACCAAAGCTAGGGAGGCAGATCTGATCATGAAAATAGGAGCCATGTCCTCTCTTTTTTCAAGGCAGTCAGTGTGGCTGTCAAAGGAGCCTGGATAGCTCCTGCACCAGGACAACAGAGTAATGGGAATAATGTGAGTAATGCTCACATCTGCAGAAAGCTGTCACTGCAATGGCCCTTGGGTATTGGGAAGGACAAAACATAAAGCTGTATAGTGCTGTTTGCTGTAAGTCAACAAACACAAGGGAATATTAATTTAGAAATATGGTGCATGGCAGAGAATCTGGACCTCAAAAAAAAAAAAAAAAAAGAAAGACAAATACAGACAAAAAAAAATAGTGGTTTGGGTTTTTTTCCTTAAAAACAAGAGATGGCCTGTTTTCTTTACTTCCGGTTTTATTATTCACTCTTTTAGAAGACAGTTATTGCAGCAGTAGTGCTTGAGATTTGTTTGCGTCATTAAAAATCTTTCCTTTTAATAAATGTAACACATGTATTCATGTGATGGTTTCACTGGAAAATTCTTGCCCAGCCAACTCAGGCAGTGTAGACTAGATTTTGGAAAATGGAAGACCTCAATTTAATATGTGAATTCCTCAGTTTTACTTTCACTCCGATTGATATTTGTTTCATTCTTTACTGTTATAGTTTTCTATAATCACTTAATTTCAGAGACTTTTTTCTGCATCCTCTCCAGTTGTCAGTTTTCTACTGTAAGTAAGCGCCTCTGAGCCATACACAGTTTTACTTGTTACCAGTTATGCCCATGAAAATACCTCACATCCTCCCAATTGGACTCTATCAGCCCCCTAATTTGCTTTTTGTAGACCTAAGATCTCTTTCTGCCCCTTCATGTACCAGCATCACACTGTGTTCACATTAATTAACCTAAATCCCTCTATTAGCCTATTAATTTCTCTGAATTCTCAGGTACATTTGCAAGCAAGGGACTAGATTCGATTAGTAGAGCAAAGTACACCAAAATACTCAAGTCATCCAGAAAGACTGCTCCATTTTTTAGAATTACTTCTTTTGGTCAGCTGTGGCTGGATGTTTATTCCTTCTGAAATACTGGAAAGACTCAGATGTGGTACTGAACACTGTGGAAACCCAATGTTAATCATGCTGCTTTAAGACCTGCTGGTGGCTCAAGTTGCAGTTCATTTAATTTTAATGTACCTATGTATCAACAACATGTAAAATAACTGAAGATCTATAACTGCAAAAGTGCAAGTTTTGCATCTCATTTTCTGTTTCTCAAATGGCAATAGTTCTATTATTGCAAAGAAAATAGTATTAAAAACTCCATGGTAAAACAGTTATTTCTACGTTTTTCTTGGGAAATACATATTGTGTTTCAGAAACATGTCCAGACAGACACTTTGGGTATAGACACTTGGCTGGCAAACTATAGAAAATTTGAAGAAAAAAGGAGTCACATAAAACTCCTTTTATTGTCAGGATTTTTAGACATTTTCTCTAATGTCAGTGCCAGCATTTTAGCATTTCATTATTTACCTATTCTGTATTCTGCTTTGAAACATTTTTTTTAACTGAAGGTCATTTAAACAAGTACACTTGCTATGATATGTCAGCATTAGAATAAAGTATTAGTTTGAAATTATGCATTATCCTGTAATTAAAAACTCATATGAAAAATACCAAAATTAATTTAGGTAGAAGTGGCTTTGCAAAGTCTAAACATTTAAGTAAGCACAGTGTGTTTAACAGTGTAAACTAGTTTTTTTTCTGTTAGAAGACTGCCAAAATGCAAGAAACAAACCAGTTGGAATGCACAGGCTTTCTGAAAAGAATGAGAAATGGCACTGTATTACAGCAGCAAATGCAGAAAGACCAACTGCATATTTACTGACTACTTTGATCATGTAAGGAGAGGAGGAAAAGTAATGTTCAGTATCAATATGAGGGAAAAGGAAGGAATGACAGTATATTATTTTTAGTGCATAAACACATACAATTAATCTTCCTCGCTAGAATTCATGAACTATAGTTCTGACCCAAGTTACTACTTATAACAGAAATGTTATACTAACAGTGGAAGCATTTTCAATGTAATATTCAATGATAAGTGTTTCTCATCTAGCAATCTATAAAAAAGAATTAGGACACACCCTTATTAGACACTAAGGCAAAACTGATTCCTGATCTGTTAGCTACATTTCCACAAAGGCTTTCTGCAACCTCCTTCTAGGGAAAGGAGATCATGGTTACTTGCCCCCCTATCTTCATTAGGCCACAGCAAAGTAAAAAAAAGCTCCACATTTCTGTTTAGCACACAATACATAGATCTTAGTAACAGGAAATTTTCTTGTAAACTTTCAACAGCCATGTATCCATAAATTTTAAAGAGCTCTAGGCTTCCACTAATATCAAAACATCCTGTATCTATAGCACATATTCAGGGGATTCTTTCTTTCTTGAAACCAAATTTTATTTTATTTTATTTTATTTTATTTTATTTTATTTTATTTTATTTTATTTCATTTCATTTCATTTCATTTCATTTCATTTCATTTCATTTTATTTGTATTTCATCTCCTTTTATTTCATTTTTAGGTCAATTAAAAAGACCCACGTATTCAATCAAGATAAATCCTTCATACGCTACAGAGTGACTATGACACAGTAATGTAGATCAAAAATAGCCAGAAATAGAAAAACAGCCAACAGAGAAAAGTTAGAGCTGTAACTTTCCTTTCAGTTGCCCAGTAAGTAAAATATACACATATTGAGGCATATACACATGGTCATAAGGAACTTATGAGAAAGAAGCACACCTCAGATGGGAAGAATTGAATTTTTGGAATATTTTCGGCTCAATTGGTATAGGGCAAAAAAAAGTGAGACAACTGAAGTGGGGAACAGGAAATTCTTATGAAGCAGACAAGGAGCTGTAAAAGGTGGTCAGTGAGGATGATTTTGAAACACTAAAAGAAATAATTTTATATTAAATTTGCAGTGATCTTGCCTCAATATAGGCCAGTTAAACTGAATAAATGGAGTCGGTTCTAATGAAACAGTGACAGCTCTGTAACTCTTTATCTTCTCTTTTCTCTTGCCTTAGTCAAGATGATCATACCGAGATGACTAAAAGACAAAGGAACAGTGTAATGGGAGCAATACTGTCAGTTTACAAAGACAATATATATTTTTGAGTTTTCTTTAGGTTTTGTCTTCATGAACCTCTATATGCATTTGCTCACTCACATCTCTTTCACACAAAACCACTGTGTGTTTATATTTGGGAAGCACATAAGCAGTTCTTATTACTTCAAGGTACATGTATTTTGTTCCTGCTTTGTAAAAACAGAGTAAATCTATGAGAAATCTTAACGTATTTTTTCTTTTTCACAATATTTTTCCTCCATGATCATAGTCTATTTTATTGTAGTACTACAGAGAAGTATACCTAAGATGAATTCAGAATTAATTAAACTCCTTTTTCCAAAGGTATATCAGATCAAGACCTTGATTTTAAGAACATGATGTTATGGATCATTAAGTACATTAATTATTTAAGACTATTCAAAATATATTTGCCATGATGAGAGCCAGAACTGATAGTCAAATTAACAAATACTATGGCACAGCAGCTGTGTAGGTGATGAACACAGAACATTCATTTGCCTTGAAGAAATGCAAATGATTTTTTCCTTCATGCACTGGAAATGTCTCTCACACTACTGACTACTGTATCTTCCACTGAAATCATGGTAGAAACATATTTAAGACTTCCACAGCTGAATCACAGCTTTATTTACTTAACTATTGCTTCAGACATGGCAGATGTTTTCCTATAAACACATAAATTTTCAGGACAAATTCCTTAAGCCTTTTGAATAATTCTATGCTTTGCACAAGTATATCCTAGGATACTTTCTATTAAAAAAACAAAAAAACCCTAAGATATAGTAATAAACATAATGACATTAAATGACATTAACCCATTATGCATAGCACTGTATCATACTTGTCAACATGGCTACATTAATTGCAATGATGCCAGACCTGATTGACAGTGTTATAAACGTGCAGGTAATCAAGAGAAAACCAAATATTGCAGCTACATTCCTTAGCAACATTAACTACTTCATAGGAGAGTTTCCCATCTTTACCCAATGTTACTGTCTTTAAAATTGCCAGAGAAGTTAAGACACTGCATATTCGACATGACAATGAAGTCATCAATGTCAATCTCATTCTCTAAACAGCTATCATCTAAATTAAGGGGAAAATAACTAATATGCATATTAATATACTTTTGTGTGCATCTCAGTGTGACCAAATGGGCAAAAAGGTTCTGTGTTGTCATTCCAATATGTATGCAGCTCTGATATTCCTTGTCTCACTACTTCTTCACACAACTCCATCTGACTTACCATCCCAGTTTTCTAAATATAGTAAAGATATATGCTGAGTATTAAATTAGAGAGAAAGTGAAGTACTATATAAAATTTTAGGTCATAAACCTGTAAAAATAGTTCATTTGTGGATAGCAGGTTTCTCAATGCATGTTAGACTTGGTTAATTACATATACATCTGCAATATCATACATTAACCACTGGTGGGAAAAATATAATTGAGAGGAGATAACTTTTCAACTTCATTTAGATTGCTTTTTGTGGTTGCAAATGCAAATGAAAGGGACAAGTACACTCTGTCTCTTGCTGCCTAAAGCCATTGCCCATTAAACAGTCTAGATGCTAGGCTTGGGTTAGCTCATGAATAACTACCAAAGCATTTCACTTAAATTGGTGGACTAAATTATTCATTCAGAATTAAAATGGCCCTAATTCATTTTAGCTTACTTGGTAAATTAAGCTAAAAAAAAAAAATTAAAGCCATTTTAACTCTGAATGAGACTTGTCCACAAAGTAAAATAAGTACTTTATTTCAGGGTCACACCTTCAGCTGATACTGAACTTTTTATGGCATTCCCACAAAGACAAGTCTGGAATCTGTCTCCCCATTTCACTGCATGCAGTCTTTATTTATTCCAACAAGGCATCAGGTTTTCTTTAAAGTTTCATAATAGTACATTTAGATGTCCACATCTAAATGACAGACTTAAATTTCTATGATTTGCAAAGCAGACATCCAGTAACTAGTGGGAAACCTACCTATGTCGGATTTATTTTTCTTCCATGCAACCTTCATGCTTCTTTGTGATCAAACTGTTGCAACATTTTGATATGGTTCTCAAAAGAATACAAAGCTGAATGCTTATTTTTAACATTCCCTTTATTTCAGTAGCAGGTTCCCATGTAGAATAGGGAATAGGAGTTACAAGAAAGAAAAAGGAATCAAACTTTGAGTGTATTAATCATTATTTTGTCATGGTCACAAAATTTCTTTTTTGATCTTTCAACACGACCCTGCATAACAAAGCCACCAAGATAGAAAATATTAGTTAAGCGAAGGTTATGATGAAACCAAGTCTGTTTTCAGCCTTTCTCTTTTGAGTCAAAGTATATCAATGGAACAGATTGAAACAATACTATCTCAAAACTACCAGGTTTATTTTTTTTTCTTTTTTGATGCTAACAGATTGAGCTGACTCTCATCTTCTCCTGTTCCTACATGTAATAGACATGTAGATCTCATAAAAGTTCTATTATTTGGCCAGTGATGTTCTACACATCGTGAAGCAGATCCTCAAAATCTTGTTAGTTATTTTTTTTATTTGTGTGTGTATTTCAGTCATCAAATTCTAGCATAGAGACAGTAGCTCATTAATTTGTTAAAGCTATGTAGCCTAAATTACAACTACATAGTCAGGTTTCTGACCTTCAGCATTTGAAGAATGATTTGCAAATGTGATTTATTTGAATACTGCATGATTATGTTGTGACCAAGAAGCAATTTAATGGATTTAAGCTTAGAACAAGTCCGATTTAGGGTAGATATTAGGAAGAAGTATAAATACTGAAATATAAGTTATCTTCTACTAGTGTAGGAACACAAAATTTCTCTCTTACATATATTAGAGATTATATCTGTTGAATGAAATATAGCAGTACTGATGTTCACTCTGCCCATCCCACCATACCTATGCACTGCACATGAACATCCCAATCTCCATAAAGCCAAGGATGTATCCTTTTTGACTACCTATTGCCATGAGATACAAGGGATATGAGAAATGATACATAAATCTTGTAGATATTACACACTGTTCATTTAGTTTTCAGTGAATTAAAATAGAGGAAAGTTTTGTGTTTGTTTTAAAAGTATCCTGTTGATCACACCATATTCAGGAAAGTGTGATTTAGGCATCCTAGAAAATCAAAGATACCCAAAACACAGGCTAAATTCAAGACCCATTATTTCTCATTTCTTTCTTAGATAATAATTGCTTTATAGGGAAAAAAAAAAAAAAAGGAAAAAAACTAAGGAAGGAAGGGTGAGCAACCAGGAGTAGGATAAAGGATTTCACATTTAGTAAATCAGAAAAAAAAAATCCATTTTTATTCATAGCATTTTCAAAAGCTACATATATACATGCATTGGTAGAAGTACACTTCTGTGTAAAAAATACAAAAGCTAGAGCAGAAGTGTTAAGAACGAAATGGTCATGTAAAAGCATACTGTGTAACATTTTGAATGGTTCTGTATAAGCTTTGCTGTGTCTTTGCTGTGAATTGCATATTGAGCACAGCACCTACATGCCTGGTTCTATCTATTTATAATTCTTGCCCACGAATAGCATTCTAGATGGTGGCCAGCCCACAACTACAACTGTTCTCAAATGCTGCCACCTAAAGGCTAAACCGAAGTACAGGTAGAAAGAAAACAACGCAAACCGGCAAAAACGAGCAAATGGGGAAAAGTTCCCGAATGTGCAACATGGAAGTAATCTGCAACATAGCAGTTGCTGCCTGTATAACACGTACCAAAATGCATTTGTGTTTATTCCTGTGTGCAGTACTACCTGAAAATAGTTTGGATATCAAGTATGTAATCACTACATTTCGTGTGGAAGAAGAAAACTAGACTTTGTGTTTGGAGGAAATAAAAGGGTCAGAAGTCTGAAAGTGCAAGGTTTATGATTTTAGAATAAAAGCAAAGCAAGTCCTGCAGACTGAGGCAATATCTCCTATTACATCAACTAATTAAGTGAGGAAAAAATAGATACAACTCTGAGGTTTCTCACAGAAGAAACCTCCCTGACCCCTCCTATCCTCCTTTTTTCTGAAATTGTTTTAATACCATCCCTACGAATTTCTGATGCATCTACTGCTGGGCATATATTTTGGACCAGAGTAGTTGACATTCACAGTAGTATTTTCCTAGACCAAACTGATTCCTATGTCAGTGTCCTCCTATTTCACATTGGGACACTTGACTATGTGCAAGGCAAAATCAAATCTGAGGGAAACAAAATGAGCCATTGAAGTGTTTGGGTTTTTTTAAATTGTGACCAGCAATTAACCAGTTGCATTGGTTATGAAGACTGTGTCAAATATGTCCAATTTTACCACTTCCATTGCCAGTTTTCCAATATGTAAAAACTGAGTTTAGTAATAAGAGTATCAAGAGTTATTTAATTGTGGGCTAAAATGTTGGTATGAAAAAAGGCTGATATAAAATTTCATTGGCTATGATTCATTATTTTCTTGTTGATTTTAGCAAGTTATTTCCAATAGATACTTTGAAATCAAAACAATAGTTAATTCCCCGAAAACATCTGTCATGCAGCCAAGCAATGTAAAATAGTTTACTGAAAGTTATGAAAAACCTTGTACACTAGGAGAAAATGTTAATATTTTGATATAGCTATACCTTTAAATCACTACAGTGATGACAGCCTCTGCCATACTGCCATACTGTATGTGAATACCCTGGTGTCCTTCATGTACCAAGGAATATGCGTTTTATTTTTATTTCAGTTCTAGCTCCCTCTGCTAGGGCCATAGCCAAGCTACTACTCCTCACCAAAAGAAATCTGTAGGTTTAGATGTTGTCCTTTCAGGACCAGTCCACAATGCTGTTGACATGACTGACAATAAGGCAGGCATGGCAGGATACCCAAAGAATACTCCAGTCTCAGACAGTTCCCTTAGGAAAGCCTCCGCACTTCCTTCTGGCCTGGCTGGCTGCTTCCCTCCGTGGAGGGGATGGACTGTAGACAGAGGACAAACCGGGACAAAGGAAGTGGAATCTGCTTCCAAGTTCCCATAGTTTGGACAGATTTACTCAATAAAGAAGAACAGATTTTAGCGACCAGGGGAAAAAAATCCAGGTTTTTAACAATATTCAGAGAAATTAATGTTATATGATGTTTCTTAGAACACTGGATATTTTAGCAATTTGTCTAGATAAGAAAGAAGTTTTCATTATATATGATCGTAATTATTATTGTCAATGGCAATATTTCCCATTGTTTACATTTGGCCAGAATTTCTTTCAAGATGTTTAGTAATAATCAATTGATAATGCTGTGCAGCACAGGAATTTCTACACTCAGTAACAGTGTGCACCACACAAATCCTCAGTTTAACAACAGCCCAGCTCAGTGAGCTGGCACACGACAGCACAGCTGCACACACATACAGTAGGGAGGGTCCAGACTGAATCTGCCTCTGGAAGGCTAAGTAGTTAGAGTGCTCTATGAATGCTACTCTACTGATTCTGATACTGCAGGTGTTCCAGAAGAATTATCTGGACACTTGTGCATACAGCACAGCCATTAGCATAGATCACAGAACACAAATTTCAGAATGGGTGCTGCATGTAGACATATTTAATGGAAGGAATAAGAAGGCTTAATCTCTTCTTTGGGCAATGTACAATTGAAATAGTTCTGATTTGATCCTTCTCATGATAACCACTCTGAGATTCGAGGTGTTTCAAGTTCCTACAGCTAACAGAGGACTAAAGAAAACAAAGCAAAATAAAAAGTAAGTGTCCTCTGCTACACTGCAGTTAGAGATATTATCCCATAAGATTTTTTTCTGTAAAACGTGGATTGTTTTGATAGTACACTGTGAAAGGCTGATAATGAATCTTGTAGCCTCATTCTACAACCCTCCTGGCTAAGAAGGGATGTCCTCTAGGTGCTTAGAAAGAACCACAAGCTTCTCTCTGATTTCTGTGGATGTATTTCATACACTTCTTTCAAGTGTCATATGGTACCTTTCTAATTATGTTTTGTGGGAAACACACTTATACTGTCAATTAATTTTCTTCTACTCATTAGCCATTTCCATCACAAAGAAGGAACAACAGAAAGCATAGTTAATTGCATAAGAGGCCAATCCAGGACAAATGCAATGTTTTCCCATCACATCCCATCACACAAGGTTGCCATTTCTCCACTTCTTAAATGTCTATCCCTTGCTGCTAACACACAAAATTGAACACTGCCTGTGGCATTTACTGTACCTTCATCTGCTGGATTTAATGTTGTCTCAGCTGCTCTACTGTGTCCCTCAGGGACCAAACCCGTTACCATTCAGAATACTCTCAGCAGCAGAAACAGAAGAACACCAATCTCTCACCCAAACTAACAGCATAAAGATGATAGCTCACTACAATACTAGCCTATTCACCTTTTTTCTCATTCATTTTTATGTTTTCCTCCTAGTTTATAGCCTTTTTGGTATCAAGCAGGGACCTGAAAGATTAACCACTCTTTACAATTCCTGACCACATTTTATTAAAAATGAGACAGAACCCAGATCTGCTGCTGGGCAGAGCCGTGTCAAGGATGGCAATTTTATTTCATATAGGATTAACAGATGTACAGCCTAAGAAGACAGGGCAATGGCTCAGTGATCCAGGAAATGTTTCTGGTAAGATGAAACCTTTTCATCTTACAGTACTACTCTGGAGATTTCAAAGTCTGACTTGATTCAAAGTCATAATGGACAGCAACAAATTTCCAAGTTTTCCATGGAGAAAAAAAAAATGCTTTCAAGTGTTTCAGTTGAAACTGCTTCTTGCGCAATTTGATGAAAGAATCATTTGGGGAATTGGCTTTGGACATCTTTCAGTTGCCTCACTGATTTCTACCCCATGTAATTCTGAGAAAAATGACTGAATTTTATCTCAGTTAAGACAGAGGAGCTTACTCCAGTGGTATACAATGGTGTGCAAATTTCCAGAGGAGTTTTGCGAAGATGTAAGTGTGGAGAAAAGCTGAAACATTTTAATAAACCAAATTAAACTCTGCAACCAGATACTGCAGTGGTGCTGGGAACAACACTGAAACTCTGTGACTTGAATTTCTTATGAGTTGTAAGAAGTCAAACTGGAACAAGCTATTGACAACATATACGGCATTGCCTTATTTCATTTGAAAGTTTATAAACAGTAAAGTTTTAATGAAAGCATGCAAAGAAAGCTATTAATAAAATCCTAAAATCTGTTGTTTTTCCTTTAAGATGTTTCCTTTTTATAAACCATTCTGAAAACAATCCATATATTTACTTAAATGTTTCACATCTCCTCATTGAATGTATCAAAAAGACTTCCAGAGTTGGTTACCTCATAGCAGGACCTTGGACAGCTTCCAAAATAACAGTATCTTTAAAGTAGTCTCTACAAGTACATGAAGATTAACTCAGCTAAGTCTTTTAACTATGAAAGCAGATGTTCTCCTTTTTGGAATATAACTTTTAGTATTTGGTAGCAGATAGAAATTTAGTTAAGTATTAAGTAGTGTAAAATGAGAGAGGGGAGAGATGTTCTTTCTTCATAGTCTCAGAATCTCACGATATCATAGAGTGTAGACATAGACTATGGTCTCTGGCAACTAAGTAGAGAACGACAGAGCAGGGAAGGCTAACATAAGAGTAATTTTCTAATGCCAAAAATTTCTCTGCTTATTATATCTGCCATAGGCATTACCCAAATACCGTATTCAGGTATTCACCTATTCCTGAATGATAAGCAATTCAAAAGAAAATACAAAGCAAGCAGAAAATTCTGCATATAATTTCAGTTTAACTTGAAACTTCTGAACTTCATTAAACTTCAATTAACTTTTCAAAATTATCATTTGTCTTTTATCTCACTAATTTCATCCATAACCTAAAGGAAGAAAAAGAAACCATAAGGGAAGCTATGTTCATGGAGAACACTGGAAACATTACAAAGAAGTCTAATCTCATTACACTTCAATACTGTTTCAGAACTAAAAACCTTGGTGTGAGCATCATAAAAACCTGCAATATGCAAATAACACAAGAACTGAAGTTGTCAAAGCACATGGACTAGCTTTTGCCTCTCCCCATTTGATTGCCTACTGATTCACATATAAAACATGAATCAACACATTCTCAGAGGAGTTCAAACCCTAACCCCCTTCATTGTGTAAATTTCTGGTTGATTTTGTTTGGGTCTTTCTTCCAAAGCTAATGCAGTTGAAAGCAGAAGTACAAGTGGCACAACCTTGTAAACAGTCACTCACATTTTTGGACAGGAATCCTATTATGAAGTCCTAGAGCCAGCATACATATGTGATGTCTGCTGTCTACCCTCATACTCATCTCAACTTCAAAGCAGAGTGCTTGTTTACAAGTTCATCAAACCCTTCCCCGGGGATATAGGTATCAAGCAATGAAAGGTGACTGCTTAGATGCCAGCGAATGATCTGTTTAGAAAGAGAACATTTCCAAAGTGGTGAACAAGAACTGAAGAGTTTCTCTTGTCTATTATGTTAGTTTAAGTAAGTAATTATGAGAGATCCTCGAACCATATAACCAGTTTCTAAATCCATTATTATTTTACATATAGATAGTATTCAAATACTATTTAGGTATAATTTCCCAAAAGTTTTTGTTGCTCTTTTACATTTTCTCCTCAACTTTGAATAGATTTGTGTGAAGTGTACTTGCTGCTTATCTTCTACTTCTGAACACTGAATTTTGCTTTATCTTCATAGGTTCTGTTGAATTCATTACACTATCATTAGAAAAAAACCCTTCACCATTATCTGTCTCACCTCTCCATTCCTCCCTTAACTTTCTCTGTCCTTTCTCAATACTCTATGGTTCAGAGCTTCCCTCTGACAGTTCACATATTATTCATTTCTTATTCTCTTCTCCCCTCTTCATTTAATATTTCCTTATGAATCCCAGTCATCCTCCTTTCTCATCCATCTTTTTTCCTCCTGCCAGCTGGAGTGTGGCTTTTTTTCTTTCACTTGTTCTGTTATGAAACTGTTCCCACCGTATTTCATGAAAATAACATCAGAGTCTTCCAGAAGTTTTCATCTTATTTTTCAGATTCTGGTTGAGTGGGAAGGGTAAGAGCAGAAGGAAAAAGTCTGATTATAACCAGAAACTACTTCTAGCCATAAAATCTCTCACTCTCTTCAAAAATAGTCCTTTTAAGGACTTCTGCAAGCTTTTACCCATCATCACTGCATGCTCCCTATCATGGATAATCACACCTGTTGATAGAGTACCTGCCAAAAAAAATCAGTAACATAAGAAAGCGAAATCTGGATATCATACACAATTGAGAATGCCAATATAGCAGCCTGATTTACAGCAGGTGCCTTAGTGACTCATGACGGCCACCTGACTCTGCCAAGAATGTATTGAGCATGGCATCCTTTGTAGGAGCATCCCTCCTGCCGACAACAATACCAGCTGCTGACATGCACTGCAAAGGAGAAAATCTAGCAGACTTCGGTTTACAACTTTTTATTGTTTAAAAAGTTCAGTAGCAGAGGAGAAGCTGACTGCTTAGAACTACAGTAAAATATCCAATTTCAGATGGATCAGAATTTTGCACTTCAACAGTTCTCAGGTAGGATGAAGTTGCAACTTGCAACACCACCTCTCCCCCTTCCTAGAGAGCTTCAGGAAACAAGTAGATGAAGTCACACAAAACAAATTCAGAAGTTCAAGTGCCAAATGTGTTGAACTTGTAAGGATGCATACAAGGGTAAAAAGTGGAACCAGACTGAATGTGGTAAAAGCACAGCTGGTTTTGAAAGGGAAAATCCATCTACAGTCTTCTTGAATAACTGCACAGTGCCTTACATAATGGGGGCTTGAATCTCAGTTGTCCCTAGGCACTACCACAAACCACTTGATTAATAATTAATCATTAACAATGTACATGTTAGACTCACTTTCTAGCTGCCTGAGTAATTCTGATTTAGTGGAGCAGCACCGGAACTAGGAACATGAGAGTACACACTAGCCTAAGGATGCCAGTGAAACTTAGACCAGAGACCAAGTGTAGCAGGCTATTGTCTGAGATGGCATCAAACAGACCTATTGGCTCAGAGACAGAAGAAAGGCAATGCTTGTATTTTGTCTTTTTAATTATGATCAGCTATGGAGTTATTGTCAAAGCTCCCTTTGAGTTCCTATTTTTGATGTGTTAATGTCACTATCATTTCAAAGTGAACTCTTGAGTCAGGCTGATTTTAATCGTATAGATGTAGTTATTGGTTTAGAATTATGGCTTTGTACGCCAGACTAGTCAGACTGGGAAATTCTAGACAGCTTCTGTCAAACATCTCAAGTGTGTTTTGGATCAGCACCAAGTGTGACCTCTTAGAATGTTTGTTATTTAAAATTTATAGTTGTTCTACAATAATTCTTATTGTGCAAATTGCAAATCTCTGTAATTCTAAAGCTGGGAATTTAAATTATTTCTGAAAAATTAATAGAGCATCTTTGTTTTTACAGGTGTTGAATTAATAGTAACTTGAATGACCAAGAACTAAATCCTCTACTTCAGGGTTATCTTGCCTGCAATCAGCCAAAGTAATTGCTAGAACATAGCAAAGCTGCCTTCTTTGGTCTTCGCTTTAGATCTTTTAGTCAGATTTGGTACCATAGCACTGGATTTTTAATCAAAATCTGTGGGAGGTCTGCTTGTACACAGGTGTAGAACATGAATTTTTCCTTAGCAGCTTTTGGTACTAACAATTACTAAATGTGGATCTGCATTACAGTTGAATACCTAAGTTAGCTTTTCAAATAGAGCTCATATAAAATAATATTTACATGAAAGAACGGTATAAAATGGTCTTCAGAGAACACTAGGAGAAAAAATAGGAATTAAATTCTGAAGGAGGTCTTGCTTTAAATATGTTATGAGCTTTCCCTCTCATTTACAGTATTTATAAATTAGTTGTCAAATTGTTTTTGCTATGTAAATATTGTTTACTCCTTGTCACTGTCACCCTTCAGTTCCTATCACCATGAGCTGAGTACTTTAAATTGAGCTTTGAAGCTTCTGAACAAATGTTAAAAATGTTTTCCACCCTGGAAAATCCAAGGCTCCCCACTACTAATTAGTGCTGCTAATATGTTTTTGGCTTTTTTCTTTTTCAAACAGTGCTTAAAAAACATTTTGAAGTGCCTCATATATTCCACCAATCAAAATTATCATGTGTATTATCTTTTTGTATCTTTGATCAAAAGCACCATTATACAAATAAAACCAGCATCCATCAAGTAAATTTAATTTTGAAACCAGCTGTAGCAGACACTATATCAACATGTAAAGATATACTTAGTCTTCACCAGAAAAAGAAAAATAAAACCAAAACCTCTGAGACAATTTGCTTATTCCCCTTTTCCATTGTAATATAAATGTGCTAAAAACAGGAACTAGATAATTTATTCCTCGGACAAAAAAAAGAATTCTGGACTAACAGAATTGCAAACTTCCTAAAATTGCTCTTTTCCTAATATGCTTCTTCTCCAGTACACTCATTTATCCACAGCAAGCTCCACTGGCAGGTAGGTATACATCTTGTGGCTTCAATTGTTTCTGTTTTATGGTCACAAAAAGACTATGTGCCACCTTGAAAAATGCACATGAATTGAGTCATAAAGTGGGTATACAATGCATAAAGATGTTCTTCAATGGATTCAATAATGTTAGTGGTTTGTGCTTGTAATTTGGGACCAGCCCATCAAAGCCAGTGGATCCTCGCAGGACTGATCTTTCAATAGCTTAATACCTTCTAAAGTATTTCCACTTGGACAAAGTGAACATAGAAAGCATGCAAACAAGAATTCTGTGTTCATTGCCAATTCATACTCACTCACCATATTTATGAGAAAAGGATAGCAGGAGCAAAACAGTGGAGAAACAGACCCAGTGTACTTTTCTGTTTTCTCCTGAAACATGTATCAGCAAAAACCTGATAAGAAAGAAAAATTCGTTCTGCCTAATAGGAGCTAGCAAGGAACATATGGCATGACATAGATTGTACACATTGAGACATCAGTCAACATGGCAAGAAGCTGAAGCAACATCTACAAATTACAACCTTAATTGCCAAAAATAATTAAACAGATTGGCAGACATTTTAAAAATTACACATAGGTTTCCAGTAGCCATGGAAAGTGAGTAGGTGATGTAAATAATTATGTAATTTATATTTTTAATGGGTTTTTTTAACCTATTATTTTAAACATCTGTACTCAAGAATTTGAAAAATATTCAAGTCCTGTTATGCCCAAGGTTGTCTGGGATAATCTTTACTAATTCACACAGTAATTTTAATTCATTCCTTTCTATCACTGTAACTCTACATACTGTATTCTGATTTTAAATCACTGGATATGTATGGTGTTCCAAGTTTTCCAAAGTATGATGCGTCATAGTTTTGCATGTTGTAAACATGCAAAGTATTGTAATTTTTAGAGGAAAGAAAAAAGAAGAATTTTTCTGAAAGTAAAGGTAAAAGCAAAAGTTATTTTCATTAACTTTCAGGAAATTAAAACCCCAGAAGAGTCTTCTAAACTGGTTTGGGCTTTTTTCCCCCCCCTCAACTATAGCCTGATAAAAGCTGATTTTTAAGAAAAAGGGATAAAGTTCTGATCGAAATTTTTCCTTGTATTTTTCATTGGAAAAATGAACATGTTTAAAGAAGGAATTATATGCAATTAAAAAAAATTATTTGTTTAAATAACTCTCTCAGAGACTGAAGGAACTATAGGCAATTGCATATGCTTCACACAATGTTATACATATAACAGCTGAGTCCAGATAGAGAAACACTGAAAATTTAGTAAAAAAGGTAATACCTAAGATTCAGCATTCCAGTAAACTTTACCATTGCTGAATTAAATGGGGATGTCATGATAAATAAATAAAATAGAGCTGCACAACAACAGCAAAACTGAATGCCTCCCTATTTCTTTGGGAAGAAACCCGCCAAATTAGACTTGTCCATATTCATGACCTCTTTTTCCTCCAGCTCTTCATGAATATTCAGTAAACAACTTTTCTTCAATAGAATATTCATGGTTACGAAAAATCTCTGCAAACCAGTATATGTAGGAGTATTTGCACTAGTATGCTGGCATATTGAAGAGCTCTTTTATTATTTGCACAATAAACTCATTACCTGATTAAGAACATTCAGTTCAATTAAAAATAGAGGGGTCCCTCACCTACTTGGAAAGCTTGGCTCATCCAGCCAGAGAGTGCAACTGTGCCACATGGCTTAGAAACCAGTCTAAGAAATAAATAATACAGACTAAATCTGAAACACTTCTGTGGGATCCATCTACCGACCCACTAAGAGCAATTTGATAAAAACAAAACCAAAACCAACAAAAAACCCAACAAAAACCAAACAACCCCAGCCTGCCCACGGAGGATTCGGGCACAGGCAAGGGCTTGCTTGGCTCCTTAGGAAGCCGCCGTCATCAGCTCTGCCGCAAACCGAGACCCGCGACCGCGGGCGGAACCGCAGCGCTCCCGCAGCGCAGCTCCCCCACCCCATCCCATCCCATCCCATCCCATCCCATCCCATCCCATCCCATCCCATCCCATCCCATCCCATCCCATCCCATCCCATCCCATCCCATCCCATCCCATCCCATCCCATCCCATTCCCGCAGTGCAGCTCCCCCATCCCATCCCCGCAGCTCCCCCATCCCACCCCATCCCCGCAGCTCTCCCATCCCCGCAGCTCTCCCATCATATCCCCGCAGCTCTCCCATCCCCGCAGCTCTCCCATCCCATCCCCGCAGCTCTCCCATCCCCGCAGCTCTCCCATCCCATCCCCGCAGCTCTCCCATCCCACCCCCGGCCCGGCCACCGCTAGTCGGAGCCGGCAGACCGCGCAGGGCCGCTGCCTGCCCAAGGGCACCCGGCTGGGACTGAGCGCCTGCCCCCGGCCCTGCCTCCCCCCTGGGGGAAGCTGGCATCCCTCCCTCTCACTGCTCTTGGAGCACTCGTGGCTGTAACTGTCGGAGAGCAAAACCCTGTCTGCTGTTTCATAATTAGAGGGTTATGGCCTGAAAAAAATCACAACTGGATTTTTAAATACGAGCTAAATCATCATGCTCTAGTGATTTCTAGATGTTTCTCTTCCTAGCCTCGCTTCAGTTTTAGAGCATCCCAGTGCTCCAGTGTCACAATTCCAGTCTGAGTGACAGCAGGCCTGGTAAGGATTGCTTTGGTTTCTGTGTGGAGGCTCTGCTGGTGTCCTCACTGCAGAATCCGGCCCACTGTTAATTTAACACTTTGGTGTCAAAGTGTTAACAGGATGACAGCTGATGTTTATGAAGGATATTGAAAGGAAATTCAGAACTAAATGTAGTTCTTAGTATGTGCAAAAGGTTTTGTTAATTTATACTGTTCCATGTTCCCAAAACTCTTACAAGATTTTATGGCAGTGTTGGAAAAAATCCCTGTAGCTTAAAAGCCTGTATGACCACCAGACAGAGCCGTCTGAGTACAATTGCTCAATAACAATTTTAATACCATTTCTGAGATAAAATCTGCAATCATAAAAATGAAAGCTGGATTTCAGGTGCCTTGTACTAATCATGTATTTTAGAAATTGAATTTACTGACTGCAGCACTTTATGTTTGTGAGAAATATTACCTTACACTAATATTCAATTATTTACTTCATTATTATGGTTGCCAACAATAAAAAATTGTTTAAAAGTAATAATGAAAGATATTTACTTCCAATTTTCACATGCATATGGCTAGTAAGAAAGGGATTATTATTATTATTATTATTATTACTATTATTACTACTACTACTATTATTTGAGATTCTCCTAAATGTTAAAGAATGATCAGAGCTGGGGATGAATTAAGGAATAACAGAATTAGAAAGATGTCAGAAGACGCAAATTCAGTACAAAGAATGTGTTGAAATGGAGCTGTTGAGATTAGAAAAGAAAGCTGCCACAGTTTCTGATTATTTTTCCCTAAGAGAAAATCAGACACCTATGGTGAGAATACTTTCACTGTTTCCTTGTACTCTTGAAACAGTATGAGACCATACAGAGTTTGCAAGGCCTTGGTCTTGCCCTGTCTGAACTCTTCCTGACTTGCCTGAAGCTGGGTTTTTTTCTGACAGAATTTTTTTTGGCAGGAGGATGATGGATCAGGAACCTACAGCAAATGACAAGTTACTCCCTTTACACAGCACACCCTGTTGAAGGTACTGGCTTTAAGACGTGGAAGGTGAGTGGGAGGATGAAAATAATGCCAAGAAAAGGGCTGAAACTGGCATTTATCAATTTAAACTAGTCTATTACTATTTTTTAGACTTTGTCTGTATAGAAGAATAATTTTTTTCAGTAATGGTGTTAGGGAGACACTAGCTGATTGTGCCACAAGAAGGATAAGTACAAAAAAGAAAGTCCAGGCAAACAGGGAACATAGAAATCTTTTGAGAAGTTTCAGTGGTAGGAAGAAAGGAGGCATACAAAATAGAAAGCAACATTGCAAGTTTTCAATTTAAAATAAGTCAGCAATATATTAGCAGAAGAAAGAAACAAGAACTAACCATAGGGATTACTTAAGAAATTATCTTGAAAACTACTAAAATATCACAGTGATTGAAATATTTGGACTGTTATGGTTTTAGGGTGTCTTAAACATTTCCTGTTTAACACAAATGCCTACAGTAAATCTCCACTGAGCTGTAACTACTGCTTGTCCTGAAAAAAGACAAGGCATTCTGAAATTGTTGGTGAAAATGGATTACTCTTATTCTTGTCTTACTCATGTCCTCAAGGGGCAGGAGTGAAATAGACTTTTTCTTATAGAGCTGCCTGTAGCTGTGGAAAATTCAGTCCACAGTTCTTCCTTTGACTGTTGATAACTGGGAATTCGCACACCACGGATAGCTGAATCTGCCACGTTGCTCACTAGGTCTGAGAACTTTCCTCTAATACAGGGCTATGGTTTCACTTGTCACTTCTAGGTATCTTCTTGGATAAAACTGGATCTAAAACAACTAAGGCCAGGGACAAGTGGGATGAAAACACTTACTCCAGTACAGTAAAGTTGTTGTAGAGATAAAGGTACTACCAAGATACAAATGTGTTAGTTAATGCTACACTAGGATTTGCAGCTGCCAGGATTTATTGGAGGCTATCTTAATCAAGCAAAAAGGGCCAAAGCACAGGATCAAGGACTGTCCTGTGAACTGTCCAGGCAGTGCTTGACGTGTCTTTGACCAGAGTTCACTTGTGCAATCCCAGTCCCCTCCTGGGCATGGCTGCAAGAGTAACATGGGTGTCAAGGCACCAGAATTTTACTTCAGTTAATCAATTTCTAACCAAGACAAATTGCTGATCACTGTTCTAAATACTGGGAAAAAGAGGAGCACAAACAACTAAGCAAACAGATAAACATGTATCCTCCCCCCTTCACAAACTCAGCTGGCTGTGTGTTCTCCACCAGGTACATCCAGTTCTCCAGAATTTCACTGGAGAGAGGACAGACAGTGGAGAAGCTGAGCTGATACGTGTGTAGTTTCCTGCTGCTCTAAGCAGAATATTTTATTACTGCCCTTTGGCCTGTGGCTCCCTCTCACATACACCTGAACAAGGCCACAAGCTCCTCAGTCTCAGTGCTTGTTTGATGGTTAGTGGGATTTCCTAGTGCTTTTTCCATGGGTCCAGGTTTTGAAAGAAGAGCAGGGCCAATGAATGAAAACTCTCGTGCCATGTTCACTCAAGGTCAGAGCAGATCCTGATCTTCAGTGTTTACTAATACAGACACAGTCACGGTGACTGGCTAGTATATTCTAAATACTTTGCATAGTCTAAAATCACTTGCTACTTAGATTTATGTTAGCTGCAACAGCTTATGTAATGGGTTTAAAACATGAGTATTTTCCTTCTTCCAGGCATGCCTGAGGAGTTAGGTCATTGCTATAAAAATAAGTATTTATATGTACATATAAATATACATATTACATAAGAATCAAGTGTCTTGGAAACATTCATCGAGTGTTGAGACAGCCAGGCATTGATTAAGAAAGCAACCATCCCAGACAGATGTCTGACAATCAGCCTTCTTTGGGGTGTGACACAAGGATCCTTCCTCCTTGCTTCTGTTTTTTGATATACACATGAAATAGGCTGCTTAGGTGGCATGGGCTGCTTTCTCATACACAGCTTAGCCCTCATTCATAAACACTACCTCATAACTCTGAGTAAATTAAAGCTGAAATAGATCTTTGTTTATATTTTAGTGTTTCCTTAATGACTCATTTAGATTTTTATTTCTGTACAAAGTGATGTGAGACCAAATAAAATAGGATATAATCAAACTGTCAAAGGTTATACCCCTAGGGTGATGTTCAATTTCATAATGATGAGTTGCATTTATTTTCCCCAAGATTAAAATAAAAAAATCTATTTCTTTCAGCTCTAACAAATAAAATGCCCAGATATTTCAGTGAAGAGTTTGAGACTACAAATTATGAAATATTATTCTTCTCTTACCCCTGTTACTGATGGTACTTAAGAATGCATTGCTATGAATAATAGTACATTCACTCAGTCTCCTGCACTGTACAGTACTAGGTCTTGACCTTCATGTTGCAGAGAATTTCAGTACTTTGGCTTTGTATTCACCTAATATTTTAGTTTTTACTTCTCCAGTGACTACTATCTTGTTAAGATTTTTCCATTTTTTTAAACAAGTGGTAAATAATTGTTCTTTCTCATTATGAAGATCCTTTTAAAGTCTTCAGTTATAACTGTGTCATGTTTTATGACTTTGATTCCTTTTACTTATCCTCTTAATTTTTTGTTATTAGAAATGTGATTTTATCAAACATTCATAAAAATATTCTCTCAGATTTAATGAAATGCCAGTAATTAAGTTTATATTTTTGGTATTCTATGAACCCACTCTGCCTTACCAGACTTCTGGTGCATACAGAATGACTCATTTGTGTATGGTTTTTCTCACCTTGTTAATTATTCAACAGACCTGACAGTTATTGTGAGATTTCCATTTGTTATTTAATACTGTGAGTCAGAAATTTATGTATTTGTTCCTGGTGTAGAAATTGTAGTAGTTATTTTTTTCCTTGAGATGTATAGACAAAGAATCTATCAAGTGAAAAACAGAAGTCACATATCTACTTAGAGAAAAATAGAACACAGTTATAAAAAGCAACTGAAAAAGTCATTCTTCTGTCTATCCTAGTGACCTAAATAATTCCTGACAGGTATTTGTCTAACCTTTTCTTAAAAGCATCCAGTAACAGAAATTCTACATCACTTTACTCCATTCAAAACCTGATCGGTCTTTCCTTTAGAATGGTTTTCCAGCGTCCCGTGTTGCCCTTGAAGCCTGTTATTTGAGAGCAATATATCTCTTTTCTCATCATGACATCTGCTTACTTATTCAAAGACTACTATGATATTTTCTCCCCTTTTTTTCCAAGACTTAACAACCTCAAATACCTTCCTCAGCAGCCATAATTTACCAGACCTATGGCCAGTTTCATTCCTTTTCTCTGGACTCTGTAATTGCTTTATGTCTTTCCTGAAGCTTGATGGAGTACTTGAGCTGAAACCTTACTTCTGCATTAAGCAGGATAGAAGGATTACTCCTACAGGTTATATTCCTGTTGACAAATCCCAGTAGGATATTTGCCTTGTTTGCAGCAGCTTAATAACATTGAGTCACACAGAATTTGCCATCCACTCTGAATCTGAGATCTTTTCCTGCAGAACTTCCACCCACTTAGTTGTTTACTTTCTTGCACTAAATAGATGATGAATCCTGCAAACATGCAGAACTTTACATTCCTCTTTGCTGAACTGTATCCACTAAATCCATAAGATTTATTGACAAGAAGTACACACTTCTTATTCCAGTGTCTATAGATGCTCATTGGGGAGCAATAACAAAACATTATAATAAAATCCTATCATGGAAACCCAGCTTTAATTTCATTGCTCAGGCTGATACCAAAAAAGCTTTAAGCTATTGGGGAAAAAAAAAAAAAAAAAGGAAAAATCAGTTAATCTATCTGGAAGGGACCACCATTAAGGTTAGAAGTTAGAAGGCTCGGTGTCAAGATTTTTTTTTTTTTCTTTTTATTTCACAAAAAATTGCTGAAGTGACAGCCTTGGGCAGCTAAGTCTTATTCATCTGCAGAAAAATTCTGCCTGAACAGTGGGAACATACACTTCTCCACTAATGTGTTTCGAATCTTGACCCCAGAGAAACAACTCCTTGTAATACAAAGTCAATTCATTTTCCATATGCACTCAGTTTCTGGTCAGTCAGTCAGGATTGCCTACGGCAAGGATTTTGGAATATGGACAATGGTTCTGTAAGGACCATGTTAAATGAACAAGACACTTTTAGGGCTGGTGTGCACAGAAACCTTGCACTATTTTAGCTACAGTGATGTGGTTGAACTGTTGTGACATTTTAGTATGGATTCACTGTATTTTTACCATCAATAGAGCCAAAATGCAAGGCAGCAGGGATACTCTATTTAATCCTACATTACCATGTTCCATACTTGCATGGTCAATACAGTTTAAGGGGTTTCAACTCCCCTGCTTCCGTGAATTCCCCCAGCCCTGCTCTGCACCCCTTTATGCTTCCCCACCCTCCTTTACACTATGATGTGTTGCAATGTGCATTTTGGGTTTTCTAAAGTTCTGTATGTTTTTGTTATTAAGTTTCTGTAATGGTGTATCCCTACCACCCCCCTTTCCCAAATCCCTGTATTTTCCCCTTACAATAGCCTCTCCCAGTCATTGTAATCCTTCCCTGATAAGACCCATTGCCATACCCTAAACTTGAGTGCTCTGGCAAAGGCTGGTGACTCAGCCAGGCTTCAGGTATCCCCACTCCCCTTTTCACCCCAAAATAGCCATGCCAGTGCCCCCTGTTCCTAAGTCACTCTCCTTCATTCCCAAAGGAATGGGAACTTAAGGGCAGGTGAGCCCTAGAAAATTTCACCTGCACCTGGGCTTTGGCCTGAATAAAACCTTCCTGGTTCCCAAGTGTGAGTCCGCTCCTTCTTCCAGCCATCTACCATATCTCTCTGGGATTTGGACACACAAATAACTCGTTTATATGGTTATCGGAAGAGCAGGCTGCCTGGACATCAGCTCGGAAGTAACCATAATGATGTAACCTTTTTGGGACTGCATTGCAAAGTACATCAATGCTAAAATTAAAGGAGGTAAAAGCGCCAGGTTTTGAAGGGCTCCACTGCTCCTATTTGCAGCCTAATGATGCAAGAAATGCCAAGAAAAAACTGAAAGGGGGTAACTTGGAATGCCTGGTGAGAAAACGTGGGTAAAAGAGGCAAGTAGTGATAACCTTCACTAAAACACATTCCCTGCTGCACAACTTTTAATATCATGCTGCTGACTGACTCTCTAATCCACCTGTTAAACTGCACAGCTGGGGGAATGGAAATCAGGATCAAAGTTTTATTTCAATGAATAGTTAATTGTGCAAGAAGAAACAGCAATAAAAATGACAGAGACTGAAAAAAAGATGACCCCCACAGACCTGAATAGTTTAGCTGCCTGGTGGCTGCAAACCTGCTTGAAATCACACCAGTGAACCATTTGAAAACTGCCATCTTTTACCACTGGGTACAACAGGTAGGAACTACCTCTTTCTCAGGAAAGACGTGATCTGGCTTTCATGCATAATCCAAAAGCCCTGAGCAGAGTCACATGCCTTACTCTGACCTTCAAAGGGCAGAGTTTATTCCCACTTCCTTTCATGGTGTTTTCTATGGAGTGGTTCAATCAGGTCCTTACTCAGAACCACGTTGAGTTTCATCAGGCCCATTGTCAGTATCTGACTTTATTGCAGAGTCTGACAGTGCTGTGTGAAGATATCAAAGTCCATTTTAAATGCTTCCTACTGCAGGGAGCCTATATTCTCAAGGTACATTAGTCTGCACTACATGCTGTACAGTGGACTGTTTCAGTCCTCAAGTTAGCTATTTCTACACTGGAAATCTGAAGGACAAAAACATAATGTAAACATACCTGTTCCCCAGGTGCCTCTCCCCTGTGAGGCATTGAACAAAGACTCTGGACATCTAATTCAGTTGAAATTATCTGATTCTGTAAACCAGTGGGACACCTAAAAATGTAAAATTACACCAACTTTCTTGCACAATTAAACTTTCTTTTTATGGAATACAGTGGTATTTAAAAATTTAACTCCCATGATTTTCAATAAGATTTAGGATTCTAGAATTGTGCTACTTAAAGATAGATAGCGAATTTCTACTGAACAAGTGAGAGACTAATGCTCTAACAGAGCTATACCTTTGAGATCTGGGTTTTATAGATGACATTGAAATAAGGGCATAGGCATCTAAAGTGGGACATAACCAGGATTTAGGAACTGAAATACAAAACACAGATATCTGAAATATCTAATTTGCTGCTGCCTCCTCCTGTCTGAAATCTGCAGAGCTCTACATTTCCCACGTCAAAGCTCTCATGGCACCTAAAGTTCTACTTTGGGATTTACTAATGAGTGAAGCACTTGTCTTTTACTAAGTCCTATCAAGCTTCACAAAATAGATTATTCTCTACTATGTTTGCAGAAAGGTGTCAATCTCTTAAACTCTGCCAGAGCAGACCTATTGTACTCTGTTTTTCTAATGAAGCTGATATGCAGAGTAGGATTTAAAGAGTTAAAGGACTCAGTCACAATCGAGGTTACAGAAGCTTTCCTTCCCATATCCATCAGAGGGAATTTTAACTCTTACCTTCTATAAAAGCATTTTACACAATACATTAATGGGTAGTCAGGGTGGAAGGTGGGGAGAGAAAAAAAAAAGGAATCATCCCATTACTGCTTAGGCAATTCCACTTTGCATACAGTAAGTTGCGAGTCCAGAACACATGACGTATGACCATAACTCTTAAACAGTGGCTTAAAAAACAGATTTTGCAAAACAGTAAATTATTAAAATATTTACAGGAGGGAAATGAAACTGTCCTGTATCCCAAGCTAGTCTGTAACCACTAGAACACACCGTACACTAGTGAAACTATCTATGCTCAACTTTGTAAAATTTATTTTACAGTTACAGATTATTTTTAGTAAATAGTTCAATAATCATTAAAAAAAAAAAAAAAAAAAAAAAAAAAAAAAAAAAAAAAAGAGTACTCTGAGTATGGGCTCCATGGCTTCCTATAATAAAAGAATCTGTTATCTGCTCAGGCAAAAGGCATAACTTTAAAGCAATCTGGACAATAATTAAAAATAGGTTAAAAGTTACAAAAAAGCTCCACTTCCTGCCCTCACTTTCCTGGTGTCTTCACCTCCAGTTGTGCTCCCATCCACAGTTCCAAGTGGAGTTAACAGAAGGACTGAGTGTGTTCAGCACAGAGGGCAAGGAATTAAAGGATCTGATGAGAGGGCACCTTCCCTTTTTCTGACTGTTAGTGATTTCTGGTCAGTAGTGGGCACACCCAATTTTGTTACAGTGCTCAAGCACATGATTACTTGTGAAAGAGACTAGGATTGAAACATGCCTGAAACTAACTGCATTAAATATGTATCTGAATAGGCCACGTTGACACCTGAAATTTTGATAACCAGGTAAGTAAAAATCAGTTTTAAACTCTCCTTAGAGGTCTAATGTTTCAATTGGCAAAGTTAATTATTTCCTCTCACATGATAATCTTTCAAGGGGAAGGCTGAGATGCCATATTAGAGAAGTTCATCATTATTTGCATTGCTGTGCAGCCTGTTGCAGGGACCAATACAAGCCTTCCATTTCCAATGCTCTGTATATCACAGCTTGCCTTGATAATAAACACACTTGAAATAAACCATGCCTTCATATATATTAAGAAATTTTTTTTTTCTTCATTGACATTCACTATGGTATGAATGAAAACTAACAATTACCAGCCCCCTCTGCCCATTTTCCAAATAAATCTTTTAGTCTGTCATTTTGAAGAGTTAAGAATAGTTTGTTTGGCTCATTACTTCCAATTATAAAACACTGCTGCTGCAAATACAATGACAAACCCTTAAGCAATTGTGTGTTGTAAGGTGAAATTCAATTTTAATGAAGCAGACAGGTTTCTAAGAAATAGTGAGCTCTACTGGAAACATGTCTGCATGCTTCATCTTTTTTTACTTAGCTATATTTAAATAAAAACATTAAAAAATTACAAGTTAGTTACTGCGCCTGAGGGTTCCCAGAAAACAAGAATGAACAGCGAGAAACAACAAATCAAGAAAGTGATAGCAGAAAGCCATGCAAGCCAAATGCAAGCATCCAAACTGCTTAAACTCATGGATTTGAACTCTTTTTTAGTTAAGATTTTTCTTAATGTATGAAGTAATTTAATGAGCAAACATCCCAGTGATGAAAAAATTTCTGATCAACCAATTGAGCATGTTGACACTTTAACCTATATGGACTAGCATAATATATTACTTTTTTATTGTGAAACAAGAGTAGGAATCTTCTGATTAAATGTGGATTACCTATACAAAGTCAATATTTATAAATGAGCTACCCAATCTGACTAATTTTATAATCAGTGAAGAGAAAACATGCACTTTTAGGAACTGATTCACCTTATGATTCATTTTGTGTCGAGGAAAGCAAACCACGTATCATCCATAAAACCTGCTGGAGGCCTTAAGTGTAAATGTAAATTCTAGCACATAGACAACTGACATATGTTAGAGATTATTATGTTTACATAGATGTATATGTCACTGTTTTACTGAAAGCACATTAGACAATAATAATATTTACAGTGTCACATAGGTTTTTCTACTCCATAATTCTTTAAAAACCAAGATGTGTTAAAACCATTAGCAAGGAAGGAACAATTTTTCTAATTTTTCTAATAAGCCATTGAGTATGAAGAAAAACACCAACTTCATTTGTTTGGATACCTTTGTTGTTGTTGTTGAATATTTTCTTTGAATCACCTGTAATTTACAGGTGACTATAAGCAACAAAATTTTTCAAATAAGCTTTAAGAAAAAAAACCTCAACCAAACAAGACACCAGTTTAGTCTTACGTAAATCAAATTGAATTTGCTGCAGATTAATTACCATTTTATCAAAAATTAATTTTATATGCTTTGCAATTGTACAGTGCTCTAAGGAACTTCAAAATAATCACTGTATGAAACTACACACTATTTTAGCATTTAAAAAGTCCCTAGGAGTTTTTGAAACTTTGTCATGATACCTGGATTATGTAACAGTTTTAATGACTGTATTAAGATAATATGTTAATGGAATTGCAATAATTTTACAGAAAAGCTTCCAGCCATTCTCTTATTTACATGCTAAGCTGTCTGGCTCCCCAGATTAAATCCAAAAGTCTTTCAGTGGTTCCTCTGACACCCACCCTCAGTGACTTTGCTGCCCCAATGTGCTGTGGACGAGCAGAGCCATTAGCAACCAAAGCTGGAAGAACAGCATTACATGCAGAGTAATGCTCTGAAGGACCAAGTTGTTTACCTAGAATGTGAGCTACCCTTTGCCTACATAAAAACAGTCAGATGATGTTATAAATACAAATTTTCTGTCCTTTGTTTCTCTTTGCTACATGAAACGTTCTGCTTTCAATTTTGCCATCTTCTGAAATACAATCATCTTTAACATTGCTAAGTAGTACCAGAAATATTGCCAGTATTCATAAAAAGGATGTGGCAGTAAAATCTGGAGTAGCATTTGGTATTGAAGAATCCAGTCTGTGTAAAAATGAGATTTTTAAACTGAAAAATACGTAGAACATTTTTTGCAGATGAAAATGCTTAATAAATGATGATTTGAATGCACATTTTCATCGTAAATATTATCTCTCCAGCAGAGGCGACTATAGCAGAGAAAACCTGCCCCATGTTCACTGCTGCTGCACTATTCACAGGACAACAGACAACAGAAAATAAACCAATTACAAACTAGTCTGGCTGCTGCATTACAGAGCTACCAGTAGCTACTCATTCATGAATAAGAAGTGTCTTCATGCAAATTGGAGACCTACCACAAAATATTAGTGACAGTCTAGTGAGTATGTCCAAGGTTCTGTGAAGCAACATGCAAACATTTATGGAAATACGGGTTTCTTCATCATTAAATTTTGGTAATGCACTACAAATTTTAATCCTGATGAGTTTGTTCACTCTTTCCCACACAGGACTGAACAGCAAGAGCAAAACACCCCACCAAGGTTGTCACTTTATATTCCAGTCACACTTGGGGACATAGCTTCCCAGTCCTGGCATTTCAGCCTGTTGAGTCTAAAGAAGTAACTGTTGTTATTCTGCACTCAAAGCCAACATTTTCCACTTGAGACACAATTCCAAAAAAATTAGTGTCAGATGAGAAAAGCATTAATTCGTTTTCTAAGTAAATTGGTTATCTAATTTTTGACAACTTGTATTGTTTCTGTGTGCAATGCTGCAGGCAAGAGAACTCTTGAAAGGGAAAAAAAAAGAAAAAAAAGGGGAGGAGAGATATTCTGCTATTGAAATATGCACAGAGAGCATTATGGGCAGAGCAGGCTACTTTAAAAAATGTCACAGTTCCTTTTTTGGCACTGGCCCTAGAACAAGTGATTATATCTGCATTTCAGATTTTATTTAAAAAAAAAAATAAAAAAAATGTACCTCTCAGTTATGAGGAAGGCTTAAGTATATTTATTTAACTCCATTGAAAAGTAATTCATGATAGGTATTTTGTGATTCTTTTGCCAATCATATGACAAATTAATTTTTTTATCTCATGAAACATTACCCCAAACTACAGAAAACCTTGACAAACAATGGCTACAGAGACCATATCTGAAATTAATTCTAGCTTCATCACTTCACCTAAGTAATTTTATATGTATACATTTCCTTCTACATAATCCAAATATAATTTGAAACTTTTTACCATCTTTATAAAGTATTTTCAAGTTTTCTTTTGTTAATTGTTTAGAGGAAGGACTACCATAATGATTCAAATTATTTATTTTGTCTCTCATATGACTATTGGGAATGTTGCACAAATAAGACATTATTAAAAAAAAAAACCCAAACAAACCAAACCAACAAAAATAGCAATTAAGAGGTCTTTACTGCTGGTTTACAATTCCAGCTATTTTTCAAGTACTTTATACAGAAGGAGAAAATTTGCAACTAGTAAGTCCCTTATAAAAGGATAAACTATAAAGCTAGCATTTAGAAATACCTTCCTGAGCTGGAAATATAAGGCTATCTGAAAAGTAAACTTATAGTGCTCCCACTAGAAGATATAGTTATGAAACGAGTGAATTTACCAGGTTATTCACTTCAAAAAAGCCTCCCCCAAGTGCCCCACCCCAAACAAAAAAATCCCAAACCTCAACACCCCCCACAAACCACAAAACAAAGAAACAAAAAAAGCTAAACCAAAACCTTTACAATTATTATATTTTACACTATTGAATTTTAGTAAATTCAGTGAAAAAAGAAGACACAAGACCTAGCTGAAGATCTCTATCTGCAATAGCCTATGTAATTGAAATAAAATTTTTATACAAATTGTTTTTATCTGCATTTGCTCATTGTGTGTTAAGAACAAAACAGCTTCAGTGCAAGGATATGAAGAAAAAGAAATGTGTTCATATTTTTATCTGTGGATTCATATTTAATAATACAAGTAGACACCTGAATTGTATATCACATATGAAATCCGTATGTGTTATGTGAAATGAAGCCAAGCTATGGGAAAACAAATGTCCTTTATTACAATTCCATATGCATTTTTCACAGGAAGAGAAGTGCTATTCATGGAGTCTTGACTAAACTTTAATATGGAAACATCTGCAAATCTAAATTTGTCCTGCAACTTGAATAATGCAATTTTTATTTCTCTGAAGGAATTATTAAACTGTTGGAGATGGGCATAGGAGAATTCGTACTTACATTTCAGTTTAAGTTTCAGCGTTGGCTAATTAATCACATCCCTAAACAGTCCCGTAAGGTGACTACTCCAGTCTCTAGATAGAGAAACTGATATAAAGGAGGAATTGACTTATTTGAAGAGATCAAATATTTTAATAGCAATACAGCACTAATATAATTAAAAACTGAGCTTCCAGTTTCTCAAATTAAAAGAAGCTGCTAGTTATAGCCCTTTACTAAAAGGACATTGCTGGAATCATGTCAGAAGAAAAGTTCAGTCTAAACTGTATGCTAGTGAGAGCCAATATTTTAACAGTTTGCAGAAAGAAGAACACAACCTTTGTTATTCCCCAAAATGCAGGAAACAACCTCCTTTTATAGCAGCAATAACCAACCTGGCCAGCTCATGGGCAGCTCATTGACACATGCTGCAAGCAAAATCATCATTTACTCTTCTATTTAATTTCCAGTGGATCTGATAGTGTAGGAGAGTTTCATGGACAATATGTTTTGTGGGAGTTCCGTGTCAAGTTTATTAGATGAGTAATACAGCATTTTTTTTTCTAGTTTATGGTCACTGTGCCATATACTATACATAGGCTACCAATTTTGGAGTAGCTGGTCATGAAGACATTTTGCAAGCCCCAAACTGTAGCAAGTTATTGTTTCCAACTGATCCAACATGAGAGACTATTGATTGCAGACAGACAAATTCTGTGCATATTTCCCAGTTTTCATATCTCTATTGACTTCAGTATCCATGTTCCAACTAAATGATGGGATGAGACATCAGTACACACCGATGCTCCTGCTCTCCTAGGCTCTCTCAGGAAGGGAGAAACAAACTTGGAAAAAAATGACAAGCATTGCCTGACCTGAATAACCAAGAGCTTAGGACTACAGGGGCTGGAAAACATGTCTTTTCTGATATGAGGATTTATCCACAGATGCTATCAGGGAGATAAATATATTATTTAAAACCATTTCGGTAACTTTAGTCTAGAAAGAACTGAAACTGTTTCCCTTCCAAATGTTATGAAGCATAACCACACTTTAGTAATGTAGGTCTTGCATCAAACAAGAAAATTCCTATTCTTTAAAAAGAATATATAAAAAGAAAAAAAAAATCCATTTTTGACATGATATATACCTTTGGCAAGATTCCAAGGCAGACTTGTGTCCTCCTGAAATATATGTATAAGCTCAGTTCATGAGGTAAATGAACCTTTTAAGATCTGGTACATTCCAGAGCCTCTTCCCAAGCACAACACTGAAGTCAATTTCATATTTGATGACCAGCAGATGATGTGAATGCCTGGGGGTAACTGTGGCCTATCCACGCTCAACCAGCTGGCTCCTAATGGATTTTCAGTCTAGTAAACACCATTGTTCAGTCTCAGTTCTGCAGAACTTCACTGAAAAAATACCATGCTGTATTTGTAATGAAGAATACAAGAAATGAGAAAATTAAGACTGAAAATTACACTGTACATCTAATTTCTCCCTAAGTAATGCAATTCTAGTCTTGGGTTCCTGTTTTCCTGGTGATGGACAAATTTCATGCAGGTGCATGTTTTTCTTTTTAATCTGAAACTGTGTATTTTATAGAGGCTTAAAATAACTGATCAAAAGGTCTTGTAGTTTGATTTTAGAAGATCACAAGTAATATTACCAAGTAGTTTACCTGTAGGTATTGGTGCACTTATCTAGGGCAGTGATGAGAGGTATGAATTAATTATACAGAAAAGATGGCCATGGTTATTCACTGCGGTGAGACTATACATTATTAATGAAGCTGATATGCAAATGAATCGTCAGTAAAAAAATTATATGAACTCTTTGCCAAAAAACTTGATGCAAATCAACATCTGGTTCAGTCATGGAGGAGAGGCAGTCCCATCTGGCTGAAAGTACACCATCAGATTTTAAAAAACTTAAAAATCAGAAAGGAGCCTTTAATTCCAATCTTTCCTATAGGGTAATCAGTCCTGAGGACCAAAAAATTATGATGTTAAGGATTGGAAAAAAAACCCCGCCAAAACAAACTAGTATAACATTGTGGCCTGCTGGAAATGTTGTTTAAACTACTGAGGCTGAAAAACTCAGCTGCGCTTCCATGGATAGGTTCATTTTGATGAGCCTCTTGATCCCCAAGCTAAAAACCTTTACGGCTGATGCAAGATATGTGGATGAAAAAAAAAAAAAAGTAATTACAGGGCACCCCTGCTAGAAAGGGTTAATTTTTAAAAGCATTCTGTGTTTCCTAGTCCATCTTTCCTTTTCTCAAGAACCAGATATTTGCCCAGTCTGAACCCCAGAATAGCCAATGTTTTCACAACAGGATTCCTTTTCACCTCACTTCCAGTTAAACAGCTCACACAAACATTTTGTTGCCTCCTGAGCTTGATTATGGTTCTGAGCAGACATTTAACTTTCATCAATAATGTTAGACAGAAATCCATAGTATTTTCTTCTCAGATTCCCCACAGGTTTCAATGATTCTCTTCTCTTTCACTGGGGAGACAAATCAGAGACCTGGGCTCTGGTGCTCTCAATATTCTCCTATTGATGGGCTGGTAAATGTCTAGACAGTTGTTGTGCATCTGTACTGCATTACAATCTAGACAGGATATATCTTGTATATGTAGATGGAAAGTGATTCATTTAGCTGAATCTTGACTCTTCTGAAGGGAAAAGTGAATCATAAAGAAATTTCTTTATGTTTATATATTTAACTCTAATGTGCTTCCTATATATGAAATGCTTACTTTTAATTTAAAAAATGCAGCACGAAGGAGAATTCATAGATTGTAATAATTCTGCCAAGAAGCATCTACACCATTATTTACAATAATTTTATTTATAAACTTCTATTCTCAGTTGCAATTTCAAAAAGGTTTTTATGTCGTCAAAGATGCATAACCTTAATATGTTTCTATTTAAAAATAGCTTGTGGAAAAAATACTGGTACTACACCAAAAAAAAAAAAAAAAAAAAAAAAAAAAAAAAAAAAAATCAAATTAGGAAGATAGGAAATAATACAGAATTATGTATAGTGTAGAGTGATGTAATTTCTTTTGAAAAATCATTCTTCTAATAATTTCTGCCTCTAAACAATCACTGCTTTCAGATAAGTGACTGGCCTCATATGTTGAGATTGCAGATTGTGATGCAAAGAACAGTGTCAAACAGGGAGTGGCTTTTCCAACAATATGACAATCTTACCTTTAGGTATTGTGCAACTTAATTCAGATAAATTATCTATTTCATGTAACGAGGCTGTAATCCTAGCCTATTTACAGAGGCAACTTTCGTTTAAGTCAGAATCAGCGTTCATGCTCCAGATGCTAGTACATCAAATACATTCCTGTGTTATATGGATTATTAACCTTTAGTGTTGGAAGCCTACAGAAAGTAAAAATTCTCTCCCTGATAATATCCCTTAAGCAAAACAAAATGCCTAAGATCACTAAATACCGTACAAATACAAATGCTTTCAGATTTGCTGCAGACTTCGTTATCGCATTTTAAATATGGGTAGTGAAAAACAACATATCCAACTATGTAACTTTCAGACAAAAGAAACTCATTTATATAATTTTCTATAGCCTGAGCTATAGAAAGCCTGAGCACAAAGTGGTTATATGGTTAAATAGAGAATATAACTCAAGCCTATGACAAATGATAGAAAGCATTGGTAAGTAGCTGTATCAGACCAACTACACTGGTCCCACAGTTGTTGTAGGATTTAAGTACCAAATTAGAATAATTAATTTATTTTTCTCCACTAGCCGTTCCAGAAGAATACTATCAGTAAAACTGAAATGAGAAGGCCTTGATGAAAAATAGATGACAAAATGCCACTTCAAAATGGATAGAGGCAATTTCCTGTACAGGTAAATCCAGACCCAAACACTTCAGCTCTGCCTGATATTTCAAAAGAACATCTCATGTTGATTAGCTCTAGCAATTGTTTAAGAATTGAAAACAATCAGTTAAAATTCAAGTAATTTATGTAGGAAACATATTGAATGTGTGAACTGTGCACATCTGTCTGCTTCTGTAAAAGTCTGTGTAGTGAAGATTTCTTTTTTCTTCTGCTATGGGGAATGTGCATTATGCTTTAGCTAAACATAAACATTTCTTATTCTATGGTAATATCACTATAATATTTTCAACATCACACATGAAAGGTAGGTTATTAGCATACTTTACAATAAGTTCTCATAACATGGAGTGATTTTTATAGGGGCATACTTAACTCATTGTCTTATCTCCAAGGCATTTACATTTACTTTGCCCTGGACACATAAATAAACAATTTCTGATATGAAAAATTCATTTCAGAAAAGGAGAAAAGAGCCAATCCAAAGTAGAAAGGCTTACCTTCTCAGCCCCTTAATTTGACATGCAATCCCAAGTTTAAAGACTTCTAAGACTGTAGTATCTTTTCATTTTAAGGAAAGAGAGAAAATCCTCGTAAAATATTAGAGGATGTGAATAAAGTGAATAAAGTGAATAAACTAAATCGTGTGGATACATTACAAACACCTATTGTTTTCAAATAGACCTCTCTTTCTGTGCATATTCCTTTTCTAGGATCACACAAATACACATTCTGTCAGTAATATAACTTTATGACTTAGGAATTCACATTTTTCTCTGGTATTATTTTCTCCTAATCCATCTAAAGTGTACAATCCTATATTTTTCTGATTAACTACTCACCTAGCTGATGACATCACCTCTTCTCTAGTTTTGCTAGTGGCTACTTATGTTTAATATATCCTCCCTCTAGGAATTTAATTATTCTCAGTAGAAAGACATCTAATCAAAGCATCACTTACATTATTGGAATACTGATATATCTTTAGGAATAACTACATTTACATTCAGTAAATATTTTTAACTGCTAAGTTTCCCTGTCTTTTGACAACTACTTTGTAAAAAAAAGTGGTTCAGCCAGTTTCAGAACAGGATTTTAATTTTAATTACTTGCTATAAACTATAGGTAAAGAGAACAAAAATACAGTAAGTATGTTGTTGTAGTTCTGAACAGAGTCTATCTACTGGATACTTATTTTGTACACATGCAATATGCATTATATTAAACAAGCTATACAAATAGATATATCTTTTTTACTATTGAAAGGTCATTGTTTTCAGTCAACTTGAACTCCCAGTCAAGCCATATTCAGCCCTTAATCCTGTCACCATTCCTCTGCTTGCACTTGGAGATGTGAGCAACCTCACTGAAGTGCCAAGTGTGCAGGGCCACAGGTCCAGGTTTTTGTGTTTTCCAAGCTGAGATGCAGTTGCAGTGGAAGATTGATTTCCCTCTTATTATTTCAAGCATGTATAGAATTTATTTTAAGAATACAATGATATTACTTCTGTGAATCTAATTACTTTAAAATAAGTGAAACATTAATAAAACAAAGTTAATTATAGGACATCTTTAACTCATTGTCTTGGCTCCCAAGCATTTAGATTTACTTTGCCCTGGACCCATGAATGAGTAATTTCTGATATGAAAAATTAATTTCAGAAAATAAGAAAAAATATAATCCAAATAGAAAAGTTTACCATCTTAACCCCTTATTTTGACATGTAATTACAACAAGATTAAAGACATCTTAGAGCATGACAGCTTTCTAATGTTCATATCCTAACATAAAGCATAATCTAGCAATGGTGGCCGTTCTGACATTCTTCTCCTGGGTTTAGTCTTTCATGACACATCTGGAACAAGATATCTGTTTTTGCAATTTTCAGGCTGGAAAACTTCAAATTAATTTGGTTGAGAATTTTTTATGTGATGGTCTATATTACTGTCTGTTCCATTTCAATGGAAAGACACTTTAAGCTACTAGAACCAAAATTACAAACCTGAACACCATGGAAACTGGAGGGCAGAAATTCCAGGTATCACTGTCTGTGGTCTGCCTGTAACCAGGCTTGATCCACAAGCCTGGTGGAGATAAAGGGGAAACTCATGGCCATGTCGTGCATTACGGAACTTCCATGGGAGCCACTGAATTAGAGACTTGTTTGGCTTGAGAATCACCTTTAAAGAACAAGAATCTTTTTGCAACTGCAAAATCCCACAAAGGATTCCCAGGAAGGCAGAAGCATGGGAATCTCATTCTAGCACTGGAAAGCAAGAATATGGCAGTATTTTGTTAGTCTCTTCTTAAGGAAAAAATAGGCAGAAGTCAGTCAAAAGGAGGTAACTCTGTTCCTAATGAAAATAGATGGAGCAAGAAAGTCTTGTCTTCCTCTGCCTCCTAAGAGCTACCCAGTGAAGATTCTGTGATGAGTAAAAATGCAAAAAAAAAAGAAAAAAAGAAAAAAAAGAGGCTTTTAATATCCTCTTCAAAAAAACACCCAAAACCCAAAAAACAACAAAACAAAACAACAAATATATAAGTATATCTCCATTTGCTGTCAGCTCTCAGATTTGTAGCATTTCACCATGAAGCACTTTCTTTAAAGTATCAGTGTCACCCTTTACATATTATTACTACAAAAGGGACCTGCTGTTCTACCGTTTACCTTTCTTTAGGAGCGCCTGTACTTCAACACATTGCTAACTGTGCTATTTCTTGAAGAGGGCTTTATTTAAAAATAAATAAATTTTACTTCTTTATTATTCACTCAAACTGTCTTCAAAAACTGAAAACTAGAATAAAACTGATGTCTGTAATAAGACCAAAGTTGATGTCATCATATGAGAATCACCTAAAGATTTGTCTATCCAGCAACAGAAGACCTGCCTCAATTACTGTGTATCTATGACCTTGCCCATACATTGTCCACTCTATTTACATGAACCATCACTCCACAGCAAATCTAGGCCTCATTTAAAAATGCCTATTTTTTATACATATACATTTACAAATCTATTTGTTCAGGTGTATACAATGTTGCAAAGAAAGCATGAGTCCATACACAGCAGCTAAAGCAATGTAAAATGCAACAAAGTACCTGCTTTGGCAACTGCGTCCATTTTATGTCTCAACCTTGTAACCATATTCTTAGGGCCAATGTTAAATACCTTGGTAAAACATTTGTTCTTTGTTAGTAATTTAGAAAACAGAGGTTTTGTAGATCTAACCCTGACTACAATCATGGTTGTGCTAAGCTGAGTGCCAAAGACTAGAACAAGTGCAGGAATTAAAGTTTTCCTATTAGGAAATCTTCCGCAGTCAGGATGCTTATCCGTAGGGTGCTGATGTTAAGTCATATCAGTATAGCCAAACTCAGCTTCTTATAGTACTGTTTTTCACATGTTTTCTGTTTCATAATATTTGTAGTCATTTTACTGATTTCACTCAGTGTGTTGTTCTGTTCTGGTTTGGGTTGAATTAGGGGAAAACCTTCAAGGAATCCCCTAATAACAAAACCTCTACCACCCCTCCCCCCAACCCTGGGTTTGGGAAGGAGTCTCTTGAACACAAAGTGGAAAAAACCGGTTTATTAACAAATGAATAAACACCCCCCGACACAAGGGAAAAAAAAAGAACAGAAAAAGCTCAGGTTACTGTGAGGGGAGGGGCGCGCAGCTTCTCTTACAAGCCCCGGCGATCTTCCTCAGACTCCTCCAGCCAGATCAGCTCCGGGTGCCGGTCCTAAATCTTAAAGGGGGGGGGGGGGGGGAAAGGGAGAAGAGGAAAAGGGAAAAAAAAACAAACAGAGCACAGAGGCGGCAGAAAGAAAGGAAGAAAAAACAAAAGAACGAAAGGGCAAGAAACTAGCAGAAAATTGCAAGACAGTGAGCACCTAGAAGCAGAAGCCAAAAGCCAAGCAAAGCGGAGCCAGCCCAGCAGGCCAGTGCCCGCCCCCCCTAAAGGGGACGGAACACCTTCTTAGACATAACAAGGGTGTCCACGATATGGGATTATGGGATAGAGAGCACTGTCAACCCAGGACATGTTCCCACACTGAATGGAAGAAAAGAGGAGATTTTCCTAACTGGACAGCAGCTGGAGATGGTCCCCATTTTAGGGAAAGATTGTAAGTGACAGTAAAAGAAAACAAAACGTAACTATAGACGTTAATTTTTATTTGCTCCATTTTGTTTAATTTGTGCCACCTTTCTTTAAAACACAGGTATGCATTAGTTTACAGAAATGTGAAAATAAATAATTTGTTCTAATCATCTATCTTACTTTTTAAAAAATTGTGGTTACTCTATGAGATGTCTGTAAATTTCAGTTGTGTCCAGGGTACACAAGTAGGGGTGTGCTGATGGAGCTTCATCTTCTTCACCATAGGAATCATTGATACAAATGTCCACCAGAGAAATCTGCTAGTTCAATCAGGTCATATTTTGAAAGAATGTGCCACATCAGTTTGCATTCCAAAACTGTATATTATCTATACAAACATCTTTTCATAATGCATTAATTCAATACCATCATCCTTTAGATACAGGAAACACAAAATGCATTTTACACAGAGAAGGCTACAGAGATCAAGAAGTGTAAAAATGAGTACTCTGTCTAGAAATTATCTATTGCTCGTCCTTTGTGACCAGAAATTCAGATGATAATAAGATATGGCATTGTCAGATTTCCAGCATAAGGGAGTACCGCACCTAGCAGAAGCCAGCTGGTTTTCAGGGAAGATGTGCATTTGGCAGATGCTAGAATTGAGTTTGCCCAGAATGCACAATTTCCTATTCCTTAATGGTGAAAGCAGTATAATCATATTTAGGAATAAACAGACTGACCTGTCAATGAATGGCAACTATTATAAATGGAAGGTGGAATATGGAAGAAAAAATTGAAGAGGGAATGTGGGATTTTCTATGATAATGATTACAGTGGTCTGAAATCTGAACCGAAAGTCCTTTCAGATACAGTTTGGAAGGGGATGGTAAGAGTAATTCAATTTTACTTTTAAATTATTGTAATTTCTGTCAGTAATTATGTTCATCTGGCAATCAGAACAGCTAGAAACAGGGAGAACAATAAACAGAAATTACTAGCAGCATCTGTCTGAAAGAGAAGTTCTGAGAAACTGAGAAAAGAACGTATGTGGTTTCCCGGCTGTATATATCTTCTGTGAGCTTGTGCTCTCTGAAATAATCTGCTGATCACTAAGCTATTAAGAAGGTAGTTCAGATATTTTACATTGAAAATGCATGATGATTTCATGCTACCTCTACAGTGCAAAGTCCACCTCATGTGTCCATTATGTTCCACCAGATGTTCCATGTCACTTCATGTCACTTTGTCTGACAGAGGTGGTCTCTTATACACTATTTCAGTTCAAACCATTCTTATCTAGCAACAGACTTTGGAGGGATAAAATAATAAATGGAAAGAATTTTTGTGACTTTGTACAAGAAAGGACAAGTAGTTCTGTTTTCAGACATTTAAAGTTTGATAGAAAGATTGGTCCCCTATCCATCAGGTTTGTACCCAGCTCCCAGACAGTCTTGAACTCAGACCGGCTCATTTTTCAAGATTAGAAAAGATTCCCAATTGATGTGTCAGGGAATATGCTTGAAGCCCAAGAGCCATTTGGAAAAGTCTTAAATGTTGCAAGACTCTGGGAGCATGGCTTAAAGAGATACTGGACTTGGCAGTGAAGTTCGACAAACATATTCATGTTTCTGCATTACATCCTGCCCCAATCTTCTTTTTGTGCTCCAGTGATTAAAGTTTCCTCTTCTACATTTTGTACACTTTGTTCTGGAGCTGTGCCACAACCTGCATAACTAGAATGATACCGGCTACAATCAACTTATTTTGGGGAGATAATTCTTTACAGTAGCTTTTGTCCAATTACACTTTTCTTTTTCCCTTTAGAAGTAGGCAAGAGATTGGGAAAGACATGACTGTGTCTCTAGGGTTAATTTGTAATTTATGCTGTCTGGAGAGGTCCCTGTATATTTGAGTGATACTATATTCTACACAGGCCTGATAATTCTTTTTGTGTAATGCCATCATGTGAAATATAAAGGAAATGAGAACAGAAGTTGCAATTTACCACTGTGAAGAGTCTTGCTCGTTGTGATAAAGTATTTACCATGAGAGAAGATAAAGATACATCTTTGCTTCTACAGCCTGTTAAGACACATTGCAGGGATTTCTTAGTTAGAATTTAAGAGATTCTATATTCAATTTCCAATACAAATTTTCCCCCAAGTGAACTTTTTCCTTCCTCATTGAAAGTCCAGGATGTTCTGAACAAGTTCTACACAAGCTAACAAATAAATAAATTTGTACATCTATGATGAGTACGAAATCTTTCTCCACATCTCTTTGATGACACCAGGAGACTAGTGTGATTTGGTCAGGAAAATGTAGTGTACAGGCCAGAGAAAATTTTGTTAATTAACCTATGAATGTTGTTATATGTATTTTTGGTATTTTCGAGCTCCTTAGAGATAAAAATTTGTTCCTTTTAGTATTTTCTTACTCTCTCCAGCAAAATCACCTCTGACAACCTAATCTAGTAATTGTACCGTATTTGCTAATGGAGTTGCAAGAACCAATATTGTACAAGATCCTGCTCACATTTATGGCTTTGGAAATAGAGAAGTAGCAGCAAGCAGATGAAGAAAGAATTTATGGCATCTTTGTCAGAAGTAAATGGTTATAACTTTGCAATACTCAGACTGTATCCATCTTTTGTAGTACAAATTACCCATATTAAGAGGATAGCCAAAGAAAGGCAGAGAAGCATAGTTCTATTCAATTTATCAGCTGAGGTACTCAATTACTGCTTACATGAAAAAAGAAAGGTACAGATCCATCAGCTTTCATTACTGCCTTTCTGTCTGAGTGGGCAGAGCAACCTGACTCTAACTTCTGTATTTCACTTTTTACATTTTAACACTGTCATTCAATTGAGGAAAAGTGTGACTGGACTATAAACTGGGAGCTGGCAGACTTAATAAGAGAGAGACACTTGCCCTGACCTGTGTAAAACCAAGGGAGGGTAGAAACTATGAAGAACTAAGCATGTACTGTTTTAGAAATCAAAACGATCAGCTGCAGTTTGCATGTGGCATATAGTCACACACCTGAACTGCAATGCAGAGAAAAATTGTATCTTAAAGCCCATTAGTTGAGTGACCTCATTTTACACAGCTGTACAGACAGACCCGGCCTTTACACAGAACATTGTGGATCGCTGTGGTTTTAACACCAAATGATAAAAACAGTCACAACTTAACCTCAAACAGCAACTGAGAACCACACAACCATTCATTCACCTCTCCCATCCCAGTGGAATGGGGAGAAGAATCAAAAGTAAAACTTTTAGGTGGGATAAGAACAATCAATAATTGAAACAAAAGTAAAACTAATAATAATAGTAATGACAACAAAAAAAATCAAGAGAAAAAAAGTTATGTGCAACACAATTGCTCAACACCAGCTGACTGATGCCAGACCCTGTCCTTGCATCCCCATCGGCCTCCCTTCTGTGTTACTCCCCCACTTTTTATCCTGGGCATGATGTTCTATGGTGTAGAATGTCTCTTTCGCCAGTTTGGGTCACCTGTCCTGGCTTTGCTCCCTGATGGGTTTTTTTCGTTCATTTGTTTTTTTGTCATCTCCTCACTGGCAGAGCATGAGACAGAAAAAAAGTCCTTGACTTAGGATAACTACTACTTAGCAACAACAAAAACATCAGTGTGTTATCAGCATTATTCTCATACTGAATCCAAAACACAGCACAGCACAAGCTACTGAAAAGAATTTAACTCCATCCCAGCCAAACCCTGGACAGAACTGCAGTGGTTATAACACCAATTATTAAAACCAAAACAAAACAAAATAAAACTGCTTGAAGAGGAAGCACATTCAAAGATAATCCATTTGTTTATTAAATAACTTATCACACATACTTTTCTTTGGGTATTTTGTTCTTCCAAAGGTAGTGTAGGGCAAGGACTTTTCTTTATATGTTGAAACTAGGCTAAGTCTAGAAATGTCAGAAGTAATATTTGTCAGTGAAGGCTGCTAACTGATGTTGATTATGATAACATATCTGATTCATAAAAAGATGAAGCCTTTTGTTTTAAATAAAAGCATCATCTGCCTCTAGTCTTTCTGAAGGTCAGTGCTTTTAAACACAGCTATTTCTTCAGTGTGCTTCTTGGCACCTACTGTAGTGCTTATTTCTTGACCTTCAGCAAATCTTTTTCCTGAGTTTTTGATACTTTGGACAAAGTATGATAGAAATTTTGTGTTCCATTCTAATTAAAGACACGGAGCAGTACACACAACCCAATTTTGCCTTGGCTTTCACTTCTGGTCAATCTTGTAAGGAGGTTCTGTCTTTTTTAAAAATAAAATCAGTTTCATCAACTACTAGTTACAATTGATCGTACAAACAAGATATGAAGGACAGCATGAGTCCTTTTACAATAGATTATTTCTGCGGGTCCAGCCTAAAACTGTGCACGTTACTTCCCATAGAAAGCAAAGAGGATCACAAATGGAATTGCAACTTTCCACTCTAAGTAGTGGTGAAAAAAACTCAGTTCCAAAAACCCCCTTTGACATTCTGAACTTGCCTTCAGTAACACTGACACATATATATGAATACAAGCAATGTATATATTGCATATGCATATATGACACAAACCCATTAAAAATAGCTTTGAATATTCTACAGAAATACCAAGTGTCAGAATGTATTCAACACACAATAAACTATTGGAAGATGCTAACAGTATGATGCATCTGGTATAGGAATTTTCAGAGAAAGTGTAAATCAAGAAAAGAGATATTAAGTTACATTTTATGCCTTAATTTTACTGAAATTTTACTACACAGGTAAATTGTTCAATGTAATTTTGACTGTATCTGAAAATTAAAGTGGGTTAATACTTCTCTCATAATTTTTCTTCAGGCTGTTTATACAGAAACTGCTAGCATGAGTCATACTGCTTGCATCTAGAAGGTAGTGTGGAATACTTCATAAAAATATAACTGATTTTTCTAGATTATCACTATTTGATATTAACACCATTATAAGGAGAAAAAAAAGAATGTATGTTTTTTTCTTATACTTTCTATTTTTAAAAAAAGCCTTAAATGAGAGAAATTTAACATTCACTTTGAAAACAGTGCTCTTCTTTTTCAATTACTTGCCTTATTCTAATAAAGATAAATATAAACAAATCACCTTAGTTCATAGGTATGAATATTATTCCCTGTTTTAAGTGTATCACAATGAAAATTTCTTTCCCAATGAAATGTTTATTTTTTTTTCAGTTAAAGAATGTATTTTTTTCAGTTAAAAACAAAGTGTATCACAACTAATTTTTTTTGAAACCTGAGTACCTCATTCTCCTATTTAGTCCATTAAAGGACCTTTGGAGATAGAATTTGACTCCCTTGGTGCACAAATAAAGATGGATATTAGTATTGAATAACTGTGAGTTATTCCAGGGTCTGACATACATCTGGAGAGCCTTAAAACAGATGGATCAGAGATACTGTGGAACATCAGTTCTTGAAGAATGTGTAAAGTTGACAGGATAAGACCCTGAACAACCTGATGTAGCTTTGAAGCTGGCCTTGCTTGGAGATAGCAATTGAATTTGACAGTCTCAAGGTTCCTTCCAACCCTTTGTTCACACAGTGATCATCCTCCCTTCAACAGTTTAGCTACTTTTTGGTTTAGCTCTCACTCATCCTGTATTTATGATTTGGGATTTCTGGGTGAACACACACTCTAAAAAGCAGGGGTTAAAGCAATTGGCTACAGCTGTACATGAGTTCTCAACCCATCTAATGGTTTTGAAAACGTGTACTAAGGCTCAGAAACATCAAGATAAGAAATTATCTGCCTAGATTAGACATTCTGTTCAGAAATAATTCTATTAAGCACTGGTTTTGGTCCTCAGACATATAGACAAAGAACTAAGAAATTTCTTTCTACATCAGCAAATCACTGTATTGAAAAAAATAAGCATATCATTGTACAAGTACTTCTCTGCATCCCAGTAGGAATTTAGATCATGACAATACCACATACCAGCCAGACAAATTCCACATTTGCAATTCATACCTGAGAAGCATGCACAAAAACGTACTGTGAAGAGTTATCACTTAGGCTGTAATACAGCTTGGTACTGTCAGACCAATGATGAATTTATTCATTTTTAAGAGAACTAGGATAGCCTTTCAGATGAAATGTATTACATCTTCTTATGGCATCCATAACATTAATTTATAATTACAGTGCTCTGAAACGGGAGTTAGACAACTAATACCATAAGGAGTTGCTTTCATATCACTGCTACACTGGTTTGGAAGGATAAAAAAGTACTGAAAAAAAAGGAGGATAGTTGTTTGCAGTTATCCCTGCTAAAAGTTCTGTGTGCCATAGAATCCATGTCTACACCAATAGCTTACCTAGGGCTCAAACTCTGTAGTACAGCTATCCCTGCTTTTACATCTCTAGCACACTCTCTGACACAGATGTAGCTTGGCTCATCTAGAAGAACTCTTCAGTCCAGAGTCCAGGGAAAGCTTGAGAGTCACCTTGGGATAAGGCTGATTTCCAACTTGCAGTTTAGATGTCACTGCTCCATTCTGAGTGGCAAAACCAACTGCAGATTTAAGCTGTGCTTTACCAGCCAGAGCGTGGTGTCTTGCCTATTTCATTTACTGGCACACACATAGTCAAGGAAATGAAAGTACTTAACCAACCCATTATTAGGTAAGTTATTTTCCTCAATAAAATTAGCAACTAATAAAGAGGACAAGGATAAAATATTTTCTATTGTCCACCTAAAATATATATTTGATTAGTTATTTTCTCCAAGTAGATCTTAAAATTTGCTGGAATTTCTTGCTGGATCAGAAAATGTGGGCCTTATAGTTAGTTTTGTTATGTTTTGTTTTGTTCTGTAATTACTGAGAAAATCTCAACTGATATGAAAGTGTTGTTGTTATTTTAAGATACAAATTAAGCAAACAATCAAAATGCCCTCAAAATAGGATTTTTTTTACTGAGTTAGAGGTAAATTGCTGCAATTTCATTAAGGAGCCCGAGGGTACTACTACTATGTCAGCTCCTGGAGGACTATGAGAGAAAGGTTAAGGAAGCAGAAGAAATTCACAATTTGCTGGCAGATCAACTTGAGATAAATAAACAGCTATCAGTTTCAAAATTTAAAAGATCACTTAATGAATAAAGCTTTTGAAATAATGAATACATGAGAGGTTTGGAGAAATAGTTACATCCTTGGAGAACAGGAATTCTAGTACAGATTAGCAATCACATTTATAGATAAAAAACATATTAGGTGAAATTTCTCAGAATTTGTCATTGACTTTGCTGAGTGGACCTTCAATAAATCTGACCAGGTTTATAGTATATAATGCACAATTTACTCCATCTTGTTTCGGCCTTTGCCCTTCTCTCCCTCCCCAGTCCCATCACTTTTTAAATTCCATAATCAGATAATTCATTCTTTGGCACCTAAGAAATGGCAACACAGAGAACTAAGTGCTCAGAAACCTGAATGTTAAGAATTGCCTTAGACCAGATAAGAGGTCCTTGTAAATTGATAGTTTGCAGCTGACAGCAGTCATTATCAGATAAGCTTTTAGAGTAGTGTCTCCAACTTTTGTGAAGAAAAGTACTTGCATTTACAGACTGCAGACAACATCATACTTCCCTTTTCCTGTCAACCTCAGTTTTAACTTTCGCATCTCCTGCAGCCACAAGCAAATGTCTGTGATTATATACTTTTCTCTAAAGCACCAACCCTTCTCTTAACACTGCAGAAAATAACTTAAAACTCTATTAGCCCTTTTCTTGACCCCATGTCACTTGGCTTCACTTTTTGCAGTAGGACTTGAATCTTGGTTTTGAAAAAAGCATTTTGGAAGAAGTTGTTTCATTAAAAAAAGATTGAGAATGACTGCTACAAAGAACCTTTACAATGCAGACTGCTGTCTGCAAAGCATGGGCTTCAGCAATAACAGAGGAAGGCACGAGGCAACAGGAATAGAAGAAAAGGAGCCACAGAGGACTGCTGAAAGTGTGGAAACATTTACTGAACATTCAAAATTCAAAAAATACATGAAAGTGATAAAAACATAGAATAAGGACGGAAAAAGAAAGAAAAACAGCAAATTATGTCTGCCTGAAGTTTAAAGATTTTTTTTTTCAAATTGAGGTGATTATCAGAGAGCAAAAATACATTATTTTTATTAATCGAAAGATTTGGTTATACACATTCCAAATATTTTGTTTACTTAATTATTCCATATAACTACAGGATGGTACATCACTCACATTTCACTTGGATCTGATCCTACTCTCCATGAATTATAGCTGCTGAATTGCAGCTACCACATTATAATCTGGCTACTGTAAGATGACAAAAAAATTGTCAAACCTCACAGCTGCTGCAATAATAAAATGATTCCTATATTTTTCTAAACAATTTATTGACTGAAACCTGAATAATGATACTTAGAATTTAATTACAACTTTATTTGAAAGTTCTCTAATTAAGCCATAATACTTCTTTTTTTCTTTTTGTTCCATTAAAATTACTAGGATATTAAAAAAGTGTAGGTTTTTTACCTGTACAAGTGTATCAGCATAGGCCTCAGAGGAAACAACTGGACAAGAGAATTGAGTTCAGCACTTCGGTTATGCAACTGTGCAATAGCATTTTAAACTGGAAATAGGCCACAGAGCATCTATCCTGCAATTTTGCTACTCATTGCAAGTCTCAAGTCTCCTCCAAACATTTTCAAACTATTTTTAGATTTGCAGGGTAAAATAATTTCAAGTAACACTACAGCTATCTTAGAGAAGGTAGGCAAAAGAAATAACAAACTTTGGCAAGGACAAAAGATGAACACAGTCCAAAAAAACAAAAGGGCATATCATACAGCATTGCAGCCAGAAAAAAATTAATTAGTGGCCAAAACCACCCCATGCCAGCACCACTAAGAGCAGTGCAAAATACAGTTACCTTTGAAATAACATTCAGCTTGATAACCTAAGTACCAAAAAAAGGACTTCCCAGTGTGACACAATGTCTGTTCTAAATTATTATGCTTTGGTCAGAAGTGAGACCACTTGCAGAACTAGAACTGGTCAAAATTACCTCAGACAGTGCAACCCCATAGCTGGCACCACCACCTCTGGAACTGACACATCAACTATATAGAAACATTAATAAAACATGTACAAACCTAAACAATAAAAAGCTATGTAAAGGACAGACATGTGAATGGTTGCACTCAACTCAAAAGATGTTGCCTGAAGAATCAACCTTCCAATTAACAATTATTCTGCTAAAATTTAGTTTTACTCCAGGTGACAGAAATCGCATATGATTTAGGTTGGAAAAGACCCCTGGAGGTCAATCCAGTCCAACCTCACAGATTAAACAGTTGCCCAGGACCATCTCCAGATGGCCCACAAGAAGGGAGAACCCACAACCTCTTTGGACAATCTGTGTGCCAGTGCTCAGCCACCCTCCCAGAGAAAAGGTGTTTCCTGATCTTCACAGAAAACTTCCTGTGTTTCATTTTGTACCCATTGCCTCTGGACCTGTAACCAGCCACCACTGAAAAATCCTCTATCTGTCTTCTTTTTACCCGCCCTTTAGGCATATTTATAAATTGATAATGTGCTTCCTGAGCCTTCTCATCCTCAGACTCAACAGTTCCAGATGTCTCAGCCTTCCCTCATAGGAGAGGTGCTTCAGGCCCTAAGTTATCTTTGTGGCCTCTCCCTGGACCAGGTGCTCATCTCTAATCTAGAGCAAACATGTTGTCTGGAAGTGATGCAGTTGTCAGGTACTGCAGATGGGCAGCAGAGTAGGGGGCTCCTGGGCAAGCAAAAGGCTTTTTTCTGTATATCCTGTGCTCCCACCTTCTACCTTCATACAAAGAGAGAAAATTCATTTCCATATATGTATTCTCACACAGAGATGTGTGTGGAATGTGCACAAATTTAGATCTGTGCACACTTATCTCTATCACACTCCTAACCTCATTAATAGATCATGCAATGCAATGTCACTCAAGCAGTGATTTTGCTAATGGAGGAATAAATGAGGATCTGATTATGGAAAGTAATTATTCTTTTTAGGTGTTATATCTAGCATCTAAAAACTTTAGCTTTGGGGAACATACAGATGTACCACATTAGCTGGTTCGTGCTGTTCTAGCTTATGTAGTCAGCAAACTGTATTAGTAAACCAGACAAAGCTGTTCTCTGAGAACTCCCTGCTGCAGGCTGCTGTGGATAGTTCATACCCAAACCACCTCAGAACGTCTGACACCTGTGAATGGCAAATGCTACCACCTTTCTTTTGAGGTATACTTCGAAGTCTGTGGTGCAAGTTATGCTAAAAAGTTGTCAGATGTAAACACCTTTGCTACCTGCTACTACCATTCTGTTTGAGACGGTTTGTGTGATTTTCTAACTAGGGCGTAATCAGCTTGGAAATGGAAGTACCCTTAAGAAGAAGGGAAATATGGTTGTACATTAGAAACAGTTTCTTAAAAGTACCAAGGATGAAGTTCTCCATAAGAAGAGCTGAAGCCAGCAGGCTAGAGACATGTTCAAAAGCTCATGAAAAGACATAAAACAACAATCACACTTTATCTGGTCTCCCTCACTTTTTCTGGGCTTCCTTCTTCTTGCTGAGAAATTTGCATTAAAACTAGATTTAACGGCTACCTCTTCTACAGAAGCAAGTGAGCCAAGCAGCCTGGGACTATGGAGATAGTAGGTTTAAATCTCAGGGGCTTTTAGAAAAAAATGGCGAAGTGTTTCTAAGCAGCCAAAATTAGCTTGAGGCAGCTGTATCTCAGTGCAAAGTTGTGGAGCCTGGAAAGAACTCCTCTCTTTCCAATCAAAGAAAGCAGAGACGAAGAAAACATCTGATCTGTGCACCTCTCAAACACAGAAGTGTGAATAAAAAGTCTGCTGCCAAATAGCAAAGAAACGTAGAGAGGATTCATGTTTAGATATCAGAAGTGTGTTTCACAATTAAGTAGAAATGTTGTTTATTTGAGAGGGAAATCTTTCATGTGAGGATTACACCTAACTCTGTACTTGAAGAACAACTTATTCCAATGAGGATCTGTGAAGATTAGGCTTTTGTGCACTGTAGTAACACAGATAAGTAATTTTTACAGGAAAGACTGCATTGAAAAGACTTCAGTTAATGAACAGGTGTTAAAACACATTTTACAAAATGAAGTGTATTGTAAATTCATCATAGGGCAAAGACCTTGGGACATTCTACAGCTACTTTCTCTGTACAGCTGCAACTAAGCAACCCTAAAGTGAGAATTTATTGGTGGTCCTGGAAGACAACAAGGGCATCTGTGCACATCCCTTGAAATTCATGGGGCCTGAGAAAAACTATATAAGCTAATAAGGGACTTTAAAAAAACAGTGGTGTCTTGAAGTGCCTCTTAAATGTCTATCCTTTTCTGTGCGCTGTGATCCCTCCAGCTGCAGCTAAAGAGGTGAGACACCACCAATTAAGCCCTTCCCTAATCCACAGGAATGGAGATCGTTCCACTTCTTTCTTAAATGTTCTTTCTTCAACCCTTATGGAAAACTTGGCAAACAGGTAGGGCTTTGCAGCATATCCTCAAGGTCAGCAGTGAAGAGGAAAAAAAAGGTAAAACTTGGCATTAAAACAGCTAAATAAAGGACTGACATCTTGCCACAATTATCTATTTCCATGAGAGGTAAATGAGGTCATGCCTAACTGCATTTATATCAAGCTAAGTAGCCCAAAAGAACAGCTCAAAAAACCCTTTAGGCTTGCCAAGGTCCTAAACGGTCATTATCTTACATAGGACAAATTAAGGGACATTTATTGAGGGACTAGGAGAATCTTTAATTAAGGTGAAGAATAAATCCTGACTTGCAATCCTTATACTTGTTTGGTTCCAAACTGGAGCATAAGCAAAATGAGTAGGTTAAAAGAAGAAAATATCTTACATAGGAACCCACATTCCTGTGAAGTTGAAGAAGACATAAAAACAGTGAAACCTTCCAAAATAACTACATTGATTTCTTAAACCAAACAAATAGAAAAGAAAAATGTCTTCTATTTAATGTTGTCCTAATTAATTCTGCAAGCATTATTCTTGTGCTCCTGTGGAGTTAATTACAAATCATTTTAGTATAATTAGTTATTAATATCCTCAGCAATATTTTCTAATAACTCTTAACAGTATCATTGCTCGATAGAGATGTTTTATAAGTGTAGGCAAGGTCCTACAATCCTGCAATTGCTTGCTGAAGACATATTAGACAGAATTGCAGAATCTGGCCTTAACATTTAAAATTTTAATATTCCAGCAGGATTTAACATGTTGTTTGGCAGCTGTCTGAAGAATTCAGGTGCCCAGTATTCATGTAGAATAATGCAAATCTTTTTTTTTTTTTTTCCAAAATTCAGAGCACAGTATCAATTTTCAACTCACCATTCACAAATACATTGGAAAAGATAAACTGTAGGTTGATCTAAAACAATATTACTGATCAGTTATTAGAGTTCATTGGGATGTATGACTGACAGGTAGATTTGTCCCAGCCCTTATGGCCCTCTCTGGAGGCACACAGACACTTGAAGCAAAAAGCACGACCACTTCCAGAGCAGTTTCCTGTCAAATGCAGGATGTAAGAGAGAAATTCTAACCAGAACTCTAAAAGAATGGGATGAAGATTATGAGAAGTTAATCAACATATGAACATGTCTTGCAGTGTAGCAGGTGAATACAATGCCTTTTCTGTCATTTGGCCACCACTATCCCATAGGTCTTTGAAATTCCCAGCAGCATGTCCCATATGTTCAGTAACTTTGAAGTTTCTTACTCTCCAATTACTCCTTTCTTCTAATTCTTTATGTAAGTCACAACTACAGGACCAATTTATCAAGTGCTGCATCAGCTCTGTATACCATAGACAGACATAGCTCAAGGTTGAGAGAGCTCTGAATATCTACTAGACAAATATCACTCTTCAAAACATCTTTTGGAAAGCCATAGTCATAGCTGGAAATACAAAGAGATAACTAAATTATTTTCTTATTCTATACTTTTCATTATAGGCTTCAGTCCATACTTGGTCTATAAATGTTATACAGAAATCAAGAATCACTTTACTTTGAGAATGTGAACAACCATCTTTGCTGAAGGAGTTTAATGAAAAAAACAGCTATGATGACATCTTATTTAAGGTAGAATTCCAAAATCCCCCTCATGAAAAATTTTGCATGATTCTTTAAAATTTTCCTGTCTTTAGAGAACAGTTTTCAGAAAGGTTCAATACAGGACTGGTATTTAGGCACAGGATTGGTATTTCTCTCATCTTTTTTGGCAGCAGTAGCTATAACCAGAAAGGACACTGTCAGTGGGAAGACGACCAAGCACCAAGTACCAGCAACCCAAAAAGGGAGATGCTGGGAGCTCTGGAGGCAGATGCTGCCTGAAAACACCGTTGCTATTGTTAAACAGTACCTTTTGACACTTCAGGACAGAAATTATAACTGCAAACTCATGACATGTGGATAGATGGAACCTTGTAAAGGGAAGAAAATACTCATTGCTTTAGTGGAGAATACCAATAAGCTAAGGTTGGTGGGAAGGCAGTGTGTGGGAAGATAAGGCAAAGAACACAGCTTATTTAGCCCAGTAAATGTATGACTCTTGCTGAGGTTAATAGGCACCTTTCTGCAAGGGATTGATATTCTCCCTTACTAAGATCTATCTATATATCTACATCTGTCCTGTGCTATAGAACAAGATTAATTTGGATAATGAAGTAGCCTGCATTAGAAGATGTGGGAAATCAAGCTGAGTCCCTTGACTCCTGATTGATTGTCAATGGCTCAGATAGAAAAATTCTTTCAACTACTGAGTCTGTGCATTTGCTGACATTCTGTGACTAGGGCCTTCCGACCCAGAGGTGTCAAAGGGAAATTAGAATTGTTTGCTTCATCACAAAGCCAGGATCACATCTGACAGGGACTCTCAGCACTATTTTGTGTTTGAATGGCCACTAGGGTCTGAGAAGAGCTCAGGTTATTTTCAAGTGTTATTTTTCAAAGCTCTACAGTTTTATCTTATGATTCTCTTTTTTGAAGACAGGGTACAATGCAGAGGAGAAATCTGGACAAAAAAATTAAAAGGCTGTAGCAGTGGATAACAAAAAGAACAGAACAGAAGAACAAGAGAAAAACTGGAGGAAAGAAGAATAGCAAAGGACTATGTAAGAAGATTTTTTTTTTAATGTGAAAAAGCAACTCTACCATGAAATATTTTTGGGTCCCCACAAGGACTGATCATGCAGAACTCTGCTTCAACCAAGTGGTTGATAGGATCTGTCATTGCACTTTATGTGCTTGGCTTAAATTGTTCAGGCTGCAAGCTTGGGGAAGTAAGGGATGTTCTACATCTGTCAGAGTTAAAATACAAAATTCTGCATTTGCATGAAATCTGTGAATGTGTATGTGAACTTCCATGACAGAAAAAAACCAGAATTTGTCACAGCTCTAAACTGAAAAAAACATCTGGGATGAAATATGGTAAAATATCAGTATCTCAAATTTTCATAATAAATCATACAGAAAGTTGCCAGAATCCTTCATGGAGTGTAAATAGCGTTATCCATGACCCAATACAATCATAAAAACATTTATTTAATTCACAAGGCATGAAAGAATTGAGTCATTCTTCTAAGCAAGCACAAATTTTAGTTATGCCAGGAAGACAGAGATATCACTGATCTCAAACACAAGAAAAGGGCAAAGAATATATGGACACAGAAACTGGAGGTACACCAGTTAGATGACTTACTGTCTGGACAAACATTCATAAGAATGTAAGCAATGAATATAATCATAATGAAGAACACTGTACATAAATCATGCAGCATATAAAACAATAAGTGTTATTAAGTGTAATTCCAAGAAAAGACTCAAATAACTGATAACCACCAACCCTGCCACCCTCCAGCTTTTTACCTTAATCTTAATATCAGACAAACCGCTCAGAATAACAGAATTGAAATGGAAATTTTCTAGAGTCATTTAGACTTACCTTTTACACAACACATTTCTAGTTCATAAATTCTACATAGGTGGGAAATACTCTACTACAGAAGTAAATGCTATCAAGCTCAGCCTCTTGGGGGATAGTTTTAGAAATAAATTTTGTTATTGGTAAAGACTCCAAGTGAAATCCACTCCAAGAAGGTGTGATTTATTACTTATTTCTCTTCAACTAAACTCTATCATCAGACATTAGAACTCATGCTTCATTCATGCAGCTCCATCTACTATGACCAAATTTCTGCTCTTTCTCTAAAATTTTTCACAATGTTGTTTATTTGCTATACATTAATTTTAATGTGTTCAAAGATCCTGTAGCAGCTTTCCGAAGTTAGAATAGCCATCATCAGCTTCTTTCGCACAATATAATTTATATATTTTACACTTAATATTGCATTGCATAGCATAGCTGTGTGTTCTTGAAAAATATTTTGCTTCACCATCAGCTTATCCTTAAAGTAAGTGAAGTGGTCCTTTTGTGTGTAGGCAGCATATAAATTATTCAGAGAAAAACAAAAGTAGGTAGGAATTTGAAATATTATTTTATTTTACATACTGTATTTGAAAAACTAAGAGTAAAACTTCTGCAAAATATAATGACAATATTTATCATATAGCTTTAGAAAGTTGTTCTGCTTTTTCTTCACTCTTTTTACACTGGATTATGTCTACTACTCTTCTGATTTACACACAGAGAGCTACAATACACTTCGGCACTTTTATCTTTTTACAGGTTTGTACATAATTTACTCTTTTACATTTAGTATCATTAAATACAGACTCAAAGTACTGTCTGAGATCCTACCTTGAAGGTATTTTACTACATCAATGTTTAAGCAGGAAATATGCTCAGGGCATTTTTCTGCCACTAAGTTCAATATAAATATTAATATCCTACTAGCTTTATTTTTAGATTTTAATTTTTAGCTTGCAGATATAAACTTTTAAACTTTACTACTTTAGCCAAGTAAAATCCACTGTGCTATTTATCATAATGTATTTTAAGATGTTTTTATCACAATTGCAGAAACTTGAATTTCAGAGATCTAAATGCTGCATTATTTTTACTTCAATCTTTTTATAGCTTAGCCACAGATATATTGGCAGAGTCTCATATATGTTTATGAAATTACATTTAATCTGCTCCTACTTAATAAAACATACTCTGACACCAGAAAGGGAATTAAATTTAAAATAAAGACATAATCTTTGTAATTTTTTAATAGAAAGTCAAAAATTTAGGCATCTTTTTCAGTGAAGGGTAGAGATTCCTCAGAGTCAATTACTTTTTCACATTATTATTTTTCAGCCTAGCTTTTAATTATCTCTTTGTCCAGGAAGGAACAGAAATATTCAGTTTGTCAAATATTTTGTGTTTATAGAATGGAAGGGACATCTAAACTATAAAATGTGGATTTAGAGGGTTTTACATTACGGTTCTGTTGTAGCATATAGAAATGTGATTGTTTTTATTTCAGTGTGTCATTTCTGCTAGCAAAAATGCCAATATATTCCTGAGAGTTGCCTATGACTTTTCGAAACATAGTAAGGAGGCTGCTGAAGCCAAACTCATTTTGGCGCCGGGGGAAAATGCCTGAAAATTGATGTCTAGGAGTCTCAGGCTGGACATTAGGAGGTTACACACATTGCACAGAAATATGTGGAACAGACAGCCCAGAAAGGCTGTGGAACCTTCATCTTTGGTGGTTTCCAAGACTTAGGTAGATAAAGCCATAACTCCTCTGAACTAGTACAGGGACGCTCCTGCTTGGAGCAGACACATGGGGAGATCTTCAGAGGTCCCTTCCAAACAGCTCTCCATGACAGTGATTCTGCAGTTCCATACTGCCCTTACAATATACTATGGTGTCCCCTCAGTCTTTAAAGTAAAAGGTATTAGGAAAATGAACTAGGAAATGGACGCAGAAACAAGCAAGAGTGGGACAGAACCAGAGACTTTGTCAAGAAGACAGCAGGGATTAATCTGATGCTTTAGACTTTGTCATGCAAATGCAGAATAATTAAAGTAATGATTTAATGAAATAACAAATGCTGATTAAAAAACCTGTATATAGAATATGAATAAATGAAACTTTATTAAGAAAGGGACAAAAAACAAGATAGCTGTATGGGTGGATATAAAGCTGACAAGGTAACAGTATTTACTAAGTATCAGTGGTCTTTTATGGATGGAGGGATATATCATAGGCTTGCTGACATGCTTTGGTGTCAGTTTAGGTCTACTCTAAAATATTTTCATTAACAACATTTATGATGGGCAATTGAAAGTTCTTATTAAGACTGGTGCACAGATATTTCAGATACACTGAAAGCCAGGATTAGTCCTCAAGAGTATATTGAAAGTTGGGGGAATTTTTAAAAAGAGAGGAATACATTCAAAAGAGAAATCCAAGAAGATCTACATGGAAAAAAATCAACCATGTCACCATAAGACACAGTAAAAGAAACTGCTAAGTAGGTCTTCTGCTGGGTAAAAAATATCACACTTCTATGAAGAATGCATACACCATACTGGTTTGGTTAGACAGGAATGCATCTTGCACACCACATAAATTCATCTTGGTAATAGTCTCAAGATGGGTAAGACCTCAAATGCAGGACAGTTTTAGGCACTGTAATTCAAGAAGGAGATAGTTAGCAGTTATAGGATGATAACAAGAATGATCAAATGTCTTATCTGCCAACCAAGTCTGAAACAACTGAATTTGCTCAGCTGCAGAAAGAGGAAGATAGGATAGTAATGCTTAGGGATGTAAAAAATTCTTGCCAAAAAAAAGGAAACATTTTTTCTATGTCCGTAGCTGATAGAAGAAGGAACAATTGCAATAATAAGAAATTGAGTGATAGTAAGGATTCAAACAAAAAATAGTAAAACCTTGCTGATGACAAGAGTTGTGTAGCATTGGAATATATTGCCCATGAACACTTAAAAAGGGAATGTAATGGTGTTGTTATAAAGGAGAAGTTCAGGAAATGTCTGTCAAGAATAAATGTCATTGCCGACTCTAGCCTGGAGTACAGAAGTAGACTAGATGACTTTGTATGGTCTGTTCCAGCCCTCATATTATGCATGTATGATGTTAATTTCTTAATTGTTTTTGGTTTGGGAGGATTTTTTTTCCTTATGTACAAAACTTTAAAGAATTTAAAGATATTTTTTTCCCAAAGCTTTATTTTTAAAGTTTGCTGTTAGGCTAAAATTGTCAATTGAATTTTTCAGCTGTGACTAAAAAAAACTTCCCAGATGCAAGTATACATAGAGTTTAAAATTGCAAAACTTACTTTAATAAGTTTTCTCTACTTATGTCGAGAAAATAAAAATGTAATGTTTAATGTCATTTTTTTTTTTAAGAAATAAACAAGCTGGAATATGGCTAAGACTGTTTCCTGTTGGAAACAATAGAAAGGACAGACTTTTTCTCTACAATCCTTCAGTGATCCTTTTCTTCATCTGTCTCCTTTCAGAAAGACTTACAGTGCTTTTACAACAAACTTTAAAATTTCTAAACAATTTAAAACCACTTTAAAATGTAATTGCCAATACACTTGGTTGATACAGGTTGCAGAAAAATACATGAATGTTGACAGAGAATAATGGAAGAAAAGTTGTGTTACTGAAAAAACCCATGTTGAATGGCAAAAGTCTTGAAAATAATGTCTGGAAAGAAATGAAATCTCCTATGGCATGTGTTAATGATGACCAGACAAAATGCCCATATTTGAATGCTTCAGGCACACTACTATAAAAGAACTGAACTTTTCACTAAATAATTTATGCTAAAATATGTATTTTCTGACATTATTTTTCACTGCTTGGAAAAAATTGACCTGATTTACATAATATTCTTATGCTGAGGATCTGACTTTTTTAAAGTCCTAGCTTAATAAAATGTTTTTTAACACAATTTCCAATGCATATATCAAGTTAAGTTTCATCCTAGAGTATTCTTCATCAACCGGTAACTATGGATATAAGTATTAAATGATGTAAGCCCAGACAAATTTCAGAATTACGACAGTCATTTGAGATAATTAATACTAATATAATAATAAAAAAAATTCTTCTTTTCCAAATGAATTTGTCAACATTTCAAACAAGGGAATCAGGAGAACAGCTTGGATTTGACTGCCAGATTTTCAGCAACTCAGTAGCAATTATTGTTTGACTGAGATAGGAAAGACTAGGAAAGATAGGAAAGATAGGAAAAAACTCCAGCCAAGTGACCAAAAACATTTCCACATTTCAGAAGTCTACATTGCAGCACTTTACTTAAAACAATATTCTTAGTAAGTGCTTGCCCTAGTCTCATTTTCATGAGGTGAAACCATGCTTAATATCTAGCACTTCTATGGCAGATCCAATCCATAGACACTAAATTACTGTAGCAAATGTTTTCCAAAATTATTCTCATTTTTTAGAGATGGGAAGCTGAAATATTCAGTAGTTCAGTTCTATATCTAAAGTACTCATGTGAATAAGAGATGAAGGCAGAAATAGAAATAGAGCTTCCTTGATATTAATCCAGTATGTATGATGACATGTACTAAACATTGTTTGGAAGCCAAACAATCCACATACTATTAAATATATTTTTTAAGTATATAGAAAGGGTTATGTGGTATCAGAAAAGCAAGTGCCTTATCTGATTCATTAATATAGGTTATGTAGGCACTGGACTGACAAGAGACAAGCTAGCAGCACATAAAATAGATTACGCTTCTGCTTGGTACCCTCTGACAAGTTGATGGATGATAGTATCTGGCTGTTCTCTGGTTCACAATTTAATTATGCTTTTGATACATTTAGAATATCTGAAAACCTGAGAAAGAAATCTAAGGAATAAGAAACACTAATGTTTAGTCATTTCCATACAGACCCTAAAAAGAAAATCAGATCAACTTCAGATTTCAAAGTTGTACACAAACTTTGATAAACCTATTATATTTATGTCCATTTTTGAAAAAAAGAAAGTGTTGAGAGGAACAACTGGAATAAAACCACAGCAGTATAAAAATCTTAGAAGCCTGTCAGTATTCTCTAAAGTGCCTTTCTTTGTTGATCTTCAAAGAGAGCTTCTAACATCGTCCCCCAGGTGCCTGTGTATTTTGTCTGGGCTGAAAAGGTCTGATTGCCAAGGTGTCGAAGTATACAACTTTTTTAAGTATAGAAGTCAGAAATCAGTTCTGTTGAATGAAATCTTTGTCAATACAGATAAAAGGTCAGTGCAATTTTATGTACAATACAGGCTAAGGTTGACCCATGAAGAAATGCTTTGTTGCTTTATGGGCTGCAAAACATACTCTTTTGACACATTAATTCCTTTCTCAGCCTTTTATCTGAAAAGACATTGGTGGCAGTTATAAAAATAAGGCATTTATTGTTATGTATCCTTTCTCTTAGAAAAGCTCAGTACCATCATTTATATTTTTATTGACTGGTTATCTTTCAGCTGGATGTTCTCCATTTCATAATCATCACTATTTCACACATCTATGTTAAAATTGTAAGCTGTAAAAAGGTAGGCCAATATTATGAAATAGGAGTTACAATTTCAAATGCTTGAAATAAACTCTGGAATTCATTTAACAAGTAAAATGAAGTTTTCAGACATATTTAAACATATAAATGGCCCTATGGAACACAGAAGGCTAAGGTCCATGTGTGAAGTTTTTTGACAAAATGATTATTACTCTCCCCTGCATCTAAAGCAATACAGGCAATGAAGACTGCAGTCACTTATCTAAGCAAGTTTGTTGTCAAATTGCCTGCATACAAAAAATATGACTAGCTCTAGGTAGGCATGTCTGAAAACACTTGCCTAAAGCGGTCTCATAAATAATAGGTGACTAAGTGAGACTATATTAGATCTGTAAGTACTCCTTCCTCATCCAAATGGGATAAGTATTTTTCAAACACATAGCTGAAGGCAAGGGGATATAACTATCATACATGTATACCTCTTTGTACACACAGATGTTTACAATTGCACTTCAAAGATGTTAGTCTTTGTGTCATATGAAACAGATTTTTAAATTATAAAAAAAGTTCAGGAAAGTTTTAGAAGAAAACAGATTATAATAAATTAATTTGTTCTTAAGGTGCAAGAAAGGTAACCAAAGCTTTGGTATACAGCCACCTTCTCAATCAGTCTTTACATTATCCATTTGCAGTACCTATAGCTATAATTTAATGCCAGTCAAGGAAAAAAAATCTAAATTACATAATCTATGGGAGAATTATTTTCAAAATTACAGGACTTAATAAGTGTAAAGTGTACACTTAATAAGTGTAAAGATTTTATAGGTTTGGAGAGCATTTTGTAATTAAAGAAAGAGGAGGCTACACTAACCCATGCCTTAGGAGTGTACACCATGCAGAACTGTTAATGAGAAATTAAGACACATAGCTTCTATGATTGTTAATGGAATTTTTGTGTTTCATTCTCTACGTGCCAAGTAAAAGATAAAACCCTTAAAACATTGATTAAAGGTGCTGCCAAATTGTATACTGCAGAACAAGATAACTTTTGAAAGGTTCTGTGTGTTCTATAAACATCAGCAGCTTATCTCATGTGTTATTACTTTAATGAACTTTAAAGAAGTTGCATATATTTCACACGTCTTTAAACTCCTCGCACCACCTCTTGGGTTACCTCGGCTTGTAATTTAGCATCTGGAAAACACTGCTGCATTTAGAAGGTCTTTGTTGGCATTTTTTCCCCAGATGACTTCTACTGTATGAACAGAAGAGAGATTCTTGCTGGCAAGCTGAGATAGTACAGTGCTTACTTTCAGCACCTAAATCATTTACGGAGATCTCCCCTCTTCCTTTTGCAAATGCTCCTCAAAAGGCAAGATCTTAGATAATTGTCACCCTCCTAAATTCACAGAGGGACCATTTGATCTGTCCTACAGACACATCCCACAGTGCTCATCTGTCACTCCATTGTCACTCATTTGTCCACTGTAAAGATGGGGGTCTTACTAATAGCTGCTGCAACTCCTGGCTAGCTGGCATGTGTTCTTTGGGCTTCTACCTATCATCTCTATGAAATCTATGCAAAGTTCAGGCCTTTGGCAATCATGTTTGCTGCATTCCCTTAAACTGATTTAACATCTGTCTGTAGTCCTGTGCTACAGCATTTAGCTGCACTGGCTTTCGGAAAAAATTACCTTGGCAATTAATCTCAGTTTTCTTATGAGCTTTGGCTATAGAAGGGAAAAAGTAGGGTTTATTTCAGTTTATTTCACCTGAGAGTCATGTTTGGGGCTTTTTTTCCTATGCAGCACCTTTTATTTTTCTTTTATTTTGACTCAAACTATCATACTATAACACTGATTATTTTCACAGCTATACCCATATTCTGGCCATAAATCCAGCTCATCATGGATTTTTGCAGTATGTATTAATGATAGGCATAACAGATCCATTACTATAGTTTCCCTGGTACCACAAAGGTAAGTATTGGAAAAAAAATTGGACTTCACATGAAAATTCATTTGTCTTTGGTATTTCCATTATCGTATATTTCATTTATCCTAAACACAGAAAGCCCCTAATCTCTTTTTCCTGTATTTTGAAGTATATTGAGGCACATGTGCAATCATATCTTTTAGAAAAAATGTATCATTTGTTCAGCACTTAAATATAAACTGTCCAAATACAGTAAAATCTTTCAGTGAAACATTTTCACAGCTGGTAAATTAGGTGGTTTAACTCCATAGCTTCTGCGCAATACACTGCCAAACCATGCATTTATAAAGAAGACAGTGCTGCTGAAAAAAAGCAGGCTTAGCACACTGCAACTACCATCTCAGCAAAGAAAGGGGGTTTTGCTGACTTTATGCAGGATTTTTTCTCATACAAGCTGCTTAAGTGGGTCACTATATCTTATTAGTTTACTGGCCCAAGGGCAATTTAAAAATTTGACTGAATTTTATCAGTGCATATAGTGCTTTAATCTTATTCCCACATATTTATGTTAGTCACAGAGGCAAGCTGAATGATTTCTTTGTGATTAGAAACTATTGAAATTCACGAGGAAATCAATGTACCTCTGAGAGCTCTGGCATTGAGAGTAACTTTTACAAATGGCAGATGCACTTTGTAGGAAAGCTCTCATTGCCTCACTGGATCATGTTTTTCCATGTTTATTTTCCTCCTTCATTCTTTCCAATTACTCCTGATAATTTAACCACAGCCGTTTAGTCAGCAGTGTCATTACAGTAGCAAGTTAACTTCTTCTCAATCAATATGAGCTTTTCTCTACTTTTTCCTGACAGTAGGATCAGACCACAGAAATGAACATGACTAATAGACCCTCTGGCCAGCTAACACACCATTTTAAATATGTATCTTTACAAAAAACTCTGTTTCCTGAAACTACAGCTGTCAAGAACAATTTACTTTTGTTTTTCTTCTACAGTGTACAAAGGAATAAATGCAGGATATATTTCTGCCTCCAGATTGGTGATGTGAGCAAGAAATGCTCTCATGCTCAAAAATAGGAGCAGAGATCTGCATGAAGAGTGCAACTCTTGTCAGGAGAAGTAAAATCTTAATCCAATGGAAGTTATTTTAAATGCGCTAAAGAACTTTTGGATTAAATGAAAAGTGCAGTGGCATTCATGTAATTAAAACTGTAGCTGACATAAACATATAACTGTTACCTGACATAAACATATAACACCTAATATGTGCTATAAAATTATTTTTGTGCTTTTACTTTAAAAAAATTAAGTGAGACATCACTACTCTAAGGGCAGACCAAATTTCTCCTGAAACTGTAAATTAAACAGAAACTGTAAATTAAACAGATGCTAAGGCACTTGCTTGCCTTAGCATCAAAAGGACAGTTTTCTAATCCTAGGTAATATACACACATAGATTTCTGTGTTTGAAGAATAAGACAGCAACAGAAAGCCATTAGATTCAGCTATTTACTGAACTGAAGAGCATACTGCATGAGGGAGAAAGAAGACTGGGGCTGAATTTGAGCTACAGTGTTGTCCAAGAATCTGTTTGTCTGTGGATCTGAACTAAACTAAATCCTTCTCTAAACTGGTGCAGAGGAAGAGTACAACTTTGGGTTTCAACCATAATATTTTTAATAACAGGAAGAACAAAGAGCATTTTTTTTTTTAATTAGGAACAAATATTTACTAAATGTAATCTTTTACGCTGAGGTTCTACCATCAAAATGCCACTGCTGAAAGCTGTTAGTATTCACTTATCTTTCTCAGAAACTGTACTGATTAACAAAGACCAAATAAGAACTAGCCACCAAGATAAAGCAATGTGAAGCTTCAAAATTTAAATATTTCTACTCAAAAGTAAATACTGAAAACTTTACTTTTCAAAACAAGATGATTAGCGGATGGAAAGATGAAAAGCACAAAAGTTTTGCATAGCGACATATATTGTTTTAACTGAGTGAAGAAAAGGAAACAATGGGAGATAGGGTGTTCAGTGAAGATGATAGTGAGATAATGAAATACATTAGAGATGATCGCATCAAGACCTACGTTATTACTACATTATTAAGGTAGGTATTTCATTTGGATATTTTTAAATTGCAAGATCACGTACCAGAGCAAGCTAAGCCCTTGTTATGGCCTCCATTCAATCTCCAAAACGGATAGTGGGATATAGTTGTGAACTGCAACCTGTCTAAGAATTATTGAACAAAATGTCCAAATACATTACATGGTAGGAATACAATTTAGACAGAACGTTAAATTCTAGTTCTATCTTCTTTCACCCTTCAGGAACTAAATGATAATGTGAAAACTTAAAGATGTCAGCTACATCTTCAAGAAATTTGTATGTGTTACCTGTTATCCTTTTTCACTATGCTTCAATGTGGACCTGGCATTAAATGACATATAATCCCAAGCAGGTGTCAAGGGCTTGCATTCAAAGTAACATAAATCAATTCCAAAATCTCTAGCACTACTCAGCAAAAGAAATAAATTTATATGAAAATTGAACAGAATTTCTGACTGAAAGCCTAAGGTTCCTACCTCTTCTGTTCACTCTGAAGCAAATCTGTGGGTTTATGTAATGGCACTGATTCTCATGGGATGGAATTCATCAGGCTAAATTTAGATATCTGTAGTGGTTTACGATTGATAATATCTCCACAAGATTCAAATACAGCAGTATTATGAAGTTCTTCTGGCTGATTGAAAAGTCCAATCATTGTGAATAGAATCCCTGATTGCTCAGATACAGAAATGTTGCACATTCCTAGGAAGTATATTAGAAATTGGCAGCTTATGGAGGGACTCTTGTTTCTAATCAATCTGTCCAAGAAACTGTTTCAAAATAAATACTTCTAGAAGTCCTGAAACAGGCCAGTTAGGTTGCATAGTTGAAGCTTGATGCAGATGCTATTCCATGCATGTGATATATGTCTCTAATTTAGGATTTTCTCAAGTTATAGACAAAATTTCTGCAATCGGAAACCAACTTGTTTCTCATACCACTGAATATTTCAATCAGTTCAAAATTCAAGAACCTAATGGGTACAATCTTCCAATTTTACAAGAACTGAAGAGCTTGATTTCCAGCCTTCTGTCTAGATTTAAGCAATTTGCACGTTCCTATTTTCACATTTTTAAAATCTTGTATGAAGCAAGAACTATTGTGCTGCTCTTGAAGACTAAAACATTACTCATTTCTTATATGCTGGTGGTTTTGAAACATATTGAAAATAATTTTGTCTGTAGGTTTTAGTGATAGAAAAACTCTGCATTTCAGGAAGGGAAAAAGATGAATGAAAACTATAAAATCAGTGATTCCCCATGTATTTGACATGAATAAAACAGTTCAGAAACTCAAGCTGCCTGATTCTTAGTTAGCAATTTGCAGCACCCTTTTGGTCTAGATCTAAAGGGATTTTTGACTTGTGGAAAAGGAATATTCAGGATAAGTCGTAAATATGCAGTTAAAATACAGAAAACATGTACATATATGCACTACAATCTTCTGCTATCAATCTTCTGCTAATCATTTTTGCTTTTGTATTCTTTTATAATCACATGTCATGGTTTAACTCCAGCTGGCAACTAAGCCTCATGCAGCTGCTTGCTCACCCCCTGCCCCTGCCAGTGGGATGGGGATATAAATTAGAAAAAAACCCGAAACACATGGTTTGACATCAGAACAGTTTAATAATTGAAATAAGCTATAATAATAACAATGTATAGTGATAATGAAAAGAGGAACAATAAAGAGAAAGAAAGAAATAAAACCCAAGAAGGACAAGGGATGCACAAAACTGCTCATTGCCCTTTGACTGATGCCCAGCCTGTCCCCAGGCAGTGGGCAGTGCCTCCTGGCCTGCTCCGCCCAGTTTATACCCTGGGCATGATGCTCTGAGCTATGCAATGTCCCTTTAGCTGGTTTGGTCACCTGTCCAATCTCCTTCCCAGCCTCCTAAGCACTGCCTCACTGGCACAGCATGGGAGATGGAAAAGTCTCTGGCTTAGAGCAGGCAGGACTTAGCAACAACTGAAATATCACTGCGTCCCCAACATTGTTGTCACTGAATCCAAACCACAGCACTGTACCAGCTACTAGGCAGAGTATTAATGCTGTCCCAGCCAAAACTGGGACATCAGGGGGAAAAGCTGCAATTTATAAAGTCACATATTACACATTTCTTCCTATTTTGTCATATTTTAAAAGAAATAATGGGTAAAAATCAAGGATTGATGGCAGGATAGATAAAGGGGAAGAAAATACCCAAGGATGCCATCTTCAAACAGAAATAATAGCATTTTAAAGGTCTGTGAATCTGCTCATGAAGACACTTAAAATGTGTCATGTGAAATGCTTCCTGTATTTGGCAGATGTTTTATCTGCAACATTTTCATGCTAAAAGGCAGCATATTTATTCTTTATGTCCACCTGTACACACTGTATTTGTCTTATATCATCAGAAGGAAAACCTCACCTTTGCCTGCTATGACTTTGAATGAAAAGATCTACAGTGTGTCTTTGTTTTCCTTCTGTGATAGATGGTGGAGAAAGGAGGAAGAAATACAAAATTTCCAAGGCAATGGACAAGCAGACGAAACACTTTTAGGGAACAGCTGTTTTCTCTCTGATCCTGCACTCCTGACATTTTAGCTTTCCCCTTTTTTGCAAGGGGTAGTGTTTTACTATGGCATTTCACTATATTATAGTGACTTAATTTTCAAGATAAGAAAAATGTGTAGGTAGGTAAATAAAGGTACCAGCTCATTCTTAGAACTAACATGTTAATTAAAAAAAGAGATGAAGTAATAGAAAGAAATTACAAATACAATCGAATTGCCTAACAGTACAGGATCTTTCAATCCGTTCCTTCCTCATCTAAAGTTGTGTGATCATACAAATCCTTGTGGAAGGATTTACAGCTACATGTGATAATTTTTTCACGTTAAATCTGTTCTTTAGAAAAAATTGAATTATAGCTTTTGCATGTAAGCAATCGTGGAAACAAGTTAAAACAGTGCAATGTTATTGTCAAAATTAATGGCACTGAGTCACTAAATTCAAGAACAGTTTTTGTTTCACATATTTTTATTATACTTCATTGTTTGTACCTCTATCAATATGATGACAAATTAAATACAAATACAGAGTATAATACAAAAGTAATAACTTTTCCAGGATATTTTATTTGACTATTTATACTCCAACACAGAGTGCCAAAGACTATGGTAATGCCAAGCATTTAAAACTTTTTCATAAAAAACACACATATACTAGAAACAAAAGTTCCATTTTGACCAAAATAACAAACAGAAAAAATAACATACCAATATTATTTCTACCATGCAGCCCTTCAGTACTTAAAGGAGGTCTATAAGAGAGATGGGGATAAACGGTTTAGCAGGACCTGTTGCAATAGGACAAGGGGGAATGGTTTTAAACTAGAACAGAGTAGATTTGGATTAGATATCTGAAGAAATGTTTCACAATGAGGATGATGAAACATGGGAACAGGTTGCCCAGAGAAGTGGTGTATGCCTCATCTCCAGGAATATTCAAGGTCAGGCTGGATAGGGCTCTGAGCAACCTGAGACTGAATTGATGACATCCCTGCTCGTGGCAGGGGGGTTAGACTAGCTGACTTTTAAAGGCCCCTTCCATCCCAAACTATTCTATGATTCTACAATATGTTAATTTCCTTATTTGCTTTTCAGTTTAATATTTTTGTGTTGCTAAGAAGAAACTGCCTTATCTCCGTGGAGTGATTTATTAATCACTTTATTCATAAATCTGAAGATGTAACAGATCCAGTGATACCTGTGGGAATACAGTGCACTTAGGCATTTTCACAAGAACTATTTATACGTGCATAAAAATTATTGAGAAAGGAGAAGAAAAAGCCTGAAGCTCTCTCCCTTGTTAAAGACAAACAAGTGAGTCTGCTAAAACTGAAGCAGCATTTTTCAGCTTCCTTTTTGTCCTTGTTTTATATAATTAACACCATTTGGATGATGATCCAAATTCATCATCTTTCCCTTTCTCCCTCCCATCCCATCTCTGAATTTTTGCACCATCCTACATGTCTGAGGTTTAGTTGTCTGCAAACAAGAGTGAACAAGTTGGTCTTAACAAGAAAATCCCTTTCTGAGAAAGTGGCTAACTGGCAGTGGGAACAGTTCAGCTTACTCTTCTGCTCTTCCCTAAGAACGCAAAAGTTAAAGAAAAGACAGAGATCTACAGTTGGTAGTTTATACAGACATTTTCTTTATTATCTGTTCATAGACGTCTAATGCTTTGGCAGTCTTCCAAATATGCATATATAATACAGGGAACCACTTTTCTTGTAAAAAAGAGGCATTTTCTGGCACAAGTTTCAGACTTAGTTGAAAAAATCAGCAAGTAAAGCTCAGCCCTGTCCCCACAATCACAGATAAAGTGGTCTTTGTTAAACTGGCAGAGCTGAAAGGAAGAATTGAAACTTGCTCTCTCCTCCCCCTTGGCTTTGCTTACATCAGAACGCCCTTACTGGACTTTGTTTCCATCCTTCACGTATTCTTTTCTGAATTATGAGCTTTGTCATTGTAATGATATTAGTTTGCCTAATTTTGTATCTAAAAAAAAATAAAATAATAATAATAATAAAAAAAGCAACAACAAAACTATTACTACACTCAAATTTCCCAAATTTGACTGGACTGATGATTTTGTGACTAATAATCAAAAGTTACTGCTTATTAGAAAGCAGTTCAGTTGTGAACTCTGATTGGGGTCTCAGGCTCCAGGAAGCAGGTTTTCACAAATCATATGCAAATCCTTTGCAAGTGGTACTTGTTAGCTTCTTTCAGTTGAGAGGGTGAATGGATATGGAGATGATCAGGCTGACGTAACACAGTCCTGTGCAAACTTCATACATTTATAAATATCAGACAGCTAGTGGCCCAAAAATAGTCTTCCAGCCTGCCATATATCTTTCCTGATATCAAGCTAAACAAAACACAATGCTTGTAGATCCATAAGTCACAAGGATTATTAGTGATTTTTTAATCAGGTTTTCTGTTGCTTTTTTGCATCAATTATTCTTAATTCAAATTACTCCCTAATCTAATATAAATAACATTGTCTATCCCTGGAGTTCTCCAAATACAATAATTGTCTTTGAGAAAAGTACCTCAGGCAAAGAGTGGTTCCAGGTACCAAAGGTGACAAATGTGGAGGTCAGCTGCATAAACATATGCTCACTTCTTTAATTGAGGCTTGCTTTAAAAACAGAACTGTCACCAAAACTAGATTGTACAATCACATTAGTTCCACTCACTGTTACCTTGGCCATGGTAAAAAGCAGCCTATGGACAGCACCGTGTTGCAAAGAGCAGTTTCCACCTCGCCTGCTAAATCAGTCCTTCCTCATGTTGCCTGCTCTCCTCCAGTTTGGACTAAAATTAAGACACAGCCTCATGCAGGGCTAAAAAGAGAAGGCCCCTGACTTATGTGTTAGGCCACTGAAATATATAACCAGCTGGGATAATGAGGAAGCCTCAGCCAGGAGAGCTGGTTTATGGGCACAGAGGTTGCCTGGTAACAGCATCTGTCAGGTGCCCGTTATCATTTGATGAAAGCTGATCAAGGAGCCGTGCTGAAAGAGATTGGATCATTATAAAAGAACAGTAATTTGCCCTTATGCTTCAAGTTGAGGGATCTGATGCAGCAAGTGTCTACAGAGATAAGAGGCAACTTTTTTTTTTTTTTTTTTTTTTTTTTTTTTCTTTTCTCAGTGTATAGGGAGAGATTATCTTTTTATCTCACCTTGCAGGGAAAAGACTGAGCTACAGCACTCTGGAGGGCTGTGCTGATCCTCCAAGGGTTTGTCTGGGTGCCTCCTGGGCTGCTCTAGGCACTACACTGAGGCACATTCAGTTTTCTGCTGCTCTGTGCCATCTCCTGCTTTTTTCTCAAGCAGAAGCAATCGTGATTTCAGAAACTCTGATGCTCAAATGAATGATAAAACATCACTCAAAAGGCTTCACTGGAGTTCTAAGGACAGGATTTAAAAGCGTGGGAGATGCTAGGCTAAGCTTTATATACCTAAAACGGTAGGTTCCTGTACCCAGAGATCCAGCTGAGTGTTTCAGAATTAAAGGCAATCCTGCTCACACAGGAAACTCCCAGGTGACGAGTGACAGGGTCCCCCAGCAGCTATTTAACAGATGGGCTGCAGGAACTGCTCAGTAAGTTGCTAACATAAAATCCCATGTTCTAGGCTAGGAGATGCCTCCTAAACTTTGGGAACTGTTCTGTCATCTTGCAATGGCCTCTGCAGGATTTACATTTTGTTACACTATAGTTCAGGGGACTGATAAATAGAGCAAAGGGCAAGACCCAAATAGTGGATGCAGCTAAACTGAATTTTAGGCAGAATGCTTAAGAAAATTATTAAAAAAGAAAAAAAAAAAAAAAAAGGAGGGGGGAAAAAAGCTTAAATTTCTTAGGAACCTGGAATCCTTTGGCATGTGACATTAGCCACTATCTTTTACTGAAAGGTAAAACTATATTGCTGTCTGGAAGTACTACAATGTGGAAATCTATGTATTCCTTAAAACTTGTCAAGGTTATGCAAGTAGCTGTTCCTGTGCCTAGTTAGAGTTGACTTATCAAACTAAATCAAGACCACAGCTGCTACATCCTCTTCTTTGGCTGTATTTCAAGAGAAAAATAAAACTGACACAGTAACTAAGCCCTGGACAGGTTTTCACAAAGAGGACGCAGCCCTGACAGGGAAACTCCAGCAGTGAAAGACAGCATTGTGTCTTTCTGAGTCATTTTGGCTGTTTCCAGCACACACCAGCTTGTCTCCCCATTCCTCCCACTCTACTCCTGGTCATGATGCCAGACCTCCTCCCTCACACTAGCCTTGGTTTTCACTAAAGTCCATCATCTGTTAATTCACTGAATTCAAGGAAAACTGTCATTCTTTTCTTGCTGCTTTATTTTTTTTTTTTTCTAGAATAGTGAACAAAATTAGCTCCAGAGGAGCCTGAAGAGCTACAGAACAGATGCAAAGTGCATATCAGGAGTGGAGAAAAGACCAGGAAAATAGAGAAGTGTCTCTTTTGCCAGAAATGCAAGGATATGACTGTCTTACTTCATGTCAAGTAATTTTATTTGAAATACTTTGGCTAACAAGTGAACTCCTCAAGCTGAGTTTATGCAGCTTCTAGTTTAAGTCCTCCTTAATCAGCACTGATTCCCAATTAAAAGACAGATGCCTAACTTCTAAGCATATCACTTCTTGCACTGAAGAACCTTTACTACAGCGTAAAATGAATATCAGAAGGCCCCAATAAAATATTCTAGAGATATTCACTCATGGAATTCTGCAGTGTAGTTCAAATTTTGAGCAAATGAATTTTAGTTATAGAGATGTCAAAGAAATCACATTAGACTTGGAACTTGAGTTGTTGCACTGAATGGTGATATATTTCATAGAAGACAGAAAGCAACTTGATGACAGGGTTACCAAAAGTCCTTGATGCAGAGGCACTTAACTGAGACAGTCAAGGCTCTGCCAACACCCTTCGCAGTAAGAACCACTCACCCCCACACAACACTTTGTGTGAATGTCATGACAGAAAATTAATTTCAAAGTTTTCATCTAGCCAATAACTCTTGTGGCAGCTTAGTTTTTCCTGAGAATGTGACTTTGAGAGAGACTTCTATACTAAAACCGGAAGAATTTAAGTTGGGCTTTTTATCCCTGAAAGTATATTTATTCCATCTTATGATGCTCCTCAAAGAATTTCAAAGACCCAGTGTGTCATTCTACCTAATTTGAGGCATATATCTTACTTAAATTTGAGAAAAGTATTGATTTGTCTGCTTTCTGTGAGCCAAGGGAGAGATTAAATTTCATTTGAAATATTCTTCTCATATTATTCTCTCTCTAAAGATCTTTCATTTCAGTGACTGCAATGTGTCTAGTGGATACTTAGTAAAGTCTAGAGCAGAAATCTTCCTAAATTTCTATTATATTAACACAATAGCTTTACTTATTCTGGAATTGGTTTTCAAAGTTATTGAGGCATTTGAAAATGAAGATCAACCAAAGTAGGATTGAAAAATGTCCTTGAACATTCTGAATTCCTATACTGCTGCTGAGAAATGTCTGAGAAATGTGTTTATCTGAATCCTTAAGCATCTGATGCAGGGAAAGTAGCTGAACTCAGTGATCCTGATGGGTCCCTTCCAACACAGCATATTTTGTGATTCTGTGACTTCTCTGTATTTCTGTAAACTAGCCCTCTGTTTTGGACTTGAAGCACATTTTAAATGTATTTTGCTTCATGTGTTTCTCAGGTAGCTGGGCAGTGGTGTGTCCAGTGATGTACCACAATACATTTTACAAGTCTACTTGTGAATGGCACAAACAGCAGAAGCAAAGGAGCTCATGTTGACCACAGTTCTTACAGGCAGCTGTGTTCTCTTTTTGTCCAGTTTCTGTATTGTTTTTTGTAGAAATTAATGAAAATAATAAAATCAAACCAAATCAAAATCAACTATAGTTGGTGGCTTTTTTACTTGGATATTCCACAAAAAAAAACACAAACCCAAACCCCCCCAAACAAACAAACAAAACAAAAACAAACAAACAAACAAACAAAAAACAAACAAAACCCCCCCAAAAAACCACAAAAACCCCCACAAACAACCACCCCCCCAAAAAACAAAAACAAAAACAAACCAACAAACAACCCACAAAAAAAACCAAACAAACAAAAGTTCATAATATTTATGTGGATAAACTATTCCTTTCAGAATAGAATAAAAAATTCAAATATACATTTTTGTGCTCAAAGCTACAAGTTCAGGATCACCTGTTCCTATAAATCTTCTTATATTAAGTGGATACAGGTGATGAACTGTTCAGTAGGATCAGCTGTTTTAACTATTTGTTGCTTCTTGAAGAAAAATATATTTGGAAGTCTTTGGAAGGATGTTTTCTGTAATGAGGTCTGACTTCCCATATCCTGCAGACATCCCTACCATATCCCAGGAATACCAACCTCATGAGTTTCAAGAGGCTTCTTGAAGTGCTGTGTTCTTCAGCCATTCCTCAAGACAAGTCTCTATATATGTAGCTGGGGAAAAGGGGCATATACTCTCTTTTTGTCATGAGAGCTCTGTCATACACTGAAAAACTGTCAGCCATGTTCTGCAGGAGAACCTAAAGGTTTAGGCAGATTGCTAATCAAGCACCTCCCTTGTTTGTAAAATTGAGATTTGCTCCTTGCCTTTGTTTGCAGTAGCTGTGTACTCAAAAGATGAGCAAAACAACTCTTGCCAACAGAAGTTTGTGCATCTGTTTTATGTACTTATCTGTTTGTGTACAATGCATCACTTTGTGTGAAACTGAAGCTGAAAGAGCTAAGGCAATAAACAGAGAGAAGAGCTACTGTATGCATAGTTATTAAGCCCATATCTGGTACACTGTATGCTGCTCTCAAGTCTGATCTGCTGAAAAATATTGAAAGATCAGTCAGGGTTTAGAGAAATGCCACAAAAATTACTTCAAATGAAAATATTGAAGAATGCCACCTAAAAGATTACTCAATCATGCTCTATAAAAGGATAAAGTTGAGGTCTCTGTGGTCTTTGAAGGTCATGAGAGAGAAACTTTGTCTGGAAATTAAGTGGATACTTGGAGTAGAGGTTGTAGTTTATCACCTCACCATGTGATGAAGTGGGTTTTTATATCCTGAGGGATTATTAAATTAGTAAATGAAGATGATGTTGTATTTGTTTAGGTTTTTTTGTTTGCTTTGATTTGTTTCTTTCCCTCCAAAGCATACTCTAGTTAATCAGCTAATTATTAGATTCTGTGGAGGAGCAACAACTAAATAATATTCCCTTTACTCTGAAAAATTATGCAAAATAAACCTGCAGATCCCTTCTGAACTTCTACTAAACACTGAGAGAACTTCAGTTCAACATCAGGCAAGTAGCAGGGTGTGGTGCATATATTATTACTAATATAAAGAATATTGTATGTTGTTACTTTGCAATAATCAAGAGACACATTCTATAATGATTTGCCAACATTCTTTTGAAAAAGAAATCAATTTGTCTACTTTGAATTCGCTAAATCAACTTTTTCTATTCTGTGGCAAAATAATTCCTGTTTCTTTAGTATTTTATAACTTTTTCACGTTAGAATGGCTATAAATATGCTAATTTTAACCAATAATGGTGGGATTTTGATTTCCATATTTTTAAGTCAGAGAACTAATTTTTTCTATTTTTCACACAGCTTATTGTCAATATATTGAAATATATGCAGGTGAAATTAAGCAATGTACATAAAGAAAGCTCAAATGCATTACAGTACAAAGAAAAGGAATTAGAATAGGAGAAATTCCCCCAAGAAACCTCATCTCATCTTATCTGTCTCATATGCTATCAAAATAGCTACACAACTTCCTCAAGGATCTTTAGATGTGCAAGAATTTTCAGAGAGCTCAGAACTGTCTATACCTGGGGCTCTGGTCCAACAAGTTCAGAGAATTTCATGTATGTTCTCTGGTACAAAGAGAATACCTCCACAGGCAGCTGTGACTTAAGGTCTTCAGTTTTGAATTCCCTCCTAAGGCGTGTGCTCATCTATTGCCCAGCCATCATTTTTGGTGTCCAAAACAAAAAATGCCTTGACCTTTATTATTTAAGAAGTGGAATCATAAGCAGGCACATGAGAGATGTTCTTATCTGAGTAGACGGAGGAGAGCTGAAATAATTCTGAGCCATTACAGCATCTTCCTCTGCCTGTTTAGCAACACTGCATCATAAAGCTGTGTGCTGTAAAGCCAGCCCCATTTTCTGCTAAGAGAGGTGGCTGCATTTCAGTGATGCATGAAGTAATTCATCTACATAGCTTATAAAGCACTTAGAGCTCCTTTGGGATAAAAAGCACTTAAAAATGTAAGGTATTAGTATTTCTTATGTGTTTAAGTTGTCAAATCTTCTTACTTTCTTATCACTCAAATCAGCTTTCAAATTCACTTTTGCAGCAAAACGTACAAATGCTAATTCACTTCAATTAAAAATCTATTGCCTGCACTTCATTTTTAATGAAGGCAGGTGCCTGGTAGAAATACCCCCTCAAATCTTACTCTTGCAAAGGCTATGGAAGGCCAGCTTTCTCTGGCATTCCTATCCATGTGCAGGAGCAAGCCATTCTTTTGACTGTCTATGATCTAAAAATCCTTTGGGTAGGGTCAAAAAATCACTGGGATGTGTCTGGGATTTCCTTTTCTGGGATTTGCTGCTGGAATGGTAAGGAACATATGCAAGGGTTTGCTACACACAGTTTCTTTCTCCTGCTCCTCTTCACTCTCCTCCCACTCTACAAGGTTTCACTAAGCACAGGATGCCACAAATGCCAGATTCTAATCCCTCACCCAAATGTCATTTCAGTAATTCTTACATTGCTGAAGAAAGCTTGTACAAGATCTTCTAGTTAAGTGCTTTAGTGTGATGGGACTGTGGCTGACATTTACATCAGCACTTACAGTGATTTAAAAGGGGGCAGAAGTGTTTGGGGTGGGGGGATATTAGCATATGTGCCTTCACTGCAGCTGCAGTGATGAAGTTGGAATGGGGTTGGATATGGGTAGAGGTTGGAGCACCACAATGAAGATTATTTTCTACACAATATTGTATGATTTTCTGAAATATTGTTCACTTTAAATTATTCTGTAAAGTCAGACTGAAAGAAGCTTATTATTACACACAAAAAAAACCCCAAAACAAATTAAAATAATTAAATTTTTAATTTAGAAATTTGTGACATTTGAAACACTATGCTTTAGAAAACAAATGTTACAGCCTAATAGCTTTTTTGACTGCTAAAACTGCAAGTCACTGTGCCTTGGAAACCAACTGTAACAGCACAATCTGAAGAAACATTTCTCAGATCTAGCCGATAATTTGCATGTAAAGCATCCTAAGAATGTGGAACCATTTGGTCAATAATCTATATTCTTTAAGATTTATTTCTCCTTTAATTAATACTGTTGTAGAAAAGGAATGCCTAATGATGTGCTCTGAGTCTTCTTAATGGAGGACCACCATGGGCATTACCCCAGCATAAAAAAGTGAGCTGGCAACAGAGATTTAGCTTTAACGCTGAATTTCCTGTGTTTTTCAAGCTCAAACAAGACCCTTAATGTTGCTTTAATGTAGTTTTTGGTGGTATAATTCTTCTCAATTCTGTCCATTGCAGTCCTTTGATACTTTATGAATTACTTATCTCACATTAATAAGGCTTAACATGGAGTATTAACCTCCTATACATTCTTAATTAGTTTTTAATGAATTTTAGTTTCCTTGTTAGAAAAAGAGCCAGCTAGCTAACTACCACAAATTTAATCTCCATTACTGGAGCATAAGACAACCACCCCTGGGGATGCATGTCCTTGAGATTTTCACGTTAAACAAGAGGCTTTATAAAAGAGTCAAAGAAGCTTATATATGGATATATGTGTGTCTTGGCTTACTCCTCAGCTTTTATGGTGTAACAAGTATTGGACTATTTATAACTAGTGACAAAATACACTAAATAAACTTTCAGAGGCTTCTATGATATGTTAAGATACTACAAAAAATGTAACAGGCCGAATTTCTAAAGAGAAGGTGAATTAGTGTATTTGCTTTTTATTTAGTTCAATAGCAACAGTCATTATATGCGATGTAATGGAAAACAGAATTTCCTTTTTTTTGACATGATAATCACATTTTTTCACCCTGAATGGTTTTGCTTTTTTTTTTTTTTAATGTGGATGCATTTTACAAAATGCATGTATGAGCTGTAATTATTTTCTGTATGCAGTACAAAGAGATATGTTTTAAGTAATTATTTTGCAAAGGAGCCACCAGAGTACAAGTAACAAAAGCTTTTTTTTCTGTTTGTGCATTGCTCTAAATAAATATAATTGTGGATAAATTTATTAACTAGTACATTGGGATTAATAAAACAAAAAGAACAGTATATTGTTACGTACTGCAGCAGTAGGTCAGGAATGAATTACAGAAGTTTTCATTGGCAGTGTGCAGGATGTTGCTGAAGCAGCACTCAGTGCTGGCATCCAGTCAGAGGAGCACAAAGCCTCTACGCCCTTTGGCCCTGTTGGGATGGTGCTACAAGGAGGGTGTTCTTCATCCCATTTCCTCCATCTGGGGATTTGATTTCCTTCTTGATTTACCAAAGCCCTACAATTTTGCATTCAGAATATACTGCAGGAGCTTTGTGCCAGGCCCCATGCATGATCTGGGGGTCTGGAAGAAGGTGTAGCTCTCTGGAGTTGATGTAGGAGAGCTGCAGTGGAGAGTTCAGTTTCTCACACACTTGTCTGCTCCAACACTGTTCTAAGTACATATGCATTCTTGTATGTATGATATTTTAGAATAGGAAGGCAGCTGAAGAGCTATAACTCAGTGAACACCTATGGTAAAGTAGGCTGCATTTGCTTATGTTGGACAAGTAGGTATTTCCTTTCACTAACACAAATTATATCTGATTAATTTCTTTTTGTCAGCAGTCAGAAGCAAAAAAAGATATGACAGTGTCCCAGACAGTGAAAACATATACATGTAAAAATGCACATTATTAAAACATTTGCAAATGCAGAAATCTAGTATGAAATGTAGAAATCCAGTATGAAATGCCACTGAAATTAATTTAAGCAGTATTTTTCTAAATTCTGAAGTTCTTTCTGTAGTGTTTTTCCCATATTTTCAATTGGAGAAAGTTTATAAATATGTAATGCTCATCATTCACTATGAGGGATAATCACCACACTAGAAAAACCAGATAGTCAAGTTTTTAACAGGTGAATTTCCAGACCAAAAGCATATATACACGAAACTCTGCACATGCCATAGATTTTACTGGGATGGAGGCCTGGCACTGTGTTTCTGCATCACCACCGAATTTCACTCATTAATCTTTTACTTACAAATAACAGTAATAAATACATGGTTATCATGCATTCATTAATTAGACAGCACATTGCATGTTTCATGTTGAGACCCATCACTGTGTAGCAGCTGATGGGAAACAGAACAGCTGAAAATGAAAGGCTATCCAAATCTATGAAATGCTAGAGGCAACTTAATCACTGAGCCTGACACACAAAGTACAGGCACCATATCCAGATGTAGTTAAGCTGAGTTCACAACCTTATTAACTTAATTCTAGGGGTTAGCAAGCAATAACTTGTGCAGAGCAAATCATCAATCCTCTCCATTAAAGACTGTCATCAGCCCACGACCCGTCCACAACTGGCCTCAAATAGCACAAGCCTTTCTTCCTCTCACTTTCTGTGATGATTCCGGAAAAAGGGAGTATTCTCTTCATTACACACAAAAAAGCAGCAGCTATTGTAAAGTGCTCCTTTTTCGTAAATCCAGCATCAGGTGATTGGAAGTAAGAAGCAAGCCAGTGCTCTAGACAGCTGCTGCTGGACAAACTATCCTTTCGCATACCTGCCTTCATCAACCTTGCAGTTTTCTGGTGAGTTAAACCAGCCATATCTATCTACTTCCCAGTTTCAGGGAAACATCACTTTTTCCTCACACAATTCTGAAGATTAATGTAGAACTTAAGACTATCAGAAGGGCTTACAGGCCCTTCCTTCTGTTATGCAGAAGATTGTTACTGCTCCGTCTCTCCTCTTTTCTAACACTGACTATATTCCTCTTCACTTGAAGAAAACATTGCTGACATTAAAAAAAAAATATTTTCACTCCAGTCAGTAATACTTTTTCCATTATTTTTTTAAATACTCAATTTCCTGACTAAAATGACTGTCATGTATATGATTTACTACATTTCAAATAATTCTTGGCAGGAATTTCGACTACTCTTAAACACACTACTTCTGTACAGCACAAAAGCTTCTACAGAAGACTCTGTTATCTTCTTGCAATGATTACTGCAGTGAATTCTGATACTTCTGTAATACTTCTTTCCTCGACAATCACAATTAAATTGGCCAAAGGCACAATCTTTCAAGCTATATCACATGCTCACTTTAAAAGACTAACCCAGCACTACAACTATTTAAAAATTTGGGTACAACAGCACCAGTAAAAATGTAAAAATAAAAAATGCTATTTTTAAAACATGGTAGCAATAGACTTAGGTGTTAAAATTGACACTGCAGCTTTTTGCAAGTCTTTCAGCAAATATTGATCTTTTAAAATTTTTACAAACTTTGAAATACGTGACAAAATCTTTCACATTTAGACGGAACTTTCTTCTGTTGAATACCCTTATTACTGAAATACTTGAGTAAATTGTCTAATAACTGTTATATGAAACAATAAGAAGCAAAAGAAATGTTAAGTGCACACTGACATATGGATACTCATGCCTTTTAAACATAATAACACAATTTCCTATGAGACAGGATGGTTCAAGGTACTGCTACAGTCACTAGGCGTGGACTATCCATCAAAGATCATTTTTGAGGATAGATTTAATTAAAAGTTGGAGTATTGGAGCAGGGATGTGTGTGTGTGTACACGTAAAATGGACAACCTTCACAGGTGTTTTTTGACCAAAATAATTCTGTTTCTGAAGGGCTTCAAAGAGGAAGATGAAAGGAACAAGGAAGAAAAGAAGAAAAAGTAGAATATGTAATGAGGTGTTGGTTTAGGGTAACAAGCTTCTCCATCAGAATGAATAGGTAGTCGACAGGTGATAAGCATGTTCAAGGGGAAAGAATAAAAAGAAAATAGCTTGACATCAATGATTTCGAAGGTGTGTATAGCAATTCCTTCAGAGTTTGCTTCTGTTAGTGGAGTCTCAGCTTCAACCTTGATTCCCACCCTAAATTTCTTCTTTGATTTCTCAGTGTCTTCAGGGAATTTTTCTCTCATTGAGATGATTGCTGTTGTTTGCAGATTCTTCTCTCAAAAGTTTCAGGATGACAGGAACTATACAATGTTGTGAAAGTTATTCAAATGCATTCTTGACATGACACTGAATCCTCAGGAGATTATTGAGGTGAAGGTTAGTGATTCAGTGCTAAAATCAGCAACACGGATTCTATCCTTCACACTATCTGAAGATACGATTTTACCTTTTGACAAGTTTGTGGTGGTTTTTTTTTTTTTTTTTTTTTTTTTTTTTTTTTTTTTTTTGTTTACTCTGCAGCATGTTATGCCTTGACTTTCCCCATGCTGAGTTTAGCTGCATCTTTGTGATTATGGCAGACTAGTGTTCTATGGTAAATCTGAATTACTCAAAGTGCCATGCCCATTTTTGTTCTGCTCTGTCACAATTACAGACACATAATTTCTAAACCACAAGTTAGAAAGTTTGTTGATTTATGAGAAATGTCATGGCATATCCAAGATCCATAAATACAGATGTTAATCCCAGGGGTGAAATAGATAGGTGCATACTTCCAATGGTGCTTAATGCACTTTGCTGTTTCCAGAGTTCACAGTACTATCACAACATTATTATTTAACAGATTGGAGAGAGATTTCACACTGCTGAATATTCCAGTGATCTGTTTCCAAAAGTGATGAATGGACTAGGACGGCTGGAAAGGCATCTGTGCACAATCCCAGTGTGTACACTGCTCAGTTTTTTGCCAATTTTGCCAGTAGGCTCCTAAACTTTCACATCTAAAGTGTTTAAGGAAGATCTCAATTCACGTTTATTCATGTGTCATTTGCAAATAGTTTTGGATAGCATGGTCTGAAATCATAGATTCAAAACAAATCTGAATGCAGAAGTTTAGAACTTCTGGACTTTGGTTTGGATTGGTTTATTTCATACAGATAAAAAATAAGGAAACACTAGAAATGCAAAAGCAGAACATATGTGTAAAGAAAACAGCATGTAGATCTGTTACTAAAGCTGAATAGTTCAGTGATTAAAACCTTATAAAGACACTTTGCTTTTGAAAAATCTTACAATAAAAGAGTTCCTTCTCATTTCAGAATTAAAGTGGAGGCCAACAAGATATTAAAAAGGAGAAAGAGAGGAAAGAAGAGGGACTAGTATGGAAAACACTGAAAATTAATTCATAAAAGTGCATTAAAAAAAAACCCCAAAAACCCCCCAAACCAAAACACAGAAAAGCAGCAACAGCAACAAACTGTCTGAAAAAAAAATCAGGAAAAGGCCTGCCTTTTTATATAGCATATCCAGCTTCCTAGAAAATGATTTGCACAATAATCTGCATTTTAAATACAAAAATTAGAGAATAATCTTCCTATATTGCTATAAAGATTTCCTAAATAGCAGTTTTCTTCCTCCCCACCCTGACCAAATAGACAAATTGAAGTTTAAGTAGCATACTCATTGTCAGTGGAAACATCTTCATACAGGAGAACTACTGAACAATCTATAATTGTGGCCGAGGCTTACAAATTTAGTTACTGAGATACTTAATATTCTAATTTACATGGAATCTTTTCATATAAGAAAAGGCTCTGACAATTTGTAGAGCAGAACAATTTATGAATAAACTGATAGTTTCCGTAATAAACAGCCACTGGGATCTGATCCATATGTAGTAAAACACAAGACAAGTCTGCATGTTCCATACAGCTTTTTTTTTTTTTTTTTCCCTGTAAACAACAAGGGCAATGGATCTGTAAAATGCAAATATTTTTGTTTTACCCAGTAATAACACAAAAACATGGCACATTAAATTCTTATTCAAGTCTACAGGTTGCTCTCTCTGTATTTTAGACAATTCTCTTGAACATGTATCTCTTGCCTAGGTCAAGTACTACCTGTAGTATCTATTCTCAGAGAGATCAGGACTCTGAGTCAGTGAAAAGGAATGCTCCACATGGCTCACTGCTTTGGTTAATTTTTGTTTTTCAGCTAGTGGTCTCCACTTACTGAGATACACTCAAATTAGCCTAAAAAGCTTCTTCCCCATAAAAAAAGTTTAAGTTTTTTACAAACCATTGTACCACAACTTGTACTGGTTTTCTTCCTGTTCAGCAGTATGACAGAGTATAGTTTAGGTATAACAGGCAATCAAAGTTTGAGGTCCAATCCATCCCCATATTTATGGGATTTTCAGATCTTTAGTGAAAAGCTAGTTCCACATCAAGTTGACCTATTGAGTCAAACTGTCAGTATGATTCTTCAAAGGAAGGAGAACGAAAGAATAGCTCAAAGCAAGGGATTTCTATTGCATGAGATCTCATTAAACCAGCTTTTTCTATCAAGGGTGTCAGGTATTACTGTAGTGCAGACCACTGCAGCTATTAAAACTTCCCTTAATTGCTGAATTGCAGGGTAATTTAAAGGTAAAACAATATGGGCTGAATGGAATTGTAACCTAGACACTCCCCTTAAAATTATTACTTGAACAAATTCTCAGTCAGGCAAGAACTGTTTTTCTCACCACCTTTAATTCAGAAGAAACTAAATTATTTATTAATTTTACATTAAACTATGACAATTTTATATTTTTTTAATCCAAAAATTTGCCTATCATAATATATCAATGTCAACCTTATGGACCAAGTCTTACACTCTTCCTTTTAAAACATTCCCTGAAAAAATTATAGGTGGTATTTAACTTAGCTGGAATTTCAGCCGTATCTTATATTATCTGACTTGGAGTTGCAAAATGAGGTATTCTGTTTACCTCATTCAATGGTCAAAATCTAGGCAAGCAGAGAACAAATCTAAAAATGTTACAATTGCAGATTTTATTCAGGTGCTATTTGCCAATCTCCATGGATAAACCCATCCCACTGAAGTGAGGGGCAAGATTACTCAAGAACACAAATAATCTGCCGAAGGTTTTCCAGCCTTCTGAAGCCAAATCTGTCTGATCCAAGCCTGACTTATGGATCCAGGTGCCCTGGGGTCTGTCTATAACTGTGGATTAAGCAGACACCTTCAATTTTTCTTAAGTACCTAACACAAACCCATGGTAAACCACAAGCTGGCAGCATCTTAATCTAGTGGTGAGAGTAATCACCAAGGGAGCACACAATGTTCCTATCTTCTATTCTTGGAAAGTTATACATTTTGCAACAATAAATACTTAACAAAAACAGGCCTGGGAGAAGCATTTTCTCACAGAATGAATGTATCAATCAAGTCTAGGGATACATACAACTCTAAAAATGGGACAGATAGGCTGATGTCTTGGATTTTGAAGTTGTCAGCAGTCTTTAGGTAGATTGCATGTCAGCTTATGTCAATACAAGCTGCAGGACAAGCCTGTAATTCAAGATCATATATTCACATTAATATCACAGATTTTTTCTTTAAATATGAAAACAAGTGTTCTATCTTCTCTGTTACAGACAATGAAAAAAACTAAATGCTGCCCAAAGGGAACCTGATGGAAGAATTGAGATAAGGATAATAGAAAGGATTAGAGGGTAATATCGTATCATTAGCTGCGTAGAAAGTCAGAAGAACAGGGGGAAAGTGTTTAGATTTCAGGTCATGGAGAAGGAGATTAGTAAAGGGAGTAGTTGCTGACCTTCATTCGTAAGTAATGCCCCTTTTTTGAGGAGGAAAACTCCATACAGGAATCAGTACTTGTAACCATAAAAAAGGAAACTAATGCTGTTACTTTCTGCACCTGATGGTTAGCATATACCAATAAAACATGAAAGACTTAGTGAGACTATCTATTGAGGATCTAATTTAATACCTGTATGGTAGTTAAAAGCTGAGTTTTTGATCAATGACCCAAGTGGAATACAATTTAGGAAAGCATAACAAAGAACTTAGCTTATCACTGCAAGAATATTTAGTTTTCATTATTTATAAACTTGGTTTTTTTAAAGAGAAAAATTTAAATTTAAATCCTATGGTATAAGAAAATAATAATACTAAGGACAACTCTGTAAACAAATAATTTTGTATCTGAGCTAATTAAAAACATGGCATACAGTCAATCCACAATTACAAATCTGGTTAATGATGCATGGTAAAAGCACGATTTTTTCCATGTGATTTAGAAGAAGCTTATCTAGTTGACATGATATAGCTTACACTGACATGAATCCATATTCATTACTTCCATTATTCGGGAAAAGGCCATGGCAACAAAAGTAAGTCTTGAGCCTGACTGTATAATTCAGCAGGAGAAAGAAAATCTGTGCTTTGAACTTGATACTTGTTGGGTTTAATGCTGTCAATAGCAATGATTTCTCTTTAATTTGCCTGGAAAGAGGCTAATCACAATAAAAAAAAGGTGCCAAAAGTCAGCAGAGGAGTGGCCACTGCTGTGTAAAGAACTGGAGTACTTTGGACTCTTAGAGAGAATCTGCAGTAATGAACTAAACAGAAATGGTACCATCTGAAAAATCACATCTCCATGATTATCCATATTGTCATGATTATCCATACTCTCCTACTGAGAGCACCAAGCCTGATACTGTTTTGGTTCAAGCCAAAGAACAGTCTGTCTTGAGTAAACAAGCATTCTTATTGCATACTGTTGATGCATCCAGCACGTTTGCAGAGGAAGAGATTTACATGAACATGGGCAGCGCCCCAGTCAGCCTTGGGGTCAGAGAATGGCTCCTGCTACACCTGATGGTATGGAAACAGCCCTGGGAAGGAACTGTCCCTCAAAGTTGGTGGAACAAGGGCTCCAACAAGTGTTACGAAGATGAACAAGAAGGCAGTGTGATGCATAGTTAGCAGACTGTCCTCTGCATCTACTGACCTTGGTAACTTTGGTCTCTAGATATAGCAAAGCCCGATACACCATCTCACACTTCAGTAGTTATCTTTAAGTTGCATAAAGTGCCAAATTCATGTGTATGCCATATAAAGGAAATGGCATTTGCCTCCATCCATCATGCTATAAAAATAGCACGGAAACCTCAGATAGCCACAAAAGTCTAATGAAAAGCTGTAACTCCTCTGGCCTGTGTTTCAGGATAATTTTGCACAGCCATGATCTGTTTGCTGTCTGTGATCAAATCACAGTTGAGCTGAAGACACTGTGGTGGAATAGCAGTTTTACTTCTTCCACTGGACACTGAGCATCCATTTATATTGAAATTAGTACCAATAGAAAAATTTGAGTCAGAAGATAACATTAAAATAAAAGCAGTAAATAAATCATAACAATCATCCCTTTTTACAACTTTTTACATCTTTAGTTTTTCTAGTTTTCTCAAAATGCTGTAAATTGTTAAACTTTTTTTTTTTTAATTTATATTTTACATATTTATCTTCTATTTTTAGTTCTCAATTTCTTTTAAATTCGGAGGGGATTTATAAAAGTACTGTTATAAACAATCCAACATATAAAAATACTGTTATTTATGTAAGCCTGTCAAAGTATAAACAATCAAATAGTATTTTTAATTCAGGGTATTTGCAGTTAAGCTAAAATCCTGAGCAGTAATTGCTCCAAAGTTGTTTCTGTAAATCGATCACATAACTTAATGTGAGGAAAAATCCAATGAAACAATGGATTTTTAACATCAGAGGCTCAGATGGATTGATTTCCCTACTGTTTAAGCATTTTCAAGAGTAAACATCTGAACTTATGCTCTGGACTAATTATCTTCTTCTTTAGCATCTTGATTCGATTTGGACTGACAGTAATTTGAAAAACATTCCTTATTCCCTTATCTTTTACATTGGACACTTACTTTTCTTTTTAACTGGTTTAAAAAAAAAGGTTCTATGACATAGTTCAAATATTATTATCAATGTTTTTAAACTGTTCTCTATTTTAAGATACTTTTGTTTCCACTAAATTTACTTCATTATTTAAAGATCGTAACAGAAAGTATTATCTGTAACACCAACCTTTACACTTCTGTTGGTCCAGCTGATGGGAACCATCAGTAATATAATCGTGACACATCAAATGAACCAAGTCACACCTGAAAAACTCTGAATGAGACAGCAACCCAGATAGCAACCCACTTTATACTTATTATGATGTCACTTGGTTTGTTAGTCATGCTTTAATCATTATGAGTTCTTGAATAAGAAAAGTGATATCTTCTTCTTTTTAATATGTATTATCCAATACTAACAATGTATTAAGCATTTTAGTAGGCTAAAAATATTCTTCCTAGATAATACACTGAGAGAATTTGGCAGATTCTTGCTGAAACACATTTAGGAATCCAAAAGGAAGTATATAAAAAAGGAAGACCCATTTCGGAAAACAGGAACATGAGAACAGGTAGAAGAAGAAACTATTCTTTGTAGCTAACAAAAAGAATATTCACAGAACAATGACTCTGCATAGGCACAATGTAAATCTGAGTATTTCATTCACCCAAACCACATGAGTAAGCCTCAACATCCTTTGGTTCTTACCCTGCATCACTAAGGACAGGATCTGCATTATGCAAGTTTAAAGGGCCACACTGTAGATAGCTGCATCTCAACTCTCCAACCAGGACTTTCTTTACCACCAAGGAAGAGAATCAGGCTGTTCTAAAGTTCAATTCACCTTAACTACTGAATTAATGGCACTTTAAAATTAAAGGTAAGATCAGATGATCTTTTGATGTCCTTTCAAACCTGGGCTGTTTTATGGTTCTATAAATTTACTTTTTTTATGTAAGACATTGACAATAAACAGGGTTCAGAAGATCAAGTCAGATCTTTGAACTGAAGAGACGATTCTCATTCTCTATCCCTAAATTCATATAATAACAAAATTCTTTCACTTGCTTTCTTTCATACATTCTTTCCAATACTTAAAAGTAGTCCTGCTATAGAATTAATGTTCAAACATCCATCATAATTTTTGGAAATTGTGATGACAAGCAGTTGCTATGCTTTGATGAAAATCGCTGTTTACTAAAAATCTAGACCCTTTATCATTCAGTGCTTTCTGAGGAGAGAGGCTATGGTGTTTTGTTTGGAGCTTTTTGTTTACTTTGTGGGGGCTTTTTTTCTTTGTTTGTTTGTTTGTTTTAAACAACTTAGAAATATCTTTACATCTTTGGTACATTTCTGTATTTTCTATGATTACATGAAGGTAGATATAACACACAGCCTAAAATTAACTACACATCTCCTTTTTCACTCCCCCTCAACCCCACTGCAGAGGAACAAGAGAGAAATCAGACAACCAAAAGTAAGAAAAGTCAATGGTCAAGGTAGTTTAACAGGCGAAGAAATAAAAAGGAAGAAATAAAACAAAGGATGTGATGCAAAGGCAACTATTCACTATCACCCACAAACAGACTGATTACCAGACCTCTCTGAGCAATGGCTATCTTCTTAAAAAAAAACCTCCCTTCGAGTTTTTATTGTTGAGTGAAAGATGGGATATCCCACTGGCCAGTTCCAGTGATTTCTCCTGGCTATGTCCCCTCTAAGCTTTCTGGGCACCCCCAGCCAACTCCTTGCAGATACAGAGTGGGAAAAGAAATGTCCTTGATGCTGGGTAGGCACTACTCAGCCAAAACACTGTGTGCTATCAATGCTGTTTTAGTCACAAATCCAAATTACAGAAATATGGGCATGCTATGAGGAAAATTAACTCTGTCCCAGCCAGGCCCAGTAAAATCTACAAAGTTATAATCATTACCAAGGAGACAATTACTCATCTATCTACTCATGCCTGTAATTTATTCACAGCAAACACGTGTATTTGCATGAAATTAAGTTTAAAGGTGTCAGTAATTTAGAGGGAAAAAAATTTATGTGGAAATCCCAATGCCAGCCATTACAAAGCAGAATAATGGTTACCCTTACAGAAATCTAAACATATCAATATACAGAAATACATCTGAAAGACTGAAATAATTTTAATCCTGAGTCATACTATTGTGCAGAAAATAAAAGACAGTATCTGAAAAAAATTCGTATTTGTATTCAGATTAAATTGTATGTATTAAACAACAGCCTTTCATAATCCTTGTTCCTTTGTGATTGAAAGAAAAAAATCCTTCATTTATTTAAAAGACACCAGGAATAACTGTGCATACAGCTATAATAAAAACTGACTTATACAATTATGAAATATTTTTCTTCTTTTTGAGTATGGGGAAAGAAAGAGAAAAAGTAATCTTTTGGGGAAAGGGACATTTTAAAGATTTTACAGTTCATACCTATCTGACCTTCAACTGAAGGGTTACACAAGGAAAAAAAAACAACCTATATAAATACTCAGAGCTCTTAGTGGTGGGTTACAGCTTAATGATTTTCTTTTGAATGAGTCTCAGAGCCAACCATTAACATGACCATGGAAAAGCAATAAAACTGCATCTGTATGATGAAATTTCTTCCCCTTAGAATTCGCTAAGTTGCTTTATTTCCACTGAAAAGATTCTTAACAACAAAGATAACGTAGAATTATGGAATCATAGAATAGTTTGAGATGGAAGAGATCTTCAAGGATCAACTAGTCCAAGCCCCCACCTCTAGACAAGGACATCTTCAACTAGATCAGGCTCCTGAGACCCATCTAGGATAATCTTGAACATTTCTAGGGAACATGTTTGGTGAAATATAAATAATGCAGTTAGAAATTTATATGCATCATAGTTCAATATTATGTACTCTGTATTTCCATTGTAATTATTGTTATTTATTCTCGTAATCCACATTCTTGAGAACTCCAATCAAACATCATTGCTTCTAAACACGACCAAGTTAGATCTTTTCTTTTGACAGCCACAACTAGCCTTGTCACACTTATTTTTGAGGCATCCCTGATATCTTTATTCCAATTTTGTATTCCTGAAGCCCCATGTGCTTGTCAGTGTGGACTGACACTGCTGTCAAACTGCTACAAAATGACACAGAAAAGCTAAATCAAATAAATGTAACTCTGTCTATTCAGGTGTGCCTCTCAACCAGACAAAAGCAATCTTATCCATTAAATTGTATTGATAAAACACAGTAAGACATTTTGTTTTTTCTTGTTACTTCAAATGACTGTACTTGACAATTACTTGTGCTGTGGTAAAAGACCCAGACTGGCTCATACAAGGCCAGAGGATTCAAGAGCCTTTCAAAATCAGATGTATCTTTTCTGTGCCCCCAAGTCACAAAGAGGTGGAAAGCTGATCTGGCATTGACCTGCTTCTGGACCAATGTACAGCCTTTTATACAGAATTCCATTCAATTTCTTTTCCCTACTCTGAGATGGCAAAACAATTTTTTCATGCTTAAAATTTTGTCTAGCTCAAGGTTAGGGTGTCACACTTGAGTGGCAATGGATCAGAGGTAGCTGAATTAGTCTACCTTGAAAATACTTCAAATGATGAAGAACAGATTTTGTCCTAACCAGCTGACTTTTCTAATCTTCATTTTAAGAAAATAAAAATGTCAGTAACTAAATTTTTCTTTCCTAGCTTAAGCCGTTAAAACTCTAATTCATTCTTCAAAAATACTTCCTGTGTTCATCCATTCCATCTCTAATAAATTAAAGTTATACGTAGTGAAATGAATAACTAGGTATCTAGAAAAAGATGTTTGCTAGAAAGTTAGATAGAGAATGCTGTCAGCCTGGACAACAGGAAGATGAAATGGAATGTGTCTCCTATCATCCATAATAGGAGCAGCTTGTAAGTAAAATGAAAGAAAAACCTTCCATGCATCATTTGTTTAACTGAGATTAGTGTACAAACACGAGTGAAATTAGACAATTAATGACAGATCTTTACTGTGAGGCATATGTCTTCACAGTGTATTTATACTCAAACAAACAAACAAACAGCAAAAGGTACAGTGCAGCTGTTGACAGTGAAGCAAAAGAAAAATAAGGCCAGTAAACAGAAGCCTTTATTTTTCCATACAGAAATATTTGCTCAAAGTAAAGCCAGAAATTTTCCTTTTTTAGTAGCAAAGTATGGCCACTTCACTGTGCACATCTTAAGATTAATTTCATTTTAGTCTTGAAAAGGGTCTTCTAGAATGTCAAGGAGGAAAAGCCCCACTTAATTCTTGCTATTTCTAGCTTGGCCAGGAGTGTAATGGACCCTGCATTTAGGAAAATGTAGTTTTCATGGATTATACTGACACAAGCATTAACATTTTTCATTCCTGATCCAGCAGCCATATATAAGGTAAAAGGCTTAGATCGATATAAAAAGGCTTTCCAAATTTCAGGACTTTGGCCCACAGATGCTGCACCACTGAAAACTAACCTCTGGATGGCACACTGCAAACTGTGAGTAAAGGCTGCACAACACAAGGAAAGGATAAGCAACCTGTCGCTTTGATTTTTTTCAGCCTTCTGATGTTTACATTTTGTACTTGAGTTTTCTCACGAATTGTAACATAAACAAAGAGTAATGTTTTGTAAAGTGTGCATTCCTTCCTGGGGGAAGGAAAAATTGATGGACTTCTAGGTTGACCAGTGGGGTCAAAGAAGTGTCAACCTCATGGTCCAATCCCTGATCAAACTCCAAAACCTATTTAAACCCTAATCCCAAAATAAACTTCCTTCTTTCTCATTCTCACAACCTGATGGTGTGAGTGTGATCTTTTTGTGTCTGTCTGGCGACAGTAACCCCAGTGATAAAGCTGTTGCCATGTGATGGTACCAATAATCTGGTAGGTCTGCACCCTTCTGTAGTTTCATCATGTGAATCCTTCTGAAGTTGCTGAACTGGTTTTACACTACTACAGTTTTACTAGCAGGACACAAAAATACATTAAGGCACATAATAATTCAGCCTCTCTGATTCCTGCCTTCTTGTACTGTTATTTTACTGCTCTCTAACTGTAATTAGACAACTACATTGCTGAGAATTGAGCAGTATTAAATAGTAGGGCAGGGGAAGCAGGGATAGTGGCATCAGACATATCTAGACAGAGATGGAGCACCTTTTCTAGGACAATTAAGAAAGATTCTATTTTCAAATGAAGTTTTTGACTGAGGCTAATAGTTCTAAACTTATCAATACATATTCCACAAAACCACATAGCTACAATGCTGCTTCAGTGGACTCTCCCATAAAAAAGCCTACTAATTTATGATATACAAAATGCTACTGTATTTCTGCATACAGAGGCCACAGAATCACAGGCCAGCCAGGGAGCTGGTATAATCTGATGCATTCAAATCATGCAAGCAGCTATGGCCATGAAGATTTCAGTATTTCCATATTACGGGCTTCCAGAGTAATCTGTTGAGAGATGACAATGGCTTCAAATCACATTAAAACAAGGGTAGCAAAAATAACAAGTACTGTCACAATTTACTAATGAATAGTGAAGTACAAATAACTGGAAATAGGATGGAGAAAGGAAAGAAATCTAGGCTAGTGGAAAGAAGAAGATTACACTTTAAAGCACTGCAATGAATTTATCGTTACTGACTTCAACCTCAAATTATTGTATTCTGAATGTTGTTTATTATGTCTCTGTTACTAGGGTGCTTAACCAATTTGAACCTCTGACATTCTCATCTCTGGAAACTGATGGAGCATTTTTGCATTCATTAACCTTAATATGTTTTTATAAGTCTCAGAACTAAAAACAAACAAACAAAAAAGCAGCTATATCCTGAACAGAAAGAGGTTCAGCTGCAAAAACCAGTCATTGAAACAAGAACCAAAGGTGACAGTAGAAACCAGCTGATGAACTAGCTAGTGAAAGAATACTTGAGTAGAAAGGACTGAGACTGCAATAAAGTAATCAATTGCCAGTGGCCAAGGGGTTTTTGATATGTGAAAAAGAGGAGAGAGTTTCTTTTTTAGATGTTGGTTTTTTTCCCTCATATATACAGAATATACTTTATTATATGAATTACTGTTTTCAATTTCAAGGGGAAAAACCAAACTATTTCAAAACAAGCAAAAGACAACAACAAAAAAACCCTCAGTAAGAAAAACACTAGGGACAGCTGTGTTGTACTGGATAGCTTTCAAAAGTTAAAGACGCTTAACAGGAAATATTATGTATTTCAAACTTGTAAGCAAAAAATTGGTTATTTCTTGCCTCATGGGGTATCCTGAAATATAAATATAAATATGTAAATATATTTATATATATTAAATTCAGAGTGACATTTTTGCCACGTTTTCTGCAGCCATGAAGTTTCATTTAGAACCCAGAGTAAAACAATTCTGTTCATTTAAAAATCATAACAGGCAAATCTTACTGATTTTCAAAGTTTTAAAAATATTTAAAATTAAAATTGACATTGTGAATACACAACAGACTTATAAAATGCTTGCTGAGCCTCAGAAAGTCTATGAAATGACTCAGTAAGTCTCTGTTAGGTGTCTCCATACTCTGAAGTTAGTCTTTTACTCCTGCAATGGGATTTAATATTGCTGTCACTCACTACACAGATTCTTACTTGTTTGCACATTCTGATCTGGGACAATTATTTTCTGTGGACAAGTCTGGGTAAGAGTGTTCATGCCACTATGTTGATACAAGCTAGAATGTCAAACTTGGTCCAAGCACCTTTCCTGTTATTGATAACTAGTACATTTCAGTCCTCATGTAACTTACTTTGAAATTTTATTTTATTGTAGCTTCTCTCTGCCAGCTGAGTAAGATAAGGACACCAGAATTAAGAGGAGGAAAGGAAAGGCTGGTTTACAATTGAGAAGCCCTTCTGGTTACTTTCTGAGAGTATCAGGCATATGATAACAGATGTAAACCCTATTTTATAAGGTAATAATCATTTGCATGTGATTTTTCGCTGAGGGAGCTCTCCGCAATTCTAATTTATGAGCTGTTTAAGACATAAATTTTGGAACAGCACAGCTGAGGCAACTGTGAGTTAAAGAAATAACATAAATAGACACATGAATTATCAAAACTTGCATGATGTGTGGCACATCAGAATAAATGCAAGATGCCTTATTGTCAACCATTTCTCACTAAAAGACCAATTATCACACCCAGAACTCCTTTAGGAACCCAGTTCTGCTCTTGATTTTCCTACTGCATGCTAGACTGAAATTATGAAAATATACTATAAAAATAATGCTTTATATGCTTTGAGCTTTTAATATTTCATTATCAGTTTTGCAGTTTAGGAATGTGTGCTTTTTATTTCTTTATATGCTTTCTACCTGGCGCTTTATGTTTGGGCCACAGAAACAGCTCTAAGAAATAACTTCAGAAGACGCAGCTTTTCAAATGTTCTCCTTTAGCCAGAATTACAATTATAAAACAATTTAAATATTCATATTTTATTTTATTATAAATAATGTTGATAAAAATACAAAAAGCAACTGAAGTTTGATTTTTCGCTGCAAACACATTTACTTCAGTCTGTATTCAAAAAGGTGTCAGGCCTCAAAAAGTTTGATTTCTTGAGATTTTTAAGGTCAAAGAAGAAGCCGTTTCAAAGATATCTGAATCAAAAGATAACCTGCAGAGGTTTTCTACCACCTCTTTCCAATCAATGCAAGTTATTAATATACTCCAAATAAAGGAGTACAGGCTCCCTGAGAGAGTCCTGTAATTTTACCTGCACCCTAAAATCTGAAATTTCCATACTCACACCATATCACAGGATAAAATAATGACACTTGACTTCAGAGAGCTCTTTCAGCCTGTTATGTATTTATTTCATCATTTAAGGATTATCCAATTAAGTTCTCCAGTTAGTGAAAGAAATCTTTATGCTGACCCTGTCTCTAAAAACACAGTTAAATCTGATGAAAGGTTCCTGCATGTTTGAAATTGCAAAATCACTCAGACACTGAAACTGTGAAGTGTGTTTGAGCTTCCAGAGCCACCTGCTGAGCATCTCCACAAGTGGTAAGGGAGAGCTAACAGCTTCACAAGGGCTTAGTGAAAAAAACCCACCACTGTGGAGAAGACTCTCCTGCAACAGCCAGTAAAAGTGCTGACTGCAGGTGTTTGATCTCTTGCTGGTATTCCTCCTTGTTTGTGTGCCTGACCTAGTGCTGAGGAAAGGTCTCTGTCTACTCAGGAGTAAATCCATTCCACTGACTTTCCACCAAGTGATTCTAAGGTTTTAGACATACAAGAGCCTTTTGTTCTCACGCCTTTTTTTTGTTGTTGTTGTTTATTTGTTTGGGTTTTTTGGTTTGTTTGTTTGTTTGTTTGTTTGTTGGGGGTTTTTTTTTTGGTATTTTGTTTGTTTGTTTAGGGGTTTGATTGGTTGGAAGTTTTTTTGTTGTTGTTAAACCTGTAGCAACATGGTGAAAGGAATGAGATTTGCAGCAGTAAAAAGGGAGACAAGGAAACAAAGTCTGTAGCCTTGCACAGTTTTGTAATAATCTGTCATATATATGCCATTGGTCCTAAAGAAATCAGAAGATGCTCTGTAAAATTACTGCAAAGAATAAAACAAATGACATCTAAGCACATATTCCCATCTAACTGGCATGTGTCACTGCCTGCACTTGGCTTTGATTAGAACAATTACAATTACCCACATGGAAACAGAAATAAAAGTGGGATTTCCTAAACAAATAGTTGAAGACATCAAAAGCAGCAGAAGACAAAATGGTCCCTGGATATTTCCAAACATGTCCTAAATCACCAGGACAATCAAACACGTCCTAAATCACACAGTCTTGTGCTTTCTCCTGTCCTACTCCTTTCAGTCACTCTGAAAAGCAGCCTTGCACTCCAGGGTGGGAGGAAACCACAGCAGAGCAAGGTCCATGCTGCCATGATCAGATTTCTTTTGGCATGTTTCTTCACCCCTGGAGTCCTTCAATCACTGTAAATTTTATCCTTTTGCTTCAGCATGGGCATAGTTAACTCTCCTTTCTCTCCGAATCTACTTGCAACATGAAACCAGCTGCAGGTGAATTTTAAGAGGAGTCCCATCATGCTGGGGGGCCAAGGAGAACAGCTGTCCTCTGCTCATCCCCTGGAGCCTGGAGAACCCAGGGTGGAAGGATAATGTGTGGCTGTGCCTGGCACTGGTGTTTCACCAGGAGCAGAGCACTGCTGCAGACCAGCTGCAGGGGACTTTTATTGCCAAGCAGAAAGCCACATAATGACTTCTGAGCACTACCCAGGTTAGGCAGCAGCTGAGCAGGGGGTGTTTGGATTGCCTAGATACAGCCTTAAACCTAGAATAACTGGCTTCTAGTGTGAAAGCTAATTCTCTGTGATGTCTCAATGTGCCATTTATGCTGTGCCACCAGGGGACTAAGACATGCTGCACTTGCCTACCTGTTATGAATTCTCCAGATTGCCTATTAGTTAAAGCAGTATAAATGTGGTTTCTTATACCACCTGCATATTCACAGTTCTGCCATGAATTGAGATTCATAAAATGGGATAAAACTTTTACAAACGTTGATTTTATGGCAAACTGCCTCTGGGGAAAATCACATCTTTTGTTAAGGCAGCAGCCTTCTGCAAAATGGAAATCATGTCACAGAAAATCCCCTTCTGTATTGTCCATTTAATCTCTGCTTGTAATTTTTGCAGGGTTTGTTTCTTCTTGTTGTTGTTTCGGGTTTTGTTTTTTTTTAACCTTTTATGTAAACAATAATGCACTCAGCATAGAAAGATGATTCTGGAAGACATCCAGCAATGGGGTATACACAAACCAAAAAATACAAAATACTGTTGCTTTTTTTTCTATTCTATGTGTCTGCTCTATATGTGGTACAAGTTTTACAACCAGTCATAAAAAATAGGGTTAGGATTATCTGCTGCAAACCGCTGCAGTGTTTAGTACTACAGCTTGTAGGATTTTCATTTCAAATTAAATGAAATACAAGTACTACTTTAATGAGGATATGTGTGAAATAAGATGGCAAAATTACCTGATAGTGTCTTTATTAATGCTGATCAGTAGCATTAAAATTACAATCAACAACTAATGTATAGACTATAACTTACCTGTCTGTAAAATTTAATTTAACTGAATGCTGTGTAAGAAAAAGGATAAAAAAGGATGGTTGCAATTTTTCCTAAAGATAAATTCCCTTTCTCAAGTTCAACTGCAAAATATCTTCTGTTGCTTTCTCTCCTGAAAGCAGGAGTCAAACACAGACAGAATATGGACAAAAGGAACTGACGAATTTATGGTTTATGGTTTATTGATTGTAAAAACTTTTACATTACTATTCTTCCATAGAGACGCCCCTGACTCTGAACTCTACATTGCTGTCTCTAAGAGCTGGGGGAAAAAAAGGCAGTAAAAACTTCTTCCTCAGCTAGACATGATTAGTATATTCAGTCTTGAGACAGTACAGTGGGAAGAGTCTATAGTAAGTGACTTTCTCCTTGACTTTTTCTAGTCTCAGCTCCTCGAGACAGACAAGCATCACCACAATTATAGAAATTATAGAAAGAGGATGAACTTTAGAGAAGCCTTCTTCTTTTCCCTCTTCTATGCAGAAAGGGAGTATACAACTGAAAAGCTACAGAGGAAAATAAGTAATATATTGCAAATGGTGAACAAGGTATCCAGTCATCAATAAACTCTCAGCCTGTAGCCTGCAAGAGCACTTTTAATCTATCAGGTATTACATTGCTATTGGTATGCATTATTGTAATTCAGTGTGACCAATGGAAATAGTATTCAGTACTAAAGAGCCAGCAAAGCAGCAGGTCCAAACTATCTGCATCTCATTTCAGATTTAATTATTGCAATAACATCTCATTTGCTTCAAGGTATTATAATTATCTTCTCATTTGAAATGGAGTGGTATTTTAATATGAATGTAGTTAATGAGGCAATAGGTTTAAAATGTCCATAACATTGGGCTTTAAAGTAGAACAAACTGTTTTAAAAATTGATCACTGAAAGTTAAGTGCATTTTCATCCTGCCAAATGCAGAGTATACACTCAAGTGATTTATAATAATTTTTACAAATTGCAGTGGGTTTTAGTTAAAAATTGCTAATAAATGCAGGCATTAATTAAGCGTTCCTTTCCTGTATTTGGCCATTTAGAGTGTATCAGGCCATGATTTAAAATGTAAATGCTCATTTAATTTGAGGACAAAGAAAGGAGAAAAGTCTGTCACAGCAAGCTTTCAGTTCTCTTGTACATTAATAAAACATTCTGGTACATTTGTAATTTATCTAGATGGCAAAAAAATTCTTCAAAAATGCTGTGTACAAACATTAGCATTTTATGTCTTAATTGATATCTATTGGGCTATGTAGCTTCAACATATATTATTTTAAAAAAATGATACTTTATAATTTATCTATAATTGATTTTGAATTATGAAGGACTCTCTGGAAACTTTAAAATAAATTATTAGGATGATGATAATGAATTGAGATTTAAAAATACCACAAAGCCCAAGGAGATGTTTCTGCATAACTATGTTACAGCCCTGAAACACCCATATCCATAACCCAGGATAAAATGTTCCCTAAGAAAAAAATTTTTTTAATGTCACTGACGATATTTTGTCATTATTAAGTAACCTATGACAAACACCTCAATGTACACTAGTTATTTCCCCAAGGACTACCTTAAGACATTGAAACTGATTGCTATCATTTGTTAAACCTTTCTGCTGCCTGTAAAAGCCTGAAATGTTTAGTGGTTTGCAAGTCGACAATTTCTATTTAGCCATTAGAGACATTGAATATTTAAATTTTTAAAAGTTTTTGTTGTTTTGGGAGTTTTTTTTCAAACACATGTAAGATGATCACATTTTCAACACAGTTTAAGATGACTCAGGACTACAGCAAAAGTGCTTTGTTCCTTGAGCTTCAGGGAACAGTCACAGGCAAATGATTCTAAGACTTTCCCCTCTCCCCCACCCCAAAATACAGCAAAGTTATCATTAAATTACTATACTATTTTTGTTCCTGCTGTATTTACATTTTGACTTTTGGCCTTCTTCCAAATACCTTCCCTTCAGAAACCTGAGGGCTTTTTCATCTGACTTCCTTACTGACATCCATTCCTCGTGTTCTATTTTCAACCCAATAAAGAAAATACCAAAGAATGCCAAAGAATGTTTATGGTGGGGTTTTTTTTGTTTGTTTGTTTGGTTGGTTTGGTTTTGGTTGTTTGTTTGGTTGTTTTTTTACTTCAGTTTTTTTTTTAATGTGAATTTCTGTTGTACTATTTCTGACTGTATGCAAAGTTGCTATTTGGTAACAAATCATCCCCTTCCAAACTTGCAGCATTTACATCGAAACTAATCTGAGGAGAGAAGCAATATGGTGAAGGACTCACAGTGATTATTTTGTCTACATTTCATATGCCAACATCACAATGTCATTCTCAATTCTTTTGTTTAAACTTGAGGCTTTCTCCAACCCTAAAAAAACTCAACCAAATCTTGGTAGCTTGCTTGCAATCACTTCTGTTTTTCTATTGGTTTTTGCCTGGATCTGGTGTGCAGCTTCCTAAAACATTTAGCTGTAACAGACCTCTTTGAATCTCTAATATATTTTTTCTTTTCCCAGTTTTCCCTTCTCTAACTCGACTACCATAAAGCTTTCTTTTTTTTTTTTTTTTTTTTTTTTTTTAATCTGTGAAAAACTGTTGCACACATTCATCCTAACCTTCTTGAATCTATTAGCAGAAACTGCAAATCCCAATGGGACACAAATGCTTTTGCAGTGGCTCCTGATTAAGATGTCCCAGAGGTACAGCTCTGTGTTCTGAAAATATAATACATTTTTTGCATATTTTGCTCTACATGACTTATGCCTGCTGTGCTAATCAGTCATGTCACTCAATAGCTATTTTGAGTTCTTACTGCTTATTTTTTAAAGCTGAAAATTTGATTAAATCAGGATGATGCACAGTAACCCTTTTAGCAGTTTACCATTGTCCAGAAATGTTCAGGCTGTGGAGCAACTATCATAAAGATACAGGTCATCATGATATTCTATGGTTCTTTGATTCTAAATCTCCCAGCACTGAGATACGGCAACATACTATGTTAACAGTTTGGAGGCTTTGCCCATGGTTCTCACTAATGAACATTTGTAATTTGAGAGTTCAATTTTAACAGCAGGATAACCACTGCTAAGCTGGTAGTACCACTTCATCCCTAACGATTAAGCCAAAAGCTCTTTCTATATTTGGGTACAGCCACAGAAGAACTGAATCCCACTAAAAAGTACACTCCCACAAACATCTGGCTATCCTTTTAACTTTCCTGCCATGAGTATTCTTTCCATCTTTTCACCTGTCCAGGAGCTCAGAGCAGGAATGTAATGGGATCACCCATGTATCTCACAGTTTCAAATGCTCCATGCAGTACTACTGGGGTCTGTTATTCTATATTCCTGCCTAGATATTGATCTAGATTCTGCTGCCCACAAATGAGCCCAAAATTTGGATAACTGTCATAATATCTCAATACTATTGCTCTCCACTTCCATTTCTGAGGCAGGCATTATTTTTATCTGCCCTAACTCACTAGAATCAGACTTTGCTTTCTTCATTCTGATAAACAGGATGCTGAATCCTACTATCTCAAGGAGAAAGGTTTTCTAATTTTAGTTCTTTGTCCTTCCCTCTTCGTAAGTATTACCATCCTTGGCTGTTTTCTGCCTCACTGTCACAGCTTACGACATGTACATGAAGGATGGTATTTAAAGTGTTTTCATCCTACTGAACCTCTCCTGGATGGATGTTGATATCCTCATAAAGACACCAGAATTTTTCCTTCCCTCTGTGCTTGTGCAGAGCCATCTGTAGTGACAAAATAGCATTGCAAAGACATCAGTGTACTGAACATTTCATCCAGCTCTATGTGCAAAAACTAAATGTCAGGTGCCAGATTTATGACTCCACAGGATATAAATATTCCCTCTCTGGAAAGGTCACACAAGATTATCATCAATACATGAAGCAGACACTGACAGCCATGTCCATTTCAGTGCCTTCAGTTGTTTCTAGATCTATAATTTGCTGTGCAGTTGTTTTACAACAACCATAATGATTAGTCAATATGGGGTAACATTATTTTCTGATTCTACAGTAATGATCTTTCATGGAGGTCAAATCACAGCTTTGCCAGGACAGAGCCATTTACTCTGAAAATGGCTTCATATTTCTGTTTGTATAGAGCTGATTTCTTGTACTTTACATATGGAAGTTCATGAGTTGTCTTCAATCTCTGTTCTTTAGGATTCATTTCCCATTAGAGTTCTCTAGAATTTGTTAATTACTGCTTGGCTGTTACTCATGGTAAGAAAGTGTTTATTGCTTGATTTTTTTGTTTCCCTGTTTTTTCATTTAATTGATAGAGTTTTTAAAAAAATTGTACCTGGTTCTAATTCATCCTTGAGGATTCACACTGGATTGTCTTATTGATCTGATGGAGTCTTATTGCATGTACTTTGATTTTGATGTCATATCTAGGTGTTTTCCTGTCTAGAGTACTCAATCTTTTTAAGTTCTAGGACTGAGGACATTCTCTGATCCCACATCTTTTCCAGATAAAATTTTGGCAAAATCCTTCCTTGACTTGTTTCAATTGTACCTGATGCTACCACAGCTCTCTGCAACAAAGCACTTTTCATACTTTCATGCCATCTGTCTCAGTAAACATAACTTCTCCCAGCATGGACTATGTCATCTGTACATAGTGGGAGGGAAGCTAATGCCTGACTAGTCTTGGTTACTCATCCTTCCAGAATTTTCATTCTTGCCTTTCTATGCATTTATATGTTAAAACTGATTTAAGATTAGATTCCCCTATCAGATTATCTTCCAAATGGTGTCCCCTACCCCAGTTTCCTTAGAATGCCCACATTATGTGACAAGAACTATTCACAATAGTATCTACTCCCTCCTACTTGCTTTGGATACTTTTAAGGATCACAAAATTTTTTTTAATATTTCCAATTAATATTTTCAATTCCCAACTCCCAATTCCCAATACTGAAACAAAGGCAAGCTTTAGGGAAATGCATACTTTCCCTTACAGTCTCCCTTTTTTTGCACAGTGAGATCTATGACTTCAGAATCCCATGTCCACTGTATTTTCATTGTTTCTATCTCTGCTGCAAAATTCAGACATCTCAGTACTTCAGATATGCCAGTACTTCTGTGCTGCAATGAAAAGTGCTGCAGTAAGCACAACTGTAAAGAAACAGAGCTTTCATGTGCATACAGCAGTCTCAGACTCAGCTGTTTCCAACTACATCAAAAACAACTTCAATTATGCCCTTAGTCCACACTAATACATGTCCTTCATGAAAACTGTTCTTTTTTCAGTTCTGCTATAACCTTCGTTATCTTTACTGAGAAAAAGAATTAAAAACTGTTACAGCTGAGAATGCATATCAAAAACTTAAGATAAAGCACATGATAGAAAAACTATAATTGTTTCAATATCCCCAAAAGTCAATGTGAAGGTTAAACTGTAAAGAAATTCAAGTATGTTAAGGGAGAAACATACAGCATAACCCCTATGCAATCTAAATTCTTATACTGTAGTAACACCACAAAGAAACCATTTGGTTTCTGTTAAGATTTTCAGAGCTTGTGATTCCAAATCCTGTGAAACCGATTTTTTGAACATATTGTCTTCTTTTTTCTTGCTAGTTTCACACTAGTGAAAGATAATTCACACATTTCTTTACCTTGGCATGTCTCAGAACAGAGTGAAGAATGCCAATGTTTTAGTGAAAGTACATATTTAACCCCTCCACCACTGCTTTCCATTAGCACTTCAAAGAATGCTTTTTGAGCAATCAAAAATGCAAGATAAATTTTATAGGCAGATGAGGATTATGATTATTATTACTATGCAAACTATTTCCCCCCTAATTTTAGGAGATTTGAAGGCATTTAAACTGTGTCTGAAAGCAAAATCTGCAAGCCTAAAATAAAACTAGATGATGGGAACAAGCTACTAAAATATAAATTTTTATCTGTCTTACGAAGAAATTTAGTAGAAGCTGATCTATTGAACAAAAAAACTGATGCAATGGACTCAGTGTCTACACTGTATGCATTTTAAAGATTACTTTGGATTTGTTTTAGTATGGTCCAGAAAATGGAAGGCCCTAAGTTCCTACAGTTCATCTTCTAGTTTTGTTTCAGTCTGCAGGAATACATGGCATGAGTTCTGAGCTCCTTCCTTGCCATGGATTAAGTATTGTAAGTGGAGATGATTTAGATATCCTATTCAAAATTGTCCACCCAATCTGCACTAAAATGATCACATAAGTGCATGCTAACTTGCCTCACTGATCGATCTAATTAGGTTGAGCTTATAGGAATACTTCCAATCTTCACTTACACAGCTTTGTATGCCTGAAAGCACATCTCCATCTTTCCCCTACTCTTTGTTCCCTCAGCCTGTACACTAAGACATAACCTTTCCCCTACAAATCATCCCACATTTCTGTACTTAGACCCTCATGGCTACAGCACTGCTCTTTGCTAAATGCATGCTTGTTTATTAAATCATGCAGCTAAGGAAGATGGGAACCAGCTACCTCTCTCCAGTTAATTTACTGGTTCCTACTAAGAAAAATGTGCCAAAAATTAAAAATGTTCTTAACTGAAAGCATAACTGGCACTCTTACAATAATCAGCCCATAGGTTTGGAAGTGTGTGGCTGTTTTATTGCAGAAATTGTTGATTCTCACTAGCTATATGAGCAATTTTTAATTTTTTTTTAATTTTTTTGTTCCTAAAAGCTCCAAATTAGAGGGCAGAAATGGATTAGATCATTTACTTCCTACATATCAAGCTGCTATCTTTTGTCTTGTTTTTCTTTCTGAATGGATAGAAAGACTGTATTTTGTACTTGTGGAGTATGGGCAGTTTTCCCTCACAAAGGAAACTCAATGAAACAGCAAAGAAAACTTCTGCAGGACTCCTAGGGAACATGGGAATAACTGAAAAGCACTACTAGGTAACTCCATCACAAATGTACTAACTCTGTACTAATGCGTGGGTAGAGTATCCTCAGAGCAGGAACGTACAGATGTTTACAGACTGGGAAAAAGGTACTGTCTATTGTTTTCATTTGATTTTGTACATTACTTAATATTTAACATAAAGCACTTTGGTTATATTTGCTTCTTCTATAATATTGTACTAAGATACTTCTTCTTTGCCTTACCATTCCCCCTCCTGGCCATAGCTGTCCCATTTCTCCCAATGGAAGGAGCAGAATGGGTGCAGCAGACTGAGTGTGGGAAGCACGTATTTGAGAGCTCTCTTCCGGACTGCTCCAGCACTCCCCCTCACTGCACTGCTCTGGCTTTGTGGCTTTCTTTTTCTGCCTTTCATGGTAAGCCAAATAGTCTGTGTAGAAAGGCTGTGGGTGTATTGTGCTTGATCCGGGAGTATGAGTGTAGAATAAAAACAATCTAAAGGGTTTTTGTACCTTTATAGGAAAGACCCATTAGATTTTGTGAATCAGTGATGATGCAAGCATAGGTTTGGGGAGGTTGCTAAATTACAAGTTGTGCTGAAGTAGCAGAGCAAATTATCTACTTGTCTACAAAGCAGGTACATCTTACACACTCTGTAAGAAAGCTTCAAAATTTAAAAGATAAAATTTATGCTCTAAAAGTACAAAATTGTCATTTTAAAAAAATTGTGATGTTAAATTTATTTTAAACACATTGTCTATATTAGCTTGTTCTTAAAAGTACATTAGTGAAGAATGAGTATCATTGCTGGCCTTTGTTAGCCTAGCATGGCCTACTAGGCCAGAGCAATTAAGTGTCTCTCCATCTTTCACTAGTGGATTATGTAGTGTCATCCTTCTCTAAAAACTGAAAACCGAAGAGATTAATTTGAAGGGTGTGCACACCTCACTGCATATGATTCTCTTAAGCTGAAGCTGTGAATTTAAGCAGTCAAGTAATTTCTTCTTTTTAAAAGAAGACAGTGTCTTCTACATTATTTGTACAGACTAGCAGTAATGCAGTAGACACCAGCTATTCAGAATTAGTTTTTTGCATTTTTAGGACTAGAGACCTGGAGGAATACTGGCTCCACTTGGTCAACTAAACATGCCGAGACAATGAGATCAATAAAACAAAACAAAACAAAAAACCTTCAAAACAAAACAAAAAACCCTTTTCAATTTGCAGTATTTTTGGTATCATCAACAATAGCAAATGTAAGCTTCAGCAGTTTAAGTATTGTCCGAAAGAATTTCAAATTTTGTGTATGACATCATTTGACCAAAAAAGCCTACACTGATCACAATAATTAAGTTCTTAGTAGCTGAATATTATTCCCAATATTGGATTAATTTAGTACCAGCAGGTTGAGCTGAAATTAGAATCTATAAAGACTAAAAGCCACTATCCTGTAAGAAAACCTGGCAATCCAATAATTTGTTTAATCTAAAACTTTTTTTCTTTTTTTTTAATGAAAGTATAAGTATCCCACTTTGATATTTTTCAGTGATTTTTTTTCCAACTTAAAATATTTCATTTTAGCTACTGTAGACTCAAGACTCTCAAACCCCTTAGATCTCTTTCATGCCATTAACGGTCTTCAGACTTCCTCCAATAAACAGTAAGAACCAGCAAGTTACTAACAATGATGCAGAAACAGTCTGAAAACCATTTTTGACTGTGATTTCAGCACATGTGGAAATGAAGTGCAATCATTGTGATGCATCACAGACACAGCCTGCCACAAATGCATAGGTGTGATTCAACCAGCTCAAAAACTATGGTGGATTTTGATATAAATTCCTGGGACAGAAGGCACCACACCACACCTCTAGTTTTCGTTAGATACTTGTTCAAACAAAATTAAATAATGGACCAACTGAATTAAACTAAAACATTTCAGGCATATAAGGTCAAAAGATTTGACTTGTGTTCCATTGTGACTTGAAGAAAATTTTAAATTACTTTTTTAAATTTAAGAAAATTAAATCAATGTTATTGTCTGAGAAACCTAGTTTTGCTTAATCAATACTTTCTGCTTTTAATAATTACATATAAATTTTTCAACTCATTTAGAGTTTGACAATGGCTGAGGTTAAAAAGAAGATAGGAATACAGCCAAAAAGCAAGAATATTCTTTCTTTCAGTCTCATTATTAGCTACAGTTTGTATTACAAGCAGACAGAAATCAAGTTAATTTTTGGCAAAATGTGAGGAGAGGAGGCTACCTGAAATCTTGAGTTTCAAGAGGGGAAGCAGGCAGGGAACCAGTCACATGTTTCCAGGCTCCAGGGGCTGCCTGTCTCCTTGGCAAAGGCAGAAAAGCTTGTTTCCAAAACACTGACAAAAAATCCCCAGAATCTGTGCTCAGATTGTGAAGTTATGCTGGCATTATCTTGACTATGTTTATAAGTAGTGATCACTTTACATAAAGAGATGCCAAAAATCACTGGAAATTACTTGGGCAAAGTACTACAGGAACAGCTTATAATATTTTCAGAAATGTCTTTGCATCAGTTACCAGAAGCTCACTGCAGGAAAAGAACTCTGAAGGAAATAGGGCTTCAAGCAATGCTTTTATCACGGTCTCAAATGAGAAACTGATGGGGACTCCATCTTATGATGCCCTGAGATACTAAGTCTGGATGGATGAGCTACAGAGTAAGCTCTAAGCAGGTGTCAGGCCAGAATCAAATTAACCACCTCTCACAAGAGACTTAAGGTTGTCTAACCTTCAACTCTATCCAAGACTTTGTTGTCTTAACTGTTTGTATTGGGTTTTAGCCATTCTTTGGTATGTTCATTCATACTGTTTAGTTTTCCAGCTTTTCAAGAAAGGGAAGAGCAACTATGACAAAAATGATTTTTGCTTGGAAGTCCTCATAGCTGTATGATTCAGCCAAAAATGAAGGCACATTCACCTCTAAAAAAGAACAGAGTGCCCTTAAGTTTACCATGCCCTCTCTGAAAGGTAGGATTTGTTTAACGCATTGACAAGCAGTCCTCAAACTTCCATGGAATGATACAAAAGGCTGAGCTCGGCTGCCTGACAGCTCTGTCATGAAATGCAACTCCTATTATGCTTTTTGCCACATGTGAAGTTATACAGGGACAAGAAGAAATGAATACACAAACAGATAAAAGAGTAAAGAGTATATATATCAAGTAGATAACCTCAGCACTCAGACATATACTGTTTTTTCTTTGTCCTCACTCTTGTTTAAGTTGTTTTTTTGTTTTGTTTTGTTTTGTTTTGTTTTTTTTTTGCCATAACATTGAGCTATCTCCTTTGAATTCATCAGCGCCCTGAGCAATTACAAAGAGATAAGCCCCTGAGCACTGCTCACCCCAAAAAGCCACATCTGTTTCAGTCACTATGCAGCCACAAATGAGCAACAGCACAATTATAACATAGCTCATAACAAGTGAAATTCAAAATGCTGCTTACATTGCTGCTTGCAGTGATAACAAAATTATGAGAGCAACAACAAACACTGAAACTGCTCAAGCAAAACAAGTAGAATACATGTTAGGTTTTTGTGGCAGCCACATCCTAGTGCTTTCTCCAGGCTTTCTTCCTCCCTTGATGTAATTTTTCCCTTTGACCACATCTCACTTGACATCAAAAAAAAGTCATTCTTTCTTGTAAAATGTGCAAATTGGATCTATGGTATGAGATGAATAAGGGTAGAGGTAACAAGAATCCTAAACTGACAAATAAAAGAAGAACTGGAAAGGAAAGTTAACCCAAATAATCTACTCGCACGTATTCAGAAATCTTTGAAGAGCTATGTGCATATTGCAAGTTGCAGCAGGCCTGCAGGCAGCTTTAATTTGCATGAATGGCTGTAGCACAGAAGCGAAGGGCTGGATGACTGGATGACCTTGGCAGCATTCTGAGGGTCACTGAAATGCAGTTTCTTCAGTCAGGCTCAGAGGGGTTTCTTTGATGGGCTATATACCAGTGTTTTCTTCCAACAGATTTTCTTTCCTTTGACAAACATAATTAAAAATGTAGTAAAGCTGTAGTATTCCCAGTTGAATTTTGCCCATTTCAAAAATTTTAGTATTTCTCTCCCTGAATGTTATTTCACTGTATTCTATTAACAGAATGTATCTTGAGACGTCAACAGTATTTTGGGATACTTAGCAGGCCATCGCTACTCATCATGATGTTAGTCAACATAAGCTGTGTTTCTTACTAGATTTTGATTAATTATCCTAAAACCAGCATGCCCTTTTTCCTCCCACTTCTGAGATGCAGCAGCAGAAAATGTGCAGGTAGTGTACTTAGGCAGAAAAAGTGGCAGCATCAACAATTAGACGCCTCTTTTCTAATTAATTCAAACAGTTGATGCTCACTACCCCCTGATTAAGTCTGTTGCAATTTGGCTGAATACCATTAAACTGAACATAGTTCTCACCATGGTTTTACTATAGATAAAAAAATCAAGCCATTCATTAAATATCCTCTTAATAATAAAAAAAGATATAGTGTGATGGTGTGTGTTTTAGTTTTCTGAAGTTCTGTATGGTTCTTGTTAGGTTTTATATTTGTTTAAAAATGGTTTATTCCTAATATCCCTTTCCTATACCCCTTGATGATCTCCTCCCTGAGGGCTCTGTCAATCACCCTGTTAGATCTGAAAGATTCGTGGCAGAAAGCCATGGGATTCGTTTTGGGTGAGAAGGCAACATCTTTTTCCTTTGTTCTGTTAAGTTCCCCTGTTCTGGGTCACACCCTCTCTCCCTTGCCATTGGCTCTGGGTTCTCCCCTCCTGGGGGACGCCCTTCGAGTAAAAAGGGGGAGCCCATCACTTGCACGAGGCTGAGACAAGAATAAAGCCTGGTAAAACCTAAGCCAGAGTCCACTCTTTCTTCCACGCCTCTGATCTCACTCCTGCCAGGATTCCAGACCTGCCAAAACCTCCATCATATCGCGGACAGGGCAGAGCTAGCCGGTGGGCAGCCCTGAAGCCGTGATAATATAGATTTTCAAATACTAAGAGGGACAATGCATGTCCCTAAAATTTGTACACAAACTCAGTAAGCTTCTATGAAGAAAACACCTGAATTCCTATGTTAACAATGTGGAGTTATCTCTTTTCTTGGTGATTGTTCTATTTTGCATTTAGATCAGTGTATCTCATGGCTAGGAGGATGGGTTGGGTAAGTGCGGAAGTCAATAAAAATGATGAAATAACACAAGCTAAAATGCAAAACATATGTAGAGCTTTTCCACAGTTACGAAATATTTCATCTTCTTAAAATACCTGAGCATAGCAAAGATGGGATGACAAGATGACAGGATGGAGGGAAAAAGGCCCGTGTTATATTGGATTTCTCCTAATTTTCCTGACCCAGCAATAATATTTCACAGGCTGATACACTCATTCTTGGTTTGTGGATTACTGCACCTCATACTCAGAAATGAAGCAAAGCTTCTTAAAAAGATTCCATTTAGTACGAAACAGTGGAGTTTAACTGCACTACATTGTGCTTAGCAAAATGGATTGTCACAGACATGCCACTTTTGCATTCTCTTTGTGCTAGTTACTTCTGAATTTGAAGTCCAGTTCAGGATCTGTGTCCTGTTATTCATAGCCCTAGGAAATAATTCCTTTGTGTAAGGGGCCATTCTGTTGGGGTAATTTTAGACAGCTGAAACCCGCAAAAGTAGACTTGACAAAAAACGAATGAAATGTGGAAAAAGGGAGGAAAACCTTGATCCATATTTATTGCTAAAAAAATCTCAAAAAATTGGAATGGGAAAGAAATCTTTTCCTCATATCCATCAGAAGGCATTTTTTTCCTTTAGAAGTGACTGCAAAATATGCCTGATCTAAGTCTACCACAAAGGAGAATAGCAAGGCTGCATCCCACAATGACACAGCGAATGAATGTGTTTTAATATTTAAAAAAGAAAAAAAAAAAGTTAGAATTTCTCAGCACTTTGTGTGGGACTCAGCTTCAAATTAGAATATGTAAATATAAGTGCCTAGTTTTGAGTAATGCATCTAAACTCCGATTATAGCCCTTGGGAAGCTGGTACAGCCAGTGGAGCCTGGAGAGGGAGTCCAACGCTATCCTGTTGACCATCATTTTGAAAAATCCACATGAGTAATTCTGTAACATATTCTCTTTAGCTCAGAAAATCCCTTAACAAATATAAAAGTGCTATTAATTTTGATAGATCTTCGCATCACAAATTAGAATTAGGCTATTCATTAATCCTGCTATTTCTCAAAGTCTTTCTTTGAGAAGCATATTTCATGTATTTTCTTGTTAAAACTCCAGGTTTTGTATTCTCTTAAAGCCATCAATGTCTTATAACTCTTTGAAAAAACCCACCCTAACTTAGGTATGAAAAACAACATGAAAGCATGAACAATACACAAAATAGAAGTGATAGAAAACACAGTCATTATGCAAAGACATGTCCTCAACTTTGGTAAAGTTTTCAAATATCAATATTTGCAACTACCAGTACTGGTCCTCCTTGATCCCACAAACTCCAGTTATTGAACATGTTATGACCAGGAAAGCCTCCTGTATTTCTGAGATACTTTAGTTTACCTTCCAAGTCCACTTGACTTGACAAGTCCTCAGTATTGTCTGGTTTGAGAGCACAGCTGATCAATAATATTTTTTTATAATTACGTATATAAGTTCTGTTGACAGACCATTCCCTGGGTGATGTAGGAGGAACTGGAATATTTGTTCTGAACACAAATTACAAAGTGTATCTCACTCAGATTTCATGTTTGGCAAAATCTGGCAGCTTCTTTTCACCTACTCCTTTAAGACTGATGTTCTACATTTGATTAGGAGGCACTTAAGCACACACAAGCCTTGCCATCCTTTGGAATTATTACTTCTTAAACTTTTTTATCATCTCATGCACTCCTCTATATTTTTTTTTAATTTATATTCATTATATTTTCCATTGTGGATAAATAAAGAAGCAACTTTTTTTTTATGTCTTTATAATATTTTTCTTTACCTGTGTTTGCTTAATAAGGCAGTCAGGATTACCCTTGTTAATAAGCAGTACTCTTCACGATAATCTTGATTTGCAATGTCACTGCAATGTTTTCCAGAAAGAGAGAGACGAACAAAAAATTCTGAAATATTCCTTTTGAAGCATTTTTTTTAAACCAAACTTTTCAATTTTATTTTAATTACCTCCTGCCCAGATTTTTAGCCAAGGTCAAAGTACCACTGAATGTTTAAAACTGTTAAAAGATATTTTCAGTGTTTTTCCCACAGAAGATGTGCGGTTTTTTTCTCTGATTTCAAACAAGCTGTAAAGTTGAGAAATTTAGACTCATAAAATCGTAGAATCCTAAGGGTTGGAGTGGGACCTTAAAAATCATCTAGCTCCAACTCCCCCTGCAATGGGCGGGGACAGCTCCCACTACACCAGGTCTCTCAATGCCTTACACAATCTGGCCTTGAACTTCATGGTATCTAAGCTGTACACTCTGAAAAGCTCTGCTTTGAGGTCTGTCCAAAATATTGCTTGGCTCATATATCTTTTGTAAGAGGATCTGTCATGGAAAAAATCTCTCGATAAGTAAAAATCTCCCTACTCGTATATGCTACTGAAACGATCCCTTGCTAAAACTGCAAACTAAACAAAATAGTTTTGTTTGCTGTTGTATTTGGTGGCAGTTATACCATCATGAGTGAACCACCTAATTATATAAACAGCCATGATATTTCTGGGTCAGTTGACAATTGCATTTGGAGGCACAGGAGTCCCAAGGAGTATCTGAAAGCCATAACTGGCAAAAGCTACATCTGCAGTATTTCTCTATTTATCTTAAGGGGCAATGATTCAGTCATTCAACATTTGTCCACCAAAGGCCAAGTCATTACTTTAAGCCTCTAGACTTAATATGCAGATGTGATTTTGTTCCTTCACAAACTAAGCAACATTTTTTTCAGACTATTCTCAGCATTTATTACACAATAGAAAGCCTTTTTAGAAAACAAAATCAGAAATTCACAAATATATTAAAAACCTTGCCCTTATAAAATATGAGACTTGAGAAAGTAAGAATAAGTACATAGTGTAATGAGGAAAAGCTTTCAATGTATATCTATTACCAAGCTGAAGCTAAAATTCTTCCCTGTTTTCTCACAGACGTTTCTAGTTCCTTCTTCATAATTATTTCTCATTTGCCACTGTTTAAATGAGAAGAGAATGAGCCTTTTTTTTTTTTTTTTTTTTTTAAATTTGAGCACAATGTTCTTGATTCAGAAGATCCACTGCAGAGATAGACTAAAAATTCATCCTTTTTTTTTCAGAGGGCGATTACTGTCTACAGGGTTACAGTATGGGAAGGGCCAGCTTTCACTCTAGTGTAGACAGTGCAGGATCTCTGTCAACAGAAACAGGTAAGGAAAGCTGTGATCTGCTGAATCTCAAGCTGGCCTCTGTCATGCTGCTCTTTCTGCAGCTACATTCTACTGCTACAGCCTAATCCCGTCCTCAATTTCTTCCTGTTAAGTAACACTGACAGGAATTTATGGCATTATAAGATCTATATATTATCAAAACCATAAGGATGGAAGATGAAATATATTATGCAATTTTGCATTTGCAGCACAGTTTATTCCACTGTTCTTACTAGGTACTAATGGCATGAACATGAAAAATCCATTAATTTGGATACAAATAATACAGTATTTACTTATCAATCTCACTTAAAACTTTCTTTGCTTAAGGATTAAATTTAGTCCTTAAAATCAAAACAAAGAGAGAATCTCCTCCCTGCTTTCTGCCCATCACTAAAAGCTTTCAGCTGTAGCACTTGGAGTAAAAGGCATATAAAGCCCATAAATGAGTCAGACCAAACTGCCACTTTAATCAAACTTGTAGCACTTGGCTGTAAAACACTACAAAAAAAAGTAAGAAAAACTGAAAAGCCCTTAAGGATAATTGCAAAAGCCAGGACTGCCATCATACAGAGAATAAATATTGGAAAAACAATAATCCAGAATGGCTGATGCCGAGAGAATTAAATTAAATACCCACGGAAGTTAATTACTGGGAAATAAAAAAAAGTGTATTGGAAGGAGCAAAAGAGAAGATAGACAAATAAACCTACTAAACTTAATTCCAACTATTCCTTCTTCTATTCCCCCCACAGAGTGTAAATTACAGTGAGTACTCTGACAGGAGCAGATTACTGCAAGTACCGCAAGAATAATAAAAATTTAGGCCACACTTTGTCTACTTTATTGAATTTCATCTGTGTCTGTTTATAGGAATTCTTGGTAACCACTCCAGTGTTGCGGATCAGAAATGACAGAACTTTTCCAATTAATTTTTTTCTCATTTCAACACTATTCTTTGAAGAAGCCATCCAGCGCGCTGACACTCCTCTCTATAGGCAGTAAAGTGACAAAAGCTGTTGGGGCTTTCATTTGGTGCTCATTCCTTCTCCATACAGGCAAAACCCATCCTGTTCTGGATTATGGGTATTTATTTAGCATTTCATAAAGACAAGAGAAATCTAAGATGACATGAGAGCATTACCTAAGGAGAGAGTTGAAGAGTATAAATTGTCTGTACTTCAGCTGCAATTGATGCTTTTCCTGCTTTTGGAAGAAGTACACCTATTTCACAGCAGTAACTGAAAGCAGCCCAAAGAACATGAAATGGAGTATGGGAGATAAAGTGAGGCTACCCAGAAGACTGAGGAGTTAGTGATCCATGTTACAGGCTGTGCTCTCCAGTACTACACTGCACAGACAGCACGGGCTCGGGCCTGTGTTGTGTTACTCTTCTTTGGCTGCAGGATAAACTAGAGGACTGATTATAACAGAGGAGGCTGCAGGCAGCTCACACTTGGTACTGGTGATTACATCACTTGTGTGACCTTGTCTTTGCCCTAAAGTGAACCTGCAAGTTCTTATGCAAAAGTCCATTTTTTTCATGGTAGAAGCTGTGAACAGAAGGGTCTTCCTCCAAGAAAAGGCCAGAAGACCAATAAAGACTGCAATGCTGGTGAACTTCTGTGCATTGTGTCCTGACCAGCAAAGCATCCTGTGACATTCTACACCTTGGAGTTCTCACATGGGAAGGACCATGAGGCTATCTATTGTCTTCTTCATTACGATGTTAGTCCAATAATTGGGATTCTCAGAAACACCTTATACCGCCTGAGTCAATTTCTTACTGGATTCATGATTAACACTGATGCTAATGGGGTCTAACACAAAAACCACACAGACTTGAGGTCAAACTGTTCTGAACACTAAAACTCTTGCTACAGTTCTGGTAATATGATAGATCTCAGTGCAGTAGAAATATATTTTGTTCTCCTTTAAGAAGTCAGTTATAAAATTGATACACATCTCACAAATTTACAAACTTTCATTATAATTCCAATGCTCACTTATTCTCATCTGAATTAAATATCAAGAAGGTTATTTATTTGAGATCCCATTCTAAAAGAATTGAATTCAAAAAATATGTTTTGGAGAGCTGAAATGAGCTATAAATATTTACACAGAAAAACTCTTACTGCCTTTCACTAAAGTATTTCAGTGCAGCCCTATGCCTTCAAAACTACTGCAATAAATGTAATATTCTATCATGTTACTGAACACAGACTCTATCATGTGATCCATGAAACATGGATGGGAGTAGAGTGCATGTCCCATGCCTTGAGGCACCCTTTGATGTCGTCTCCTATAACATTGCTACAGCCAAATTCTCAAATGTGCCCTATATAAGGGGGTAAAAAGAAACTGGCTGGAATGTTAAGTTCATAGGGTTGGAATTATACGCACCAAGTTCAGCTGGATGCATCTCTGGGATTGACAGTAGGGCAAGCACCCATTTGGATGGGTCAGAGTTCAGTACTGAAATGTTTATGGGCAACACCAAAGACAGACTTGCAATACAGAATCATAGATTTCTAGAATGGTTTGGGTTGGCAGGGGGCTTCCAAGATCATCTACTTCAAATCCCCTACTATGATCAAGGACATGTTTCACTAGATCGGGTTATTCAAAGGTCCCATCCAACGTGGTCTTGAACACTTCCATGGATGGAGCATCTACAACTTCCCTAGGCAACCTGTCCCAAAGAAATCTGTCATTTCTCTGGGAAATTTACATGGACAACAAGCATCTTTCCACTCTCATCATCAACAATTTCTTCATTTTATCCAATCTAAATCTATCCTCTTTCAGTTTAAAACTACTGTTTTTTTCCCTGCCTCTACATGCCCTGGTAACAAGACTTTCTCTATCTTTGTTACAAGACCTTTTTACATATTGAAAGGCTACAATAAGGTCTCCCCTGAACCTTCTCTTCTCCAAGCTGAGTAAGTTTCAACTCTCTCAGGTCTACTTCATGGGAGACACAGATGATTCCAACTTTATGTACAAATTCACCACCAGTGTGGGCAAACACTGTATCTAGATGTGTTGCAGAGATATGCCTCTGGAGACGCTAAAATCTCAGATGTAAAAGTCCCTGAGCAACTTGATATAATCTGTCTCCCTGGGTGGAAAAACAATAAATATATAACATGTCTGAAACATGAATCTTCCACATATTACAGTGCAACTGGAAAATGAATTATCTTGTCATCCTGTGAATGGTTCAAATATCTCAAATGTATTCCACATCTTTTAACAGAATGTAAAAGAGAAAACATTTAAAATTTTAAGAAAACATTTTTTTTTTTAATTTGGTCTAGGTCATTTGGTTATGACCTTTTAAAAAATTGTTTCACTAGGATTAGCTTATTTTTCAAAATGTCATTTGTTGGTGAAAAAAAGTGAGGTCTTTCATTTTGAAAAGGTCAAAAAGCTTTGACCTTTTCAAAACTCTTATAAGAAAAAAAACTGTCAAAAAAGTTTGTTTTGTGAATAGCTGAAAGTATTTGTTACAACAAAACAAGTACAGACCCACTGCTTATGTTAAAAACTTTGTAGCATGGTTTTCAGTAGACACATGGTCTGACTAAAAAAAATGTTGACTCTCACGTTTCTTCTGCCTGTTTAAAGCAAAATCTCATTTACCTTCATGAACAGCAGTAATCTACCAGGACACCACAACTACATCTCAGCAATAACATTGTTTTACTTCCCACCATAATTGGAAATAACAATTAGTAATAAAAATGTGTATAATTGTAAATATTTAAATAATTTTAATATTGCACATTAAGTATAAAGAAAACAAACTAAAAACTTTCTTGCTCTACAACAGGGAGCATTGCTGTCTGACTTACAATGTTTTTCTCAGCCTGTCAGAATTTCAGCACCTCTAGGCATGACATTTCTCTTGGATGAATGTCTCTTCCACAGTTTGTTAGGCATTGCATACTGATGCATTGTTTCCCCAAAGGTGACATCATTACAAGAAGGTGTTACCTTTTTCATGTTGTCAGAAACACTGTCCAGCTTTTATTTTAAGCAATCTTCTTCTCTTATCTTTCATTTTATTTTCTCCCTTCATTTCACAGAGTATTTATTTTAAGAATATTTTGGACATTTACTGGCCTCTTCTGCTACTTATATAAAATTTCATTTATCTTTTCATTCTGAAACCACAGGATCAAATTCTCCACACTTTAACCAATTAATCTTTTTTATTTTTTTAAAGGTCATTTTGCTGTTTCTCCAAAAATAGGGTACAGCAACTTACTAGTTCATGTGTCACACTAGTAAGTAAGTCTGATTATGGTAGATGCCAAACTACTGAAACGTTCTAAACATCCATATTCTGTCCCAGGTTGCTAATTCCATTTCTGAGTTACAGGATCATAAGGGAAAAAAAAAAAAAGGAGTAAATATTTAAGTAATTTCATTCCAGTTTGCAAACCACATCTGTGAAGATGAACTTTTATTCATTTACACACTTTCCAATTCATTCTAAAGTCACTGAACTATTCACAGGCCCGTAACACTGTCTTGGATGGCAATAACAGGATTTGAAATTGTAAAGGATTGTCATATAAGAAATGAATTCTTAAGAACTTCTTTGAAAAAACTGGCAAGGTTTTAGCAATGTTATGTCAAAAACTATCAAACTGAACAAATCACTCATAAGAGGACAGAAAGGAATATTCGCCTGTCTCACTGCAGACTGTATTAAGAGAAATTAAGAATTGGAATTCCCTGCATCTTCTTACAGCAAGAAAGAAGAGCCTGTAGGACAGCAACTGAAAGTACCTAAAGTTAAACAGTATATGATTTGAATACCTTTTATTTGCTTAGCAAGCAAAGGCAAAACAACGGACCAGAGGTATCCATAACAGACAAATACAGTTTAAATTGTCGAGAATAATAGAATCAGATACAATGGATTGAATATATCCATAACAGACAAATACAAGCTTAAATTGCCGAGAACAGTAGAATCAGAATGGGGTAAATCCGGCAAAAATGTCCAATGTCAAAACTGCAAAGGGTTGTCACACTCATTTCTCTACCTTGCTGCCAATATCCCATGGTTTTGATTTACAGCTGTCCAGCAGCATCCCTCACCTGAGAAAAAGCTGTCAATTCTATCACACTACTATATATAATTACAGTGGTGTAGTGACTGCCTGACAAACAACTGACCTTTGTGTCTGCAGGCTGTCACAGGGAAACATAAGAAGAGGTACAGGTGGATGTGGGGCTGGAACATCAGGGTCTTCAGAGCTCCTCCTGGGAAAGATCTACTCCCTAAGGCACCCTAGCCTCCCCCTCCTGCAGCACTGGTGGCTCCTGACCTTGTCACCCAGAAGAGCCATCACAGCAGCACAGAGAAAGGACAGATATTTACAAGTCAAATTGTATGGTAATTTTGAGATTATTATTCCTAGAAAAGTTGTACTGTGTTACTTGGGTACTGAACACACTTGATTATAGTTGGAAAAAAATCCCTGTTTGGGGTACTTCAATGTGAATGTTCTCTTTTCAGTTGGCTAACAATAAATTCTTGTCTCCACATACATAAGATGTATTTCCTCCTAAGAAAAGATTTTGATCTTATAAGCAATTTTTTATTTGATAGAAATTTTTAATTTTTTGTTCTTTTTTTTTTGTCTTAGCATACACTTGTTCTGAATGATGTAGCTATGCAGCACCCAAAGCACCAAATCACCTCCCTAATGGTTTTCTGAGGAAAACAAGCATAAACAAACAAGTAAAACCATCAAATGTACCGAGTGGCAATTCTGCAGATATATTACAGTCTTTTTTAAGTCTCTCCCATTGTATGAGATTTTTAACAATATTAGCTGTAATATTAACTGCCATGGAAACCGTGACTGTTGCTGCAGTGACATCAGCAGTGGTCAAAATGATGCTTCAGACAGAGAAATGCAAACACAAACAGTATTCTGCCACTTGGGGTTTTGTTCTGTTTTGTATTTCTTGCAGAAATACCACACAGCTCTGAGATGTTTCAGACTGGCAGAACTCAGCCACCAGCCACCAGCCACCAGCTGTCAGGGACTTGGCACGCTGTTATCACGGCTACTGCTAAAACTGCTTGCAGATCAGTCAGTGGGGGACAGCAGCAGCATGCACAGACTGAAACTTAGCACAGCACTTCCTTTTTTATTATAATATCTCAGAGTGCCCTGACCCCACCTGGAGTGCTGCATCAAGGTCCTCAACACAAAAAAAGATGTGGATCTGTTGGAGCAGGTCCTAAGAAGAGTCAGAAAGAATATTCCAAGAGTAGAGCAACTATCCTACAAAGGCAGGCTGAGAAAGCTAAGGTTGTTCAACCTGGAGTAGAGAAAGCTTTGGGGAGACTTTATCGTGGCTTTCCTGTACCTAAAGAGAACCTATGAAAAAGAGGGAGAGCAACTTTTTATATGGGCAGATAGTGACAGTTCTCTTCTGAACTGAAGAGAGCAGGTTTAAATTAGATATTAGGAAGAAATTGCTTACTTGAAGGGTCGTGATAGACTCTGGAACAGGTTTCCCAGAGAGGCTGTGGATGCCCCATCCCTGAAAGTGCTCAAAGCCAGGTTGGATGGGGCTTTGAGCAACTCAATCTAGTGAGAGGCATCCCTGCCCATAGCAGGGATCTTGGAACTAAATAATCTTTAAGGTAACTTTCAACCCTAACCATTCTATGATTCGAGGATTTTATGAATTGTCATTGCATTTGCACTCAGTGTTGCTCCTCTCTTCCTCCCTCCCCGCAACCCAAGGAACAAATTGGAATACTTTGTCACCTTGCTGCCACCAGGGCTGAAAAGCCAGCCGTTAGTTACAAGCTGAGCCCGCCTGTTTATTGCTTCTATCCTATAAGTAACAGCAGCAAAAGGAAAAAGATGACTACACAGGTCATTTCAACTACACAAATAGAAATTAACATCAATAATCTGACCGCAGCTCTTCTGTTCAAGGTAAGTAATTCAGCCTTTGCCTTCATCTAGAAAATATCTGGAAACAGGAACTAAAAGTTGTAAGAGGGTAAGGAGAATTTCTACCCTTTTGTTTTTGTGTGTGTGTTTTATGCCTTAATTTCAATAGGTAGTTAGAAGTAAAAACTCTGTTTTAAAAAAAAAAAAAAAGAGAAACATCACAAATTTCAACCTTCTTACTGTGACCGAGACCAAAGATAACATTTGCCACTTGCCCTCTTCTTTTTCTTCCAAAAAATAACTCAAATACAACTTCAGCTGGGGTTTTAATGCTATGCAGGAGGCCTGATTTGCAACAGCTGCTCTCTCCTCCCAGTCCTCACAGCAGGAATGGTCATTCTATAACCAGTGAGCCATAACTCCACAAATCATGCATGAAGGTTGCTCTTGCCATAGTGCTGGCAGGAGGCAGGATGCCACAGAAGCCTGGTTAACATTTCTCAGCAACTTTCTTAACCTGGTGCTGCCTCAGAGTCCTTGTCTGCACCAGAAGAGGAAGGAAAGACATGAGAGGTTTTCAAATCCAGCGAACGTCTAAGCATTGAACAGAAAGCTTAATATAAGGGCTAGGATTTATTACTGCTGGAGTTTCAGTAAAGGCACATATAAGTAGGGATTTCATTGGATACTCTTTTCCTCTAAGTTATGGCCTCAGTGCAGCCCACAGAAGCCATACAGTGGTTTCTGAAAAAACAACCTAACTGAATTATCAGTACTGTATGTCTCTCAAGAAAGGGCAGCTTTAAAAAATGTAACATCTGACTTTTCTTGGTAAGCAATGGGGGAATGATCCAATTTAGAAATATATAGGAATAAAATTTACTTCCAGGACATGCAAAATTAAATTGAAATATGTTCCAAATGTTACTTTTGTCACTAATTCCATCTGTTCTGCAAATTAAATCCTGAGCTGGGAATACCACAAAAAACTGAACAGGGTGTGAACCATCAGAAGCTAATTAAAAGAAGTACTTTTTAAGCACATCTTTTACAAGCACTCTATATTTATGAAATTGCTATAAACCAAAACAAATGAATATGAGATGTTCATGACATGGAATCAATCCCCAGCTAGTTCATGAATCAGGAAAAAAAATGGAAGTCATAGATCAAATTAATATAATCTAACACTTTTTTTTTCCTGTTAATTTGGTAGAATAAAATTATTTTCATTATTTTCACTGATTTGCCAGTCTGCTCTTATATAAAGATTCAGTAGCTGGTTTAGTGAAGCTGTTTTTGAAAGTACAATATATCCTAATGACTGACAGGATGACAGAAGAGGTTTGACCTGACTACCACTTTCATAATGAAGCTTCTCTACACAAAGAAAAATGTAATTGAAGAGTCGTATTGCTTCTTTTGAAAGGAATCTTCCATACTTTGAAACAGTGACCCCAGTGGACATTTTTTTCCCAAGGAACATTTTTTTTACACACCGACAAGGACAAAAAGAAAAGAAGCTATTTGAAAGAAATTATTTTCATGTTATAAGATGGCTGTTTTGCTGGAACACTGAACCAGGGATGTTTCATGAAGCTAAAGAAATAGGATTAACTTTTCAAAGTAAAAACACTCTCTATACTAAAAAACCAATAGAAAACGATTCTTACTTTGAGAAGAATATAAGCATTACCTTGTTTGGTGGCGGAATTCTGATTATTACTATAATATATGCTATTTAAAAGTCAAAATGCATGCTTTTTCAAAATTCATAATTTGTAGCTAAATTCTTAATAGAATTATAATTAGTTGCAGTCAATGTCTGATTATTAAACTATAAAACATGAAAAACTAGTATTTCCTTTGAATAGATGTATCTTATTTCTTAAAATATACAATTTTATTAAAAATCAGAGCATTTTTGGTATATGCAAGTAATTAATCATTGTATGTAATTAAAATTAATGCAAAAATACTATTAGAGACAATCTGCTTGAAATACATTGTACCAAACTGTATTGGGAAAATGTGTGTTAAGTTATCAATTGCCATATTTTCCTCCAGCATTTCTTTAATTTCCCATACTGAGATTAGGTCTACTTAGATCAAGGATCATCTTTCTAATATCCTAAGATTTGAGCTATTACATTGCTCAAATATCATGGGAGGAATGAAACACAGAAACAAAAAGTATATTATCGCATGAGTAACATATTGAGTAACAGTAAGAATATTTTCTCTTTAAAAATCACATTCTATATATATAAGTTATAGATAAGCTATATAAGATACCATGTTAAAAAAACGGAAAAAAAGCCTTAAAATTATCAGCACAGATTAATTGCTAAAAATTATATTTCCTCAAAAAGAAACAAAAACGTTTTGCAAAATTATATTTTTGAAAAAATCTTGCTGTAATTTTGTTCTATGGATAGTGATCTAAGGTCCATCAAATGGTTTTGGCATTAAGGTCATCTCTCAAAAGATTGTCACTTCCTACACAGAAAAATTTCCACTAAATTTAATGGAATTTTTCATGGGTAAGCACCCTTAAGATTCCTGCATTAGTGTATTATGCCATATTTGATAAGTGAGAAAGTAATGACACAGAAAATGGTAATAATTTTGTTTGGTCTACTCACTCCTAAATGGCTGTAAATATCTTCCCTTTAAATTATATTTATCACAAAACCTGTGTCTTTAGAACTAGATTTTGACTAACATTAAAAAGGAAAATAAAGCTAAACAAGGTGACAACTTCATTTTGGTGTTAGGCTTGTCTTGTAGGCTTGTATATGATGCCTTTAATTACAATGAGAAAATCACGGGTCCTCCAGATAAAACTGCCACAGCAAAGTAACAGCTCCAAGTTATCCTTGTTTAAAGAAGCAGTAGGAAAATCCCAGTCCAATCAAAACACAAAACATCAATCACCTTGGCCCAGCCATGACTACCAGCCAGGTGGCAGAATGATGCAGCACAGCTCTCATGACAAAAAACCCTATGTTGTTTACTATCAAGGTTTATTACTGAGGCAAATTGAGGCTGAACTCTTCTTCTATAAAAATCTTCATAATGTTAAAGTTCCATCTACAGTTTGTATTTCTAAACTCTGGAAGAAGGACATTCATAATGGAATGTGTATTAGAAGTCATATAAGAAAGAGTCTTTCATATGAAGATGATTTTTTTCTTTTTTTACATCTATTTGCTTAAGTTGCCTAGACATTGTGACCTCCTGAGAAGACAGCAGTTCCTTAATTGTCTAAGCATTTATTGTTGCAGCTTTTCAGCAAGCACCCAATTTAGCGGTCAGGATGAAAAAGTGAAAAGAGTATTCAATATGTCTTTGCATAGGATTTCTGTGACAGAGCTATTAACTCTCATTCTATTGCCTTCAGTAGAAAACTGCTTTCCTGTGGTCACTTTGTAAACTTCTTTCTGTGAGTAAATCAAAGTGGTGCCAAGAAAATGACTGAAGAAGTTTTAATTACCTACTGCTGATGCACAATACATTAAAAAAAGAGGATATTCAGAACACTTCTACACACTTGGGATGCAAGAGTTGAAGGGGTTTTGTCCAAAGTCTATAGTCTGTATTGCGCTGATTAAAATAGAGAAAAAGAAATACAAAATGGGTTTAGAAACATTATAGGACATTTTTTCTTCTCTAGGTATTATATAGATTTTATTATACAAAGAGTAAAAGCAGATATTGAAAAATACTGGCATTTACACTTCTTCTTATACAATACAGTAATTTCATCATAGATACTTAAACCTAAAGTAATTAAATTCTGGTTCATTCAAGTGACTGAAAGGTCTTCTCAGATTCCAGATCTGTAACACTACTGGAGGTTTTTTGTTGAACCAACAGATCTTCAATTCCTTTATGTAAAATGAAACAGCTTTATCAGAAGGGGTACCGAACACACAGTTCAGCCATCCCAGACACATGTACACCTGATTAGGCCATTCTCCTCAAAAACAGGAGCATGTTTTTGAATTCCTTTGACACTGGAACAAGCTAAACATTATACTATTGAAGAAAAATGGGAAGTCATGAGGTTAGCTCCCAGAAAGAACGTATACATAAATAAGACCATTTATTTATATATTTGTGTATTTAATATATTGAAGAAACACTCAGGTCAGGAAACGACTCAGGACTGAAATCCCCAGAGCATGATAATGCTTCCCAATAGTGCTGACTAAGGTCCTTAAATCTCAAAGAGATATCTAATTTAAGATGTATTTTCTCTGTTCAGCATTTCCTACTGGCTAGCTCAGTCTCTCTGCTCAGCATGATGCTTTTTCTAAACCCTTCTCTGAGACACCAAAGTGATACATTCTACAGGAATTTTTTGTATTAATGTAGATTTAGATATCACCAGGTTACAAGTTAGGTGCTCCAGTGCTACACAGCTGTGTCTCATCCCTTTGTGACTCCACAATCTAACTCCCTAAATTTTGACTTTTCATCTGATATAAACTTGTTCTACTATATCAAGAGAACTGTATCAATTTAGCTGAGTGAAACGGTGATCATGCATTAAAAGTATGAGCTTGTATTGGTCATTATTAGCACTCAGTAACAATCCATATATGAAAGAGAAGCCAAAGTGATTATTGCCTGAAAACTGACATAAGAACCCTAATTTCTATTCAGACAACCATAAATAGTGGGCAAGATGAACACCAACCTAATGATACGGCTATTTTCTAGATTACAATTTGTATAGAGGGCATAACTAAGACCTGATGAGTGATTTGTATAGCTAACCTCCCAGCCCAAAGGAAAGAGGCACTCTGTGAGAACAGCTCAGTTGGTAATTGTCCTGTTACAGAATGACAAGTGATCTGATTGTGATACACAGCGTAAGTGCTTTGTTCTCATTAAAAATGAACATGCTGTGGGAGACTTTTACCACTTACTCTACAGGTACCCACTGTGAAAAGCTAAGATATAATGAATATGTAATTTGAATATGTCTTTTATGAAAAAAATCCAAAGAATCCAAAATAAAACTTAGGAAGAGCCTGAAGAGTTAGATATAATTTTGTCTGTTCTACCTACAGTTTTAAATGAGGTGATTTGCTTCACCTCATTGCTGAGCTGTAGCTGTTTCTTCCAAACACTTACGGGATTGCCATGTCATACCATGGTATGGGGTCCTATAAGAAGACAGACAAAGTATCTGTTACATGTTACAGCTGGAATTCTACCTCTGCCACAAGAAAATTACGAAATCTGTAAACACATTGTATAATGTACATGGTATTTCTGTGGAACATTTTTCTTTTATCCTTGGCTATTTTATCTGAAGTCTGTTTGCAGAGATGATGCCTGATAGTCTAATCATGCGGGCAGGTCCTACAAATACACTGTTTTAGGGAAAACAGTAGCACTGACACAAATTTACTTTTTTTTTTCCACAGCTTGGAATACTAACACTCCAACGTACAACCAAAATAATTTAAAAAATGCCACCACACTTCAACTAAAATGCAAAAATGGACAACATTATTCTTATAAAATTACAGGTTTGAAATCTTGTGATCATGGAATATTTCAGCTTCAGCATTAATTATAAAATGGTTACCGTATTAAAAATGGTCATAAATTCAACTTTCAGTCTGTGAAATACAGCATTATAAACATTACACAACTTCACAATGTTTTCTACATGTCCATGTCCATCTGCGATGTCTACAGTTGTATGCTTGAAAACTAAGGCATCTGAAGCATTATAGAGTAACAAAGGACAGTAAGTAATATTTTGTGGGGTTTTTTTGAAACAATCCTATTTTTGTAAGTATCATATGTAGAACACGAAGAATGTGAGAAGTGCCAGAGTTGTCAGAAGTCTCTGAGTGACATATGGCTTGCTTGGTCATTAGTTCTGTAGCCACTTCCATTCAATTATACACACCCATCAAACCTGCTTATCTGACAAAATGCATGCAGTTACCTACAACCTTGAATCAATCTGAAGCACAGCAGAAGGCTTGAGCATATTTGGAGCAAGAGGCAACACATAATGCTATCACATTTTTCCAGGATCAACAACATTAATTTTCACTTCTCAAAAGGTCAGAAAAATAATTCTTCTTTTATTTTTAATCACTGAACAATATATTTGGACAGTGCTGAAATAGAGTCAATTAAAACATTTTGATACTCTCTGCTACACTTGAAATTAAACAATTTGAAAAGAAAGTAAAAGTTATTAAAGCAGCCAGATTGTCTCCTTCATGGAGCATAAAGCAAAAGTAAAAAGCAGAGCAAACTAATCAGACACACTAAGAAAAAATTAGTTTTTGTTCTACGTTCATTGGATATATCTTTATTTGGAAAGTTAATAGGCTCTATCATGAACAGTTCACTGCATTTAATTGTTTTTAAACACCCCAAAAGCACTACACTCAAAAAAGCAGAAAGGTGCTGGAAAACCCATGGATTTGAGCATAGGAGCCACTAAAAAACTTCCTTTTAGGACAAATTCCCTAATCTGTCCTAAAGATTTCCTCTACTGATATGTTCTATTTCCTTATGAACCAAAACAAACAGAATGCAGTTCTAAAGATTCTGCAGCAAGTTCTAACTCTTAAAAAAAGGCTTAGCAGCAGTGTGGAGGTGGCAGATGTCCTACCCTTCCCGTTTTCTATTGTGCAGTGGGGTGTAGTACTTTTGGACTGGAGTCAGGTACTACTTCTTTCAGGTCTAATAGTCCCAATTCAACTTTGCCCTCATCTTAAATGATCACACAGGTAAAGGAAATGTGTATTCTGAATCTGAGTAAAATGACATAGCATTTATGTTGTATTGCAGTAATGATGATTTCAAGTATTATACCAGACCACAAATACTATACATATTAAGTGTTGCATGATGTCTGGTCAACTTCATTAATTAAACAATAACCACTACTAATTCTGTGTATCTGAAACCCAGCCAACACTCCAGCAACCTCAAGTAGGAAGGGAATAAAGGAGTCTCCTCTTTTTCTAAGGCCTCTGCAAATGCAATGCAGAATTTCAGCAGTCCTAGCCAGCACACAAGGGAGTATATGGATTGCTGCCAAGTTCTCTACTCAAGAGCAAAATACAAACCAGGAAAGATAAAGAAATGTGGAACAATAGCCTGCCATGCCCTTGCACTGATAGCCACTGGCCTGCCGTGCTAGAGATCACTGCTACATGCCTCCCCTTTCAAGGGAAGTTACACTGCTGCCATGCAAAATGTCTTCTTGTGTCGCAATACAGCAGTGCTGTAAATTTAGCTCATGATGATTTATGGGATTCCTTCCAAAAGAAAATAATGGTTTTACAGCTGGGAAGAACTTTCAATAGCTCATAAGTGCAAGCCTCAAAAGCATAGTTCTCACTGAGGTGCCTGAGTGCCACTGAAGGACATGTCAACCTAGCTAATTAGAAGTGTATTTAGTATGGGTACCTTTATCTATCTCCATCTATTCACATGTTAAAGGGAACAGTAGGGTTTTTCCTCAAATCAAAAACAAATGTTAAGAAGGCTTTTAAAATTAGTTAAAAGTCCACAGATAACTAAAATTCTGTCTATGAATCACTAAGTGAAAAGAAACCCATGCTCTCATCTTTATGGTTAAAATACATATACATTACACAAACATTCAAATGCATGAAGTAAAACAGAAGCATCACCAGTTTGAATAAGGATGAGGAAATGGCAAATTTGACATTAGTGATCCTTGCATAGGATCAACAGTGTCACTAGACACTATGTAAGTATAAACTCAGTCAATAATTTCACTTTTTAAAAAATAATTAAATCACTTATCAAGAGTTTAGGTCCAATGTTATTCATTAAGGAACTGTTATGAATATGCTATCTTGATATTACCTTCTGCAAAACTGTATTTTTTTATATTCAAAGGACTTTTTATATTCATATCCTAAGACACCAGTAATATGAACTGTATAAAAAATTCTATTTACCATTGTAGCTTTAATATGCTCAGCTACTTTTCATGAGACATTCAGTATTGGAATTCAGAGGTCAGAAAACTTTTATTAGGATGAATAATAGAAAAAAAGGTTTGACAGGATATTATTTTATCTCAGTATATAATTTGCAAGTATATAAGATCTCATCATCCATATAACTGCAGTTATTTTTAATCATGAAGATCAAGGATTAATCTCTGATATTCTTTCATCACATAAGCTTTTATCATATGTTAATAATATAAGTTTATGTAATGTTAGATGTTGCGACTCATCAAGCAGTAGAAAGATTAAAGCAAGAAAGGAAAACATATGTAGGCCACACTGAAAAAATATAGATGGAAATAATTAGAAACTAGGAAAGTAAACAGACACAAAATGCTAAGAACAAACGAATGCCATCAAAAGAAATTTAAACATAAACATGAAAATCTGTCACACACAAAATTAGAATACCCCTAGAGAGCACACATTCTTAATGACTTCATAACAAAATAATCATTCTAATTATTAGTTGAGGAGGTCCTTTACATTGGTTTGCAAATGTACAAAATTACCCTTTAAATAAAACTCCAACCAGTTCTAAGCAGGGTTTATTAAGAAGTGCAACACAAAAATTTGTTCCTTAGGGGAAGAGGTTTTGTAAATTCCTAAACTGATGAAGATAATGGAAGCTTGTGAATAAGAAAAAAAAGAGAATACAGTATAAATGTGTTGATTAAATATCAGATGTGATGTGAAAACTGAAATGTGTTTGAAGTAGCTCCTAATCATACCCTTGTCTAGAAGCTAATCAGTTGAAAAAAACTTACCTAATTTTATTACATAAATAAATTCTGGTGGAACCATTTCACCTGTATTTGTTATTGAAACACTACATATAAGGACAAGAGTACATCTAATGGGAATACTGTGAATTTTAGAGTACCTCAGTGAATGCCAGTTGGGTGTGTCTACAAAAGGGTTTTCTGTTCCAGAAGGAGAAGGTTTCTGTCCCTGCCTGTCAGCAAGCAGCAACTGTCAAACAGAGAGAGCCCTTATTTTTTTTTTTTTCCCCTGAATATGGCAATCAAAAGAGAAGATGTAACCTCCTATTGTGAATTACAAACATACTGCCTTGTATTCCTGCAATTCCCCTGCTGTCTGGAGATTATCATGGCACTGCAACATCTCCTAATGTTTGGTACTCTACTTAACCCTCAGCCACTTAAAATATTTGAGAGGAACAAATACAGAAGGAACCAACACCCCCTCCGCAGCCTCACACCATCACAGTCTGTCACATCAGGAGCGTGAAATCATAGTTTCATAGGAAGGGGTGACACTCTGCAAAGGACCCGAAAGAGGAACATGGGCTTGTACAAGTCAGGAGCTTGCATGCATTTGACACATTCAGCTGCTTAAAACACATCACGCTGTTCACCTCTGGAGCACTGACAAAGAGAGGATGATGATATTGTGGCAGGTAAGATCTTTCTGCCTGCTTACTTTTGTGAATGGACAGTGGCATGCTCTGACTTAGTAAAACAGTTCTCAGAATCTGAAGAAATCAAGGGAAAAGCAGAAAAAGCATGATCACAACTTTGAAAGTAATGCCAGATGATCTGAAAATAAACAGATCACTGCATGTCTAACAGCTTGATGTTTCCTTGAAATAAAGTATCAGAGAGTAGGACAAAGTTTCTGGGAGATGTGTAAGCATCCCTTCAGTCCAACAGTCAGAACTAAAATGTCAGAAGCTCACAATATGCACATCTTCCTGGTCCCCTTCAAGCAGCAGTTAGCCAAAGTAATAAAGCATAAAGGCTTATATCTCACTTTTTTTCATAACTCTGAAGCGCTTTTTTTATTTGGTGGTGGTGGTAACCCCCATTATAAGCCACAGGTTTGGTGGGGATTTTTTCTGTTCTGAGCAGATACAGCTCAGAATTAGAATGCAGCTAACTAAACCAGAATTTAAAAGAATCGTAGCAGCATAAAATCATATCATCATTTGTGTTACAAAAGACCTCTAGGATTACTGAGTTTAACCCTTAAGCCAGCACTGCAAAGTCCAACATTAAACCATGTCCCTAAGTGTGACGTTTATGTCTTTTAAACCCTTCAGGGATGGAGACTGAACCACTTCCCTCTGCATCCTGTTGCTGTGTTTTACAAGCTTTTCCATTAATAATTTTTTTCTAGTATTTAATTTACACCTCCCCTGATCCAACTTGAAACCATTTCATATTGTCCTAATGCTTGTAGCCTGGGAGAAGAGACTGACCTCCATCTTGCTACAAATTCCTTCCATGTAGCTGTAGGGAGCAATAAGGTGTCCCCATAGCCCATTTTTCAAGTCTTCAGATTACTCCTCCCAAAATTCATGTGTCTACTAACGGTCTAAGTACTTATTCAACTAGTTTGGTTCTCTCTTCCTGACTAAGCCAAATTATTGTATCACCTGTGCCCGGAATGGAACTGCACATTTGACATAACAGCTTCATTTGAATGGCTGAGAAAACTGTATTATATATGTAATACCTTGACTACGAGAGTTCAAGCCGTTGATCGCAAACTATTTGTCAAGCTGGTATACAGAGATTTGTAACCAAGTCTTGTATTACTGAGGATATGTCTACATTTTGAACTAGAAGACACACTCCTAAATTCCAAGTAACCATTGTATGTTTGCTTCCCAAAGCCACTAATTCCCCATTTTCTCCTTGGTTAAAAATAAATAAATAAATAAATAAATATAAAAATTCTATAGCACAGATTCATCATCACTCTCACATCAGCATGTCTTTCCAGCTCTGCGAGAAGGACAAAGTTCCTGCACTCACAGGGTTTGCAGTTCATAAGCAATTAGTTGCCGTGGCCACGTATACAGTCAAAGGAAATTTACAGTAACAGAATTCCAGAAGTAAAATATCCTAAGTAGTGTCTACTGGGACACTCTGATTTTCTCATGCTGGACACACAGGGAATCTTTGTCTCTAAATGACAATAATTGGCATAGGTGGTGTCTCTCTCTCTAGCCTAGAGATGGCTCCTAATTCATCTTTCTTGTCCTATACTGACAAGTTCTATAATAAATGAGTCTTGCCTTTATTCTTCATTCAGTGGTTCAACAGTTGGTAACTTGAAATTTACAAGGTAAGGTGGAGACAAGAAACTTTCATTTTCAATAATGCACCTAATGCAACATGTTTTACATTATCTGTAAAATGAGAGGAATACAACCTTGGCAAACACATTTGGGGAGTCTCCTGGAGATAGCCCATCACATAAGGTTACATACAATTCATCCCTTATCTTTTCCTGATCTCTAGCAAATGGGCTGATGATCGCAAAGCATTGTAGAGCCCACTGCTCACTCGTTCTTCTTTACCTTCCTTTTCTATGTACCCATTTTTTTGATAGATTGGCCTTATATTGGTCTTTGCCGCTCACTTCACAACAGAAAGTTAAAATCCTACCATTCTTACATAGCACATAAAGACAGGAAAAGTAAGTTCAGTTACAGTTAAAGAAGAACATATTTTTATTGTTTCTTTGATTTTATTTTACAGTCCAAGTAGCACAGCTTGCAGTCACATCAACACAGCCAACCTCCACAATGCCAAGATGGTAATCATGTTTAAGTGGACCTACTGGCTACCTTAATGGAACCATCTTTTGTTTGCTCCTGTGTATAGAGAGACACTTCTCCTCTCAGCTCTTAGGAAAAGCCCTAAAAATTCATCTGTTTTAAAAGGTTACTTATGCTAAAGATAGCAGATAATTAAGATTAGAGACTTCAATAGCGATTACTAATATAATACCAAGAATCTTTTTTTTATTTAATAATGGTATAGGTACACAATGTACTTTGATATTAAATTTACTGTATATCCTGATTTGCTCTAGGCAAAGTAATTACCTTGTATATCACTCTTAACACAAATTGATTTTCTCAGTTTTCTAAGAGTGTGCTCAATCTCATTCCCAAATAAAACACTGTACTTAATCAGAAAGTAGAATTCAGAGAGAAAGCAAGTAAATGATAAATTAGCCAATGCTTTTGGAGAGACAGGAGAATGTGTAACTGCCATTAAAGGTAATCAGAGCATTTCGTTCCCCTTAGGATTTTGGATGCTAGTTATGAAAGTGTTTTAGTTGGGATTTCTCTCAGTGAAAAAACGTAAATCTGATTATAAACAATGTCTCTTATAAGGAAACAGTAACCTCAGTTAATGGAGGTATTGCCAGTAAACTCTTAGTGCTAAGTTACCATTCCTGGTTTGTTTTGTTTTTTCCTCTCATGCTTCTCCTGTCTATTTACTTCTTTGATAGAAGCTTCTGTTGTTGTGATAAAATATAAAAGTATATACATCACACAACTATGGCCTGTTCCTCTTTAGCTCTTTCAAACCCAGCAGCCATACAAGAATTGCTAGGAGTATCACAAAAGCCACTCAGTTTCTGGCATGGATTCAAGTCTTTTTCATACTTCCATTTACACTTCTACAAAAATTCAGAAGACTATCTGCAATGCAACCTTTACAGAAACACTAATATTAAAATACCATCTTCTGCTACTCTGCCACCGCTAATAAGAATAAAAAGTTCCCCAATTAAACAGAGCTTTCTAATTAAATCCACAGTATTATAAACTGCTACACTGCTCTTCCAGAAGAGAAAATAGAGGATTAAAAATTATCCTGGAACAGCCTACGGGTAGTTTAAAGCTGATAAAGGGAAGAAAACAACAGTACAAAAAAATGTTAAAATCTTTCACATAACTGCATTTTATTCTGTAAAGAGTACACTATTAAAAACCCAGTGTCTACTAACAATTACTGCAGTTCAGCATCTGATGCTTTACTGCTGCATCTTATTTCTTCAGTAATACAGACAAAAAATTGCCAGATTTTTACAGAATCTGAGGAACCACGCTTAGTTTAAAGCTTAGACTATGTGCGACTGTCTTTTCAATAAATGGAAATCAGTAACATCACCTAAATTAATCTTAGACTTAATAGTCAGAACAATACATTTGATCGGTGAACATTTTCTTTGTACGATTATACCTTAACAAATTGGGTCACATAACTAACATTCTTACCCCTCCCCAAATCTTCCATTAGTTTTGCTTAGTTTCTCTACAATCTTATATCCTGAAAGGATTTTCAAGTAAAATGTACTGACAGTGCAGTTTTTCTATTGACTCTTGTGCTTTTAAAGAAAATTAAACTGTACCAAAACCTCCCAACTGCAGATGCTTTACTCTGAGTACACAGCAATTTATAAAAATTATTAGATGTAGTAGATAAAATAATTCACGGTACTGGAAATTCTGCATGCATTTTGTTATTTTCTCATAATTTATAGATTTATCAATGAGGTTTCTAAATGCACATTAAAGTCTGGCATTAGTTTAACTTCTGATTTCCATTTTGCACGTCTTAAAAGCTTCTTAAGAGGTAAAATGGCTCCTGTGAAAGTCAACCCATTAGTCTCTATTGCTCTGATGAACAAGCAAGGCAGAAATATTCATTTGTCCTCCAAAATACCTTTGTCTGTGAATGTCAGAATGACTGTTTTCTTTGATGACCAGGACTGAGGACTGTGTGGCAATCAGAAACAGCTTAACTCACAGTGACCAGTGAGGTTTCACCTTGCATTTTCATGGGGTCTCCACGCTGTTCAGCAGTTGCATCCTGAACCTCTGGCTTAGAGGAGTGGCACAGCATAAAATGCTATGATGGAAGCTGTGACAGTTCATCAGCTGACTGACAGGCAGTCCAGTATCTGTGCAGTGCAGGTGGCAAAAAGAGATGGAAGCAATAATGTCAACATCCATTAAGCTGTCCCTAGCTGTCATTCAGATCCTAAAGCAACCACTCAGCTGTCTGGATCATCCTGCACAGTATAGCCAGCATAAACTAGCCAATTTTAATGTTTATGCCAGGAAAACATAAAAGAACTTTTAAGCAGCCGTTCATCTAAAGTGCTCCTAGTTTCTCAGAAATTAATTTCAAGAGTGGGGAGCCGGGATAATCTGCTGAAGAATCACGGGGCCATGGAGGTGACAGAAGTGACTGACACAAGGTCAAAAGCTCCACTAAGACACAGCTCTGCTCACCAAGCTATAGAAGAGTATCTCTGCTGAATACATTAAGAGGCTTCAGTTTTACACACAAGGCTGAATGTATTTCATGATAGCATTCTTGACACTTCTAGTAATATAAAGAATTTACTGAAAATGTCTTTTTTATTATATAAACAAGAGAAAGAATGTGGATTTAGGTATTAGGAAGATGTTTAAGTTTTTTATTAGCCAGTAAAGAGACAAAACAAAACCAGATTGGAACAAGCAATGAAATCGAGTCATCTCCCTTCTTTTATTTTGCAGATCAGGCTGGTAAAGGTGGCAGTTATGTTAACACTTGTTCCCTAACTACTGAACAGATACTCACTTAAGGTAAACTGCACCAAAATGGTATTTTAGGGTTAAAATGGGATTTTTTTAAACTTGTAAAGCAGTGTCACTAAACTTCAATCACATTTTTTTTACCCATCAGTTGCTGTCATGTCATGACCTTATCCCCACCCAGTTGTGGCATGGATACTTTTGGTGAGCTGCTGACATGCTTGTCAGATCATCTGATGAGGAGACAGACTCCAGATGAAGAACAAGCCACTAAATCTGGTTTTGACTTCTTCCACTAATTTTCTAATTTTTTACATAGTTTTTTTCTGTGTGTGAGTTCTTGAAAGAGTGGCAGGGTTCTATTGTTTGTGGTGTTTTATTTTTATTAAAAAAAAAAAGAATTTATGAAACTTTTAAAATCTGAGAGGTTTATTTCTAAATTTTTCTTGTTTAATAAATTGACATTTCACTTTCCATAAAACCTTCAACATCCTGTACAAACTACAAAATAATAACAATTTATTTATAGCATTATTTTCATCAAGCAGGCTGAAAAGAATTCAGTTACTGAAAGAGGGATGTCTTCAGTTCTTTTTATAAATTCAGTGGAATGCTCTGCAAATACAATTAAAGATGCTGCAAATATTATTCTTTTATAATTAAAAATCAATAAATAAAATAGAAAATAACAGCAACTTCAATAACTAGTTATGTTACGTAAAAATCATAGGTGAGGCCCAGGAAAAAAGTATTTGTCTACCTCATTTATACATGGTAGCAGATGAAGGCCATTATATTCACTTTTTTTTGTTGACTAAATTTTTAAAAGCTTTTCTCTTCCTAAGATTGTGTCACGATTCCTGTCTGGATCAGCTTGGTCAGACATCTTTAACCATGGCAAGGAGGATAGTTACAGCTTGAAAAAATTAAGTAGTTACTTATTGCCTAATAGTCACTAAAGATAGATCAAACTTAATATACCAGCAAACTAAGCATTAATATGCTCTCCAAATCCAATAAAAAATTCCAAGAGTCTTTGCTGGCATGGTGTGCACCAGGAACAAAAGCTGGTCTCAGCTGGTCCCAAGAAACAAATCTTCAACACTGTTACATTGCATCATCCATCCCATCCAGTCCCCACCAATGATACAGACTGGCCTTCAGACTGATGACTCAATGTCCTGGTTTTTTACTCACTGCCATGGGTGGAGACATTTCCTGCAGACCAGGCTGCTCAGGGCTCCATCCAACCTGGTCTTGAAGCATCCATAACTTTTCTAGGAAACCTGTGCCACTGCCTCACCACCCTCATGGTAAAGAATTTCTTCATAAGATCTAATCTAAACCTACCTTCTTTCAGTTTAAATCCCTTACCACTTGTCCTATCATTATATGCCCTTCTAAAAAGTCTCTCTCCATCTCTCTTGTAGGCTCCCTTTAAGTACTGGGAGGTTGCTCTAAGGTCTCCCTGAAGTCTCCTCCAGGCTGAACAGTCTCAACTCTTCCAGCCTTTCTTCAGAAAAGAGGTGTTCCTGCCCTCTGATCATTGTCATGGCCCTCATCCGGAATTGTTCTAACAGATCCATGCCCTTATGTTGGGGGCCTGAGAGCTGAAGACACTACCCCACTCTAGGACAAGAGGGTGAAACAAATACCAAAGTACCTTCAAATGACTGAGTTCTGTAAGTTGCTAAATATAGTAGTTCAAAACTATTTGCTCAAAACTCCAGTTCAAAACTATTTGGTATTTGCAGTTATGGCTCAATGTCCAAATGGAGATCAATATGTATTGCTGTTATCAGCATTGTTAACTATCCTCACTAGAATAAGATACAGAGATGATCAAGACAGTAGGTTAGAGAAATTGCTTTGTATTTGATATCACAAGTAGGAGCACTTAAAAATACCAATATCTTGCCCTTCTTCCAGTCATTCAGCTCCTATGTATAAAGAAATCAATCCCAAGCAGCTTATTTGAATAAAAAAGCACAGTCAAACCCTCATCATAGCCATGCCCAGGAATATCAGTGGAGCAAAAAATCATGTTTAATTATGTTCTGAATATCTATGCAGCCTACTAAAAGAAGATTTTCTGACAAATATAAGCAAAAATGAATTTTTTGAGTGAAAATGGAAAAAAACATCACACTGTTCTCAAGTTTCACTTTTGTTCATAGGAATCAATTAACTTTTTTGTGTTCATTACAGTTCAGGAAATTATTTGCTCTGCTCCCAATTAGGTACTTGATGTATGTGGTTCATTACCTGAGGTTTTGTCTCTATGGATGGATGCAGACAGAACTCCATTCACACTCCATGTAGTCAGGCATGAGCCCATTTTGGGCCAGAAGTAATTTAGTCGCATCAGAAAAATGGCATATTCCAGCAAAAGGGCTTTACAAAAAGGCACAGAAATTCACTTATATGGGTACATTGGTTTTGAATCAGAGCTGGCTCATATCCAGAGAGTTCAGAGTATAACTAGAGGAGCTCAGGTTCACCGTCATCCATTCATGTGGTGTGCCTGAAATCATACTGCATTGCTTCTGCTCTCTGACTGTACAACCGTATTTTTTTCCCACATGAGAGCAGCTGGGGTACAATGAAACTCTAGTGCAGAGGGTCAATAAGCATCCTATACACCAACAGCTTCTAAATTATGGTATAATTTACTTAACCAAAAATGCGAATTAACTTCAAACGCTTCAGCAAAAACAAAAATTATAGTATATTCAGGGCTGTAAAACTGTTAATAAATAAATCATCTATTAATTATTACCTATCAGCAGGACACTATGACAAACAGATACCCATTACATAAAACCAGACAACTAATAAGGATATTGCTCCTCTTTTAAAGTTCAAATTACATTATTTAATTGCATACTCTTTTCTCAAAACAAAAAGTATGGTGTTCTGCATACCGGTTTTTTGATAACATTAACTGTAAGAATGAGGAATTTAGACATCTTCCCAAGTGTTTGAGCACAACTAGGAATGGCCAAAAAACCCCAAGCAAACATGTAGGGAGTGACAGGACAAGGTGCAATGGCTTTAAATGGAGAGTAGGTTTAGATTAGCTATTATGAAAAAATTCTTTATCATGAGGGCGGTGAGACACTAGAACAGGTTACTCAGAGAATCTGTGGATGTCCCATCTCTTCAAGTGTTCAAGGCTAGGTTGTGTGAGACCCTAACAAGCTGTTCTAGTGGGAGGTGCCCCTGCCCATGGCACAGGGGCTGGAATTAGATTATCTTTAAGGTCCCTTCCAACCCAAACCAGTTTATGATTCCATGTATTAACAAAGTTGTCTTCAACATCTACAGTAACCAAAAAAACACGCCAAAAAACCCTTAAACAAAACAAAAAAAAACCCCAACCAAAATCAGTGACCTTCATTCTAGGTAGAAAAAAAACAACTTGGTATTCAAAACTATTTGGTATTTGCAGTCATGGCTCAATGTCCAACAGAGACCAGTAACAAGTGGTGTCTTCCCATGATCTCTAAAAGAACCAAGTGTGGTATCTTCATTAATGACATTGCCCGTGGGACAAGGGACTTGCACTCTCAGCACATCTGTGGACATCTCAGGGGTGCACTGGATTACTTAATGGAAATCTTGGGGGACAGGCTTGAGGAGTGGGCCCACGTGAACCTCATGAAATTTAACAGGGACAAATACAAGGTCCTGAACCTGGGTCGAGGCAATACGCAATGTCAATACAGACTGAGGGATGACTGGACTGAGAGCAGCCCTGCACAGGAGAATTTGGTGATATTGCTGGATGAAAAATTAAATGTAAAGCAGCAGTGGGCACCTGCAACCTAGGAAACCAATTATACCTTAGAGTGCATAAACTAATGCATGGCCAGCAGGTTGAGGGAGGCTATTTCCCTCTCTACTCTGCTCTCATAATACCCCACCCAGAGTACTGTGTCCAGCTGTGGAGCCCCCAGAACACAAAAGATATGGATCTGTTAAAGCACATTTAGCAGAAGGCTACAAAGATGATTGAAAGGCTGGGACACCTCTCCTGTGAAGGAAGGCTATGAGAGGTGAGGTTGTTCAGCTGGAAGACGATAAGGCTCTGGGGAAACTTTACTGTGGCCTTTCAATCCTTAGAGGCAGGGGTTTATAAGAAAGATACAGAGGCATTTTTCATCAGGGCTTGTAGTGACTGGCCAAGAGGCAACCATTTTAAATTGAAAGAGTGTAAATTCAGATTGTACATAAGGAAGAAATTTTTTATTACGAGGGCAGTGAGACACTGGAACAGGTTTCCCAGAGAGGCTGTGAATGCTGCATTCCTGCAACTGTTAAAGGCCAGGCTGGTTGGGGCTTTGAGCAACCTGATCTGTTTGAAGGTGTCTCTGCCCATGGATTAGAACTACATGATAGTTAATGGTTCCAAGCAAAACCATTCTACGATTCTGGAAATTAGAAGAAGCAAGGAAAGGGTCCAGATAAAACTAACATGACAAAACAAACATGATAAAACAAATGCCAAACATAATGGAAAAAGGTACTTAGAAGTAGTGTTATCACTTACAGTATGACTTCCAGAGCAGAAAGTTTTACTAAGCAGAATGCAGCAGTGTTCTGTCTGGGCTCTGGTTCTATTAATATTTTAATAACATGGATAACACTAAATATGACATGCAATAACTCTAAGACGGTAGGGAACAATAAGAATTCCCAAATTTCTTGGGACAAATAAGAACAACTACATTGTTCTTTATTTAAGCAACGCCTACAAAGACATTGGAGGAACAACTTCCAGTTCTTAGGAGGAAATCTGAAGGTCTTTGGAATTTTTACTAAACCAGACCCAGAAATATGCAGTAGTTTTCAACTTAATGTAATACTTGTCATCTGTGTCATCTGAAAGACATGAGGAGTAATCTGTTTGAATTAGCAGGTGGTTTAAGCTCTGCATCTTGCTTTGAGAATTGCTCTTGCAGAAACTGATTCTTTTGGAGGCAATCCAGAAGAGAAAAACAGGAATTGGAAAGCTGTAGTGAGTGATCTGCATAGAAATGCTGAAGAGATTGGAGATAATTAGCCTAGAAAAATGGAAGAGTTATGGATGGAAGGATTTATTTAAACACATTTTTTCAAGGTTCTATCTAGGGTATTTACAGTCTTCAGTTACATAAAAGAAACCTACCAAGAAGAAGGTAGTATTTTTTTTTTATATATTCACAATGATTAATAGAGGAACTGGTTAATAAGAAAAATCTTTTAAAAAAACAAAACCAAGCCAAAACTTTTATTAAAGGTAGCTAGTAAAACAGGTCTGTGATAACTGACAAGTCTGAGTTCCTGATAGTGTCTAAAAAATGGGTTAGGTGGACATCTCTCAGGAACATTTTAGATCAGGTTCAGAATTTTTTTTGGAGGAAAGAGGAAAGACACAGTGATTTCCCAAGGTCCTCCCAACTTCTTTTGTACAATTCAATTTAAACCAACTCACTATGGTAGTGAAAGAACATCAAGTTACACAACACAAAGTACTAAATTTCAGACATAGAAGATACACCCTTTTGTAAAAACATAAAAACTTCAGACGCACTTCTCGTAGTACATAATCCCTTCAAAGTTAGTGTAAAATATAAAGCATATTTCTCTACAGTGCAGTGAGACCTCACCCATGTATAACAATAGCTGGTACATTAGAACTGCAAATGCGACCATTTCAAGGTAATAGGTACAGTTTGTTCTGATATGCCATAAACATTTCTTTCCTTCAACTCCTACGAAATGTAAGTATTAAGTAGGATAGAGGGATAAAATATCTGACCTCATAACGTGCCCGGATATTCTGTTTTGAAACCAAGCAACAAATAAAAAAAACACAGAAATTCAGGACATAAGCATTGTAATACACTTATTATCTTCTACCCTTACTCTGAAGTCTACATACAGCATCTAAAATATCTTGGACAATCAAGATCTGTTATACTAAATGTAGATTGACTGCATCATTTTGAACTCATTAGTTCAACTTTCTGAGAAATGTCACTTAGTATAATGAAATTATAATCTGAATTCAGAGCACTGTGTAGACAAAGAACCAACTAAAAAATAACACTTTTCTTTTTTTTTTCTTTTTTTTTTTTTTTTTTCCCCAGCTTGTACATGAGACCAGGACAAACTTAAGCATCTACAGATTTCCATAAAAGACAGAAAATACAGAATTTGCTATGTTTTATTGTAGTACTCCTGCATAATATGGGAGATGACATTCACATCTCTGAATTCCTAATGTTTTTAGATATAAGTAAGTTTCACAATTATTGGACTAGAGTGTCGCAGTCTGGTCTTGTGGTGAAGATGCCACGACCTTCCCCGCTAGAAGGGTCTTTTCAAAGACACCTGGATTGACAGAGACACAGGCACTCCCAGGTGCAGAGCGATTAGCTGTTTGTGCACCCTTAGGTGCAGAGTGATTTGCTCTTTGGTGCACTCTAAGTGCAGAGTGATTCACTCTTTCGGAGCCTGCCTGAGCAGCAGAGCCGTGCTTGCCACCCTGGTCGACGCAGGAGTAAAATAGCAAGATGGGGTCTTCCCAATCTCCAGGAGAGCTCCTTTATTTCACAAGGTCCAGAGGAGAAAGGAGCTGAATGGTCCCGGGGGAGAAGGATTATATAGGGTAACCAGGGGCAGGGTTTCATGACTTGGCCAATGGGGAAAGGAATGGGGAAAGGGACCAATCAGGGGAAGGATCCAAAAAGAACCACTCAGGAGGGGTAAAAACCAAGAACAAAGGGAATAACCAATGGGGTATGAAACATTAATATAGAACTGCAAAGGCTCATGGGTTGAAGTACTTTTCTCACCTTGAGCCACAGGGAAAACTCTCAAAAGGACTTCCCAAAGGAGAGTCTCTGCAAACTGAGACAGCCTAGGGGGCTGCACATGTGTTGAAGCACGTATGTTTACCCTAAGCTACAAGGAAGTCTCCCAAGGGGACTTCCCAAAGGGGAGGCATGACAAAATGAGGCAGCCTAGGGTTGTCCACTCTCCAAAAGAGTGAATCGTCCTCTCTGTATGGTGCAGAGATCACCTCACTAGTGAATTACTGTCTTTCTCCTTCATGTAAACTCTTTAAAAAGAAAAAAATTTTAACAGCAAAAGTTATAACAAACCTAAGGAAGTCCAGAGGCTTGAGCGACAGACAAGCGTTACTCTGTATTTGAGATATTGAAGAAAGTAAGGCATAGTGCAATTTGCTTCTACCAGTCTCAAGGGTAACCTGAAGACTTTCTTCTACTACTGGTTAAAAGACAGAGTCAGAGAGATGGCATGACAGCTGTGGAAATTCATGTCTCAGAATTTTCAAAGACAAGTTGCACAAACACAAAAATGAAAATTTGGTTTGTGAAATGAAAACACACTTCTACACACATACTGCGATTCACACATTCTCGCATTTGGGTTTTAAATTATTTGATTGAATGATTTGATTTGATTTTTTGAGCAGTTTTAAAATTCTTTCAAGTAAGGAACAGAAGAAATGGTATGTTGGTTACATAAGCAATCACTGCTGGGCAAATGGATCAAATCAAAGATTAAAAATAATGAAAATAAGAATACAGTATTTAAAAATAATGCATTTAATCAAATCCTGATTGGGTAAAAAGCTTGCCTTGAGAAGGGAGGGTGAAACTTATCTATATTCATATATAACTTGCTCATTAAAAAGCATTCCCTGAGTTGTACTAATAAATATTTTTTTGTAAGAAGTTAAATTATTTTACTGGCACATTAGTGTATCAAATCCCACTGTCATTGTCTTCACGGAGAAGAAAACGAGTAACAAGCAGTTTACATCAGGATTGGGATTTATTCAAAAAAGGGTTATGTAATATTTCCGGAGGTTGCAAAGCCTTTCAGAAAAAAAAATACATTCACAAATTGCTGAGAATTTTACCATAAATTGTTTATGAACCAATGCACTGATGGCATAGGATACTTGTTCAATAACAGATTTGATAAAAACTAAGCCAAAAAGAAAATATGCTAGCAGACTTAGTATTATGTAAGCCTATAGTCTTTGTGCAATCTAATGATCAATTTTATTTATTGCATTTTTAATATGTTCTTCAATAAAAAGGCTACAAAGCCCATCTATATTCTATTCTATAAAAGCTAACCTCAGATTTCAGCTCTGTATCAAAGCCTGCTTCTCTTGAACTGAGTATCATGAAGAGTAGTATAGACTAAAATCAGACCTTTTACAGAAGGTTTATATTCTAGATGCTGAAATTACTGTTAAAGATTAATAACTTTACTGATGTTTCCATATATATATATATATATATATAAGATTTGACCTTAAGCCTTGAGCCTGTGAGCCTGTTAAAATATGAAACTCTGTTACTCTGTTGGTTTTATGAATCTGATGGAATCTAAAGTGAAAGGCAGGATTTTGCTGCAGATAAATCATCGAAGAAATGTCACTGATACTTTTACCTCAAGAGCCCAAGGTAGGATTTTATCTGAGAATAAATCAACAATGCAGAAGTGAAATTCTACTTATGAACAACCGCCATGATAAACAGGAAAAAAATAAACTTATACTTAATGATATCTAAGTCTGGAAAAGAACAATTTTATTTAGTTTTCTCAAACATAATGCTGGATTTTTTTTTTCTTTCTATATATATGCATCTATATTCTGTATTAAAATCCATGGATTTTTTTTTCTTCAATTTTTCCTTCGTCTTCGAGAATAAACAGAGAGCAATCAATGCAATGTAATTTGTCTTGTGGGAACCAAGAATATATACAAAATGCTGTTTAAATGTTTCTCTGCTAGTCTAATGAGTTATAGATGTAAACAAGGTACTCAATATAAGGTATATTTTGGAAGGAGTTTTTCAATGACATCTGCTCAAAGATGAGATCTGGCATTTATCTGTTGCAAATACTTCCGAAAGATTTATTTTCTCTTAAATCAAGACATTTCTACATGGTTCTTGTGTAGAGAACACAGCATGATGGAAAAAAAAAAAAGAAAAAAAAATTTTCTTGGCATGTTTCAAACTCTAACACATTCCTTCAGGCATAAAGTTTATTTTTACATATCCCCAGAAAACTACCGTGCAAAAGACTCCAATTTCATTTTGTGTTTTCTGGGTTTTTTTGTTTTTGTTTTTTTTTAAAGAAAACTAGGAGTGTTTGTTTATTTCTTGTGTATAAGAACTGAAAAATATGCAGGTCTTTTTAATGACTGCAAGAATAACAGAAAAGTTAAAATTTTCCACAGAAGGCAGCTCTCTATGCTCTTAAAATATCCATAGTTTCCAGGACTCATACTTCCATCTTCTATATCTCTTTCATTTCAGAGGCTGCTGTGTCCTTACAAATGACATTTCATACTCCCTTGTGGGAAAAAGTGAGTAGGCTTTTTAAAGCCAGATTTTTGTGAACAAATACAGGACTGTAACCTATTGTAATGCTTTTTCTAATAAAGATTGCTTCTGTCTTCAAATAGAGTCTCACTATAAATCTGTTCATAGGAGCCTAGGAAATATCATGTTGAATGTATGTGGATATACCCTGAAAAGGGTATACCTAATTTAGTATTCCCTTACTAGAAGTGTCTTGCCAAGGAATTAAATGTGTTAGAGATTTGAACTTTCTATATACTAAGAAAGCAAGCCTTCTAGATTTCAACACAACTCAATTGACATATGTCAGAATCCTATGTTTTCTTTAGTATTGAGTTTTGGAATATATAAGAACATACCTGCTAAAGACACTTTAAATCTAAGACAAGTCTTATGATGGTTGAAGAAATCCAAAGCAGACAAGTCTTTTCCAAACATCTAAAAAGTAATTTATTCTGTGCCGTAAGAAACGAATTAAACTTCTCCCTTGTAAAACTGGGGATGTTCTCTTTTATTCCTGTATCTGTCTAATCCTTTTTACCAATATCTCAGTCTCAGTGAATTAATTCTTTGCTTTAGTGTGACATGCTTGGTGTATTTAGCCCTAAGACAATCTAGGGGTGACATAGGAAATCATTACAGGCTTTCCCCAGAGTATATTCTTCTCTAGTCTTCAAGGAATCAATCCTGCAATGAGAAATTGAGAAGAAAAACAAGAAAAAGTGCTGGAGGCTGACTGAAAGACTGCCTTTACCTTAATAGCAGAGAAAAAAGTCCCGCAAAAATACCCTGGATTTCTGAATACTGTGCAACCCCTTAAGAATCCCTCCAGAGTGATGTAAGCTGCTTTTTAAATGAGAAAACGGTGATCCCTGTAAAGGCTAGGTTTGTTTTGCAGGCCCAGAATGTTTTCTGGAGATATTTAGGATTGAGTTCACCTTACAGCAGAGACCCTTGAAAAACATTTATGCACAAGATTAAGTTCCATTTCAGTCTTGCTGTAAGCACTGAAATCTACAATTCCTGAGCTATTTTTCTATTTTGAAATAAATGACAATTTAATAATCATATAACTCAATGAACAGAAAGGCTCACCCTGGGGCAGTGGTGATGGTTGGTCCAATTTGCCATCCCATGAGTAATTAAGCCTTCCCACCCACACTAAGGTTTGTGTTCTTCATGCCCACTGATCCTTCTCTCACTCACAGATCATCCTTATCTGTCATTAAGATGTCACTATCTGCATCCTGGGCTATATTAGAAGAGGAGTGACCAGCAGGTTTGAGAGGTGAATCTGCCCCTCTACTCCATTCCCATGAGACCTCACTGGCAGTGCTGTGTCCAGCTCTGGGGTCCTCAGCACAGGGTGAACATGAAGCAAGTCCAGAGGAGGGCCACACAGATGATTGGAAGAATGGAGCACCTCTCTGACTAAAACAGGCTGAGAAAGCTGAAGTTGTTCAGCCTTGATAAGGGAAGACTCCACGAGTTATTGCCTCCCACTTAAAGGGAAGTGAACTTTTTTACACCAGCAGATAATAATAGGACAAGGGAAAATGGATTTAAACTAGAAGGAGAGAGATTTAGATTTTATGTTAGGAAGAAATACTTTCCTCAGAGGGTACTCAAGCACTGGAACAGGCTGCCTAGAGAACTTGTGAATGATTATCCTGGGAAGTGTTCAGGGCCAGGCTGGATGGGGCCCTAAGCAAGCTGGTCTAGTGTAAGGTATCCCTGCCCATGGCAGGAGGGATGGAACCAGATCAAGGTCTCTTTCAACCTAAGCCATTTTATGATTCTATAATGAAACATACCAAATAAATTTAGGAATTAATTTAGCCTATTGTGCCTACAATATTTTAATTACTCAATGTTCAGAGGACAGAAATTTCCTTTCATTAAGATATTTATTTAAGAGATAATATAAATTCTTTACTATCTGATGACAGAGTTTTGAATGGAATATATAATATAGATAATATATATTACAGCCTCTCAGATATATAATCAGATTTATTGATATATATATATATCTATATATATAGTGACGTAAATTGGTAAGTTTATTTATTAAGTAAGAATGTGTAAAAATAATACCTAGAATTAGGACAAATAGGGAAGTGTTGAATGAAACTTTACTGTATATTATTCTATGATTCTATAAAAATTAAAGACTTGTAAATGTATATCCAGTTCACCAACAACAATAAATTTAGCTAGACCTTTTCACTCTTTGCTTACATAGAGACCTTTTTGAGTTCCAAATCCCTCTCGACATCTCTTCCTCTCTGTAATTACCTCCAAGTATCATTCACTACTAGTGCTTTCAGGATTTTCCCTTCACATTTTATTTCAATTTATTTCTAAGACAGAGTACTACAGTATTTTACAGTATTGTGAATTATATCAACATTATATCCTTCCCATGTTTCTAACAGATATAAAGCTTTCTTTTCTCACAGTCCCCACTAGTATTTGCATTTCCTCCTAATATATTGCTAAACTCCAAGCTTCATCAAGTACATTATCTTCTTCGTTAAATCACCACTGAAGATGTAAGTTCAAATATAAATTTATGCGTATTTCAGTACACCACTGATATTAATTTATAGTTTCCATATAGACTCCAGCCCACCTTAAAATGTGTCAAAACCTAAACCAATATGAATTTTCATAGAAATATGAGGAATATCCATAACTTCTCATTTAATAGTCCTGTTTACCCATTTTACAACCCCTGCCCTAAAAAGCTGTGTATTGTTTATAGTATTAGAATTAAGTAAAAACAGAAGACCATTATAAATAATAATATTTTGTTACCTTCACACAGTGATATCCTATCAGGGAGTTTTAATATTTTACTAATCTAGAAATATGATTCATAGACTATGGAAGTTAAATAATTTATTGTTAAATATTAAAAGATTATTGTACTACCCTGTGTTATTTATTTACTTTAATAGTCTATAATACACATTTCCCTGTAACACTGTATTCCTGCATATTCAGATTGCTCACATATGACCTTATTTCTTGTTTGTCAATTCCTCCTTACTTTTTAATTGTTCTAGAATCACCCTTTATTTCTCATTTCTAAAAAGAAGCTTTTTAACTCGGATATTTTACATAAGATTATTATCATCTCTTTCAGTCTTTTTGGTATTTGATTTTTCACTATGATGTTGTTAAAAAATCCTTATTATCTTAACCCCTTTGGCTAGCATTAATCCATTTCTCTTTTTATACTGCCTTATCTTTGCCCTACAAGCTTTAACTTCGAATATTTTTGTCTGGCTGCCTCTTCTGTTTCCCCTTTCCAGAACACTATTCAATAGTGATTGCTTATCTTGTCTTTCAGTGCCAGAAGCTACCAACAGCACAGTACAGCTGTGACATATCACAAGCAAAAGGGAAGGCACACAAACATGCCTCACTTTGTGAGAATGATGGAAAATACTGTAAGAAACTATTAATTTTTTTTAATGCAACCTCTTGGCATCACTGAACCTGACTTTCTAAATACCACACGGTTTCAAAAATCTATACATTAAGGATGACTCAGTCATAATTATTTTTGGAAAACTGTCTCTAGAATTTTTTATTAGCTGTTCTTCAGATTAACTATTTTGGCCATTCTGCACACTGTCATTGTGGTTTAGGTCATTTTTCTAATAATTAGAATGCTAAAACCTGAAGCATGATAAAGAATAACTGAAAAAACCCATGGTCCATTACAGTGACTGACAGAAATAACAAAATTCATTGACAACATACACACTAGATTTTGATTATTGTTCTGGTTATTTGCTGAATCCTGACATATGTACAAACTATTAGGGATCAAAACAACCTCAGCATGAACCAAAAAGAAGACTGAAATAAAATATACAACTTGGTCACTTTCCCCCTGAGCAAGGGATTTTGACTACATGACCATCAGAACTCTTCAAACCTATATTTACCTATGAGTCTATTTCAGATAATTTCAAAAGCATTTTTTAATCTATTCACAAAATAGGTCTACAAGTAAAATTTTAGCCTTCATGTACCAACCTTAAGATCTCTTCAGTTTATCACTGCATCTGGTAATATGAATACAGTGAACTACTCTCAAACATGAAAGATCTCCAAAATCTTAACATGCATTCATATATTAAAATATCTCAACCATAAGCTGGAAAACTTGAACTCTTGTCTTTTGTGAGTGCTCAATACCTGAATCCTGTGCACCTTATCACACCAGGAAAATGCTAAAATATAACAAAATCATGATAATGTACTCAACATAAGTGTTCTTCCAGGGATTGCCGTCAGTTCTAGATGCTCACTTGCAATAAAAAATGTCTTAACAACTGTTCTCACCCAGCTGATGTTGTAAATCTTTAAAGCTTCCAAGCTGACTAATCAATGTTTTCCAGAGGTTACCCAATTCTAACTTCCATTCAAGAGCAGAATAAAAAACCCAACCAAACAAAACAAACTAACAAAAAAACCCACCCAAAAGTCCCCTAAAAATCCCCAAACCAAAACCACCCAGAACTCCCCCCAAAAACCAACTTGGCAACCAAACAAAACAAAACAAAAACAAAAACAAAAACAAAAACAAAACAAAACAAAACAAAAAAAAAAAAAAAACAAAAAAAAAAAACAAAAAAACAAAAAACAAAAAACAAAAAAACAAAAAAAAAAAAACAAAAAAAAACCAAAAAAAAACCAAAACAAAACAAAAAAACAAAACAAAACAAAACAAAACAAAACAAAACAAAACAAAACAAAAAAAAAAAAAACCAAAAAAAAAAAGGCAAGAAAGTTCCCAAAAGTAAAGCTCCTACATTTACGAACATTTTATTTTTCTAAATGGAGGAACAGAACAAGTTCTGAGATGACTGAGGGCAGCCTGATTCTCTTGTTCTCCTAAACTTCTTGTTCAGATACCCTGATCCTCTTGTTCTCATAAACTTCCCAGACTTACTGGTGGAGGCATAAATTGCCTTTTGATCGCTGTATATCAACAATTTATGCAAAAATATAAGAAACAATCTAATGCACATACAAAGGAGTAAGATGGACAACAAATTCAGGGAAAAGTAAATTTAGTTTAATGGCATTAGGAAATCTGTTTAAACATTTTAACTGCATATTTCTCAGTGAAATGGCATTGATTTTTTTTTACAAGTTACCATGGATTTGTACATTAATGGAATACATAATTGTTAGAACCATACAATTGAGTTCTGTATGGCTGTGCTTACCATGTGTCTAATCACTGGTGTACACAGAAATGGAATTTCTTGGGAAACAGATATGTGCACTCAAAGATTGTAGGGGACACCTGCGTGGACAACGACATTTCTGTATGGTGTCTGGGCAGAGTCCAAGATTCATGCTACTAAATATTCACCTGGGAGAACTAAGATGACTTTATGTGTGGCAATGTGTCAGAGACAATGTGACTAAAAGAAGGGAGGTGTAATTTATAGCGTCTTCTTGAATATAAAAACAAGCTGAATATCTACTAGTATAGTATATTCAGTAGATATACTATACTAAATATCTATTCAGTAATAAAAATGAAGATTAACTGAATAAAGAAAGCTCTGAGCACAAGCTGCCAGTCAAAAGCACATAGATGTAACATTGGCCTGAAAAGGTCATCAGTCCATCTGTTTCTTTGGCAGAGGTGACAACCAGCCCACATGGATTACTCTCTCCTAACAGTATTTAACACTCCATAATCCTCAAACCAAACAGAACCAATCCCATAAAAATCCAGGGGACAACGTAAAGATTTTCCATCGTATTGCCCACAATGGGCTTGAAGGATCAAAGACACTATTCTATGGCAAAAAAAGCATTAATTTCAACAGTCGCTGATCATATAAGTCCTACAAATAAAACCGTAAATGATGCCTCTATGTGGACTATTATTTCAATTTCTCTGAGTTTATAGTGAGTTTTATTATAAATAATTTCAAACAGAAAATTTACAACATAAATTGAACTAGCTATTTGTTTTAATCATGTCATTTGTTGCCCATCTTTACTCACAAATGAAAGTATTTCCATGCTGTTTATATAATTCATGTGATTTCAGACATGTCCTTTAGATTAAGGTATTGTTTGATTTTAGTAGACCCCAGCGCATTTATCCATGACAAATTTATTAAAAATGTAGTAATTACTTGTGATAGTGAAACAACTGCAGTAAGAAAAATAAAACCTTGATTAAATAACACCTGTACCTTTGACTTCCTCTAATGACTAACTAGTTTGTAACTGTGCTTCTATATCAACACAGAAATTAATGATTGCTATAAAGAAATCAAGAAATTTCACTGTGAATTTCAATTTTAAGAGAATGTCTGGTTCTTCCTAGTAGTTCTTGTGCTTAAGCTGATAAACACCCAAAACCAAAGAACATGAAAAACTCTATTGCTAACCTTCTTTCCTTCAATCCCACTGACATCAGAGGACATTAAATAGTAACAAAAGCAAGGCTTGAAAAGTAACATCAATAAAATCTTCAAGGCTACTGCAAATGGATTAACTCACAATATTTGCACATGGTCTAGATACCTGCTAAAAGAGGGTTGAGCAGAACTGAAAGCTGCATTTCAAGCAAGTGGAGCAGATGATCTGAAATTAGCTCCTGAAGAGCCTCTGTGGGGACATTCCTGTTCCCAGTGGCCTAAATAAAGCATTGCAGGACTGCACCCTGAACTTTGTTCCCTCTTTGAGCTTGGTCAGGGACCTAGGTGAATGTGCGAGTCTGCGGTGTGACAGAAAAAGATACATGAGCTGCTGCTGATCAAACCTCCACATGCTCTTGGGCAATGCTATATACCTGAGAGAGCACTGAGCTGATCCCAAAGACTTTTTGCTTTCTTAGAAAAATACCAGCCACAGAAAAAGATGGAATACGCCCTTCACATACAAACATGCTACTTAAAATAAGTTTCTCTTAAGGAGGAGAAATTGAATGTTTGCGGTTATACTTGGCCTGAGGGAACTTAAGCCCTTGTTTTTTCTGGGATACTGCTTTCATTAGCAGGCAAGGGGCTTGTGTTAAGTGTCAGTAGTTCCTGGAACTCCTGTGAAACTACAGCAACTGCAAGAAATAAGAAAGTAAGATTTATTGGTTCAGCACAAGCAACTCAAAGGAAACCACAACACTGGAGGTTAAAGTGATTCCTGACCAAGGGAACACTAGGCTATAGGACGCACACCTTTAATTCACATCCCAGCTCAGCCCATTGCAATTAGGTTGTCTGCCTACACTTTACCACTAGAGCAGTAATTGGCCTTGCAGAAATGAATGAGGCATGGGCTGGAAGGCATATCCTGTCTTTTATGACTGAAACCTTTTTTGTGCATAAAACCAATGGAGAAAACCAGAGGAAGCAGATGGCACAGGGCAATGGGAGAAAAGAAACAGATTTGCAGAGAACCTGTAAGACACAGGAATCATGGGTAAAGTAGAGGATAAAGCCGGGAATACTGGACTCTTCAGTGACTTCAACTGGTTGTATGACTGCAGTGATGAGGAAAAAAATCAGGGGATTAAATACAGGGATTCTATTACTTTGTCCAAGCATGTGCACTTCTCTGGCTAGCTGAAATAAGAGGTTTTTTGTTTTGTTTTGTTTTCAGGGTTTATTAATTTGTAATTCCTATGAAGCTCCTGTGTTTGTTTACTTCACCTGTTTTATGCCCCAGATGTGATAAACTGTAGGCTTAGACTACTAATAAGACTGGAGCTCTGTGAAAGTGCAAGCTTCTGGGAAATCTGAGGGTTTAGCTGAAAGAGTAATGTAGAGAGCTAACAACCTAGACACAAGACAAAGCACAGGGAGACCAAAGGGGAAAAAAATAAAAAAAACATGCTTAGAGCCAGTATAATTTCAAGGGAAACTTAAGTATGTATAAACCTCATGTTAGGAGCTGCAAACCAGGAACCATGCTCACTATTTAGCTCCATCGGGGCAACGTGACAATTTCTAACAGAGAACTACAAGTTACAAATAAGAAATATGCTGAAATGGACTTTGTGGCCTGAGGGTCTGTCTTATGAGAGGAACAGCGTGTGATCATCCTTCAAGTAAGCATGCACATAATGTATTCTCTGATCAACACAGCACTTTGTGTCTTCGCCAGCACATCACTGCTACCATGAGCAATGTGTGTCTGCCAAAGGAACAAAGAAGAATACCAGGAGTCTTTTTAACTCCATGCCAAAAAGATCCCTGTCCTGAAATGGCTGAATTCCCAACTATATCACAGTACCAGACACAATCTTGGTGTCATATCGAAATAGTGTCCTGCAATAGAAGAGATTTAGCCTCTCCAGAATTTTTTTGTAAAGAAATCTCCAGTCTAACTTCCATTGTTTCATTTATTTATGCATTTTGAATTAATCCACGTAAAATAAAAAATACCTTCTAAATTTTCACCTTTGAAGTTAATTTGAAATCTGATTTTCTCTGTGTAAATATCTGCATAGACTTCAGAATACAACAGTGATTCTCCCTGATCTGTCAAAAAAGACCACCTTTTATTAATAGTATTTGCCTTTGAAGTGTACAAAGACTGTAAGCAGTCATGACACATAAGCTCAGGACTTGTAATGATAACTGAGCTGTGATGAAGGACTGGACAAGACTTCTAAATCCTTGATTGGTATCAGACGTAACAGACCTATGTTAATAGAGCTATGCAATTCACAATACTCTGTATTGCTGGCAAAATAACTTGCATTTTTTGAGATCAGTCTTAGCCAGAATAGTAGCAACCAGAACTTTGAAAATATTCACATTTATTTTAATTTTATTTTAATTTTTATTTTATTTTCTGTGACTTTCTACACCCATCTGTTTGAAGTGAAATACTGGGGTTGAAGTATATATGCAACAGAAAACAAACCTTAGATATGTAAAAAAAATTTGAAATTATGCCACAGCATTACTGCAAGATACTCAGGTTTTTAATGGCAGTCACTAATCTCTGAAAACTAATAATTGCTATACAATGTTTCTGTAGATCACTAAAACATCTTGCATGCTTCTTTTGAAGTTCTCACCTCATGACATCTGAGTAAATTATAAATTCTATTGTTAAGATGATCTTTCTGTTGTATTTTTTGGTAACTTCTACTGTGTATCTCAACATCCTTAAGGGGCATATATTCTTCCACAGTTCATATTGTAATAAGTATTATCTTCCAATACTTCATAATTTAATGCTCTCTTCTTAGGATGAACTCCTTGACAGTGGCTGTCATCTCAAATGACTGTCAACTTTGTCTTCAGACACATATTCTAGAGATATTTTTACACAAAAAACAAGAAATAAAAACCATCTATTTCTACAGCAGTTGTCAGTCATAGTGGAACAGCAGCCAACTGCTCCTAAAGAAATTCTTGTTTTTTATCCAGATGTGTCTAGTGTGACACAATTTATCAAATAAAAATCAATGATGTGACACTACTTCTTTTTTTTTTTCTTCATCTAGCAAAAACATGATGCAAGTTTTAGAATGCTAATTTTTTCCAACAAATTCCAGGACAGTTTGTGGACACATACAACAGAAAGGGGAAAAAAAACTACAATGACGATAATCACTGCCATTCTTCATGATTCAAAATGTATTTTAGTTTAGCTCTGGTTTTTTTTAGCTGTATCGCAATACATACAGCACTGCAACTGCCATTAAAAGGCCTCAGGACATGTCAAGTATTGTCTGAGCTTGTTTTGTTCTTCCTGGAGCTTTGTTCAGCTTGTTTAATGATCAGACAGCTATTGCCTGATTTGTTTAACTTTTGCTTATCTTTGTAGAACCATATTCTTTTTATAGAAGGTAGCAACAAACAGTTGTTCTGTACAGAAGGATGTACCTATTTTACCCCAGCCAAACGATGCAGTGCAGAGAAGCACAGGGCTGGCAAACAGCAAGCTTTGAGAGCAGAGGTGTCCAAGCAGGAGACAGTGGGTGCAGTGCAGGTGAGTACAGGTCTGGAAGGGCCAGTGAAAAGCAAAAGATGGCATTGGGGATCCCAGAGCTAATGAATCATACACTGATGATCACCTAAAGCAATGCAAATCTGGGAACTAAACAAAACTGGGTTCCAGGACAAAAAAAAACAGAGAATATTTACTGAACTTATGTAAGGGCAGCCCATATAGAGTAAATTAATTCTTACTATAGATATTTACTGATTTGTTTGATTGCAAATCATTATTGTTGATTGGATTAATTTCTAATAATATTTAGAGAAAATATTTTTAATAACAAAATAATGGTTTCCTGTTCTAATATTGATTAGATGTATTTCAGGAATCCACATCTCCAATTGAGAGCATTTACCAGCAAACCTGCTTTTAATTAAATCCTATTTACATGAATAATGATGTTAATTCAGTGAGCTCATTTGTGTACAAGTAAACACAAAAGCAGGAATTCAGTGATGTCTAAAAAATATTTAGATGCTACATCCTGGCATGCTTGAATACCCTGTCATGTCCTATTTATTCTAGAAATTCAGTTTTTGTAAAGATACTGTACATATAATGTTACCAGACTAAAACCTATTTTTTGCAACAATTCAGATTTCACATGGACAAAAATCCATTATCCAACAGCTTAAAAACATGAAATAGTAAATAAATGTCAGAGCCCTTCATTCTCTTCATCTATTTCATCTGAAAAGCAACCAATAAACTCCCACGTTCACTTTAACCACCAGAAAATACTCAGGGAAAACAAGGATTTGATTTTCATCGGAACTATGAGGGGAAAAAAAGACTTTCAGGTTTAGCAATAATGACATAATCTATATATGCTAAATAACAGTGTGACACTGATTGCCAAGCCAAACTTTGATGTACTTATCCTCATAGTATTACCAAAAGGCAAGGCAGTACTATTGTAACAATACCACGGAGAAAGGAACATCAAAAAGCATTTACAAAAGAAAGCAAGTAAGTTTACATGACTCATCATCACTTTCAAGACCCATACTGAAAATAAGGACTTCCAAAATGTTCATCCCAGGGCAGCCCACACCCACTGGTGTTTAAGAGCCTCAAGGCAACCTGAGCAAGCTGCACACAAGGCTCTGGGTGTTGCCACACTGTGAAAAGTAGCAAACTCCTGAGCAGAGTGATTCTAAAAGGTGGTCTTGGATCACACCAGCTTGACCAAGCTTTGCAGAAGACACAACCAGAGATGGCATCCTCCTCTTACAGAGGCACCCCTCCTTTTATAATCTTCTGTGTATCAACTGTCAACCCAGACCTGAATGTCCTGTAAACAATTGCAGCAGCACTTGGAGAAATCTGGCTCTGCTTCTCAGAAGGTTCTCTCTGGTCAAGGATTAGGAATATTGTTGATTTTTCCCAATTATGAAGCTGCTCCAATTCTCATGAAAATATTAAAAATTCAGTGAATACATAATTGGAAATTCATTTACAAGACAGGAAAACACTGGTTCCAGAGCAGGCTCCAATTATTTTTAGGCACATAAAACTCTCCCAGGACAATAACCATCAAACCTTTCTGGGCATAATTCTGCTTCAAGAGGTATAACTAGTGTCTATTGCATTTATGAACCTAAATAATAGCAAAATCCACTGAAGCCCTATGGCCCCATACATAACCCTCACAACCTTATCAGTTGCTGAGGTTGGCTAATATCCCAGCCTTGGCACATTCCTCCTATCCACGGAGAGTGAAACTTTATGATACTCTCTATATTATTAGTGAATTCCCAGACATTTGATGCACAGACCAGCTGGACAAGGCTGTGTAGGCACATTACACCTGCAGTGCTGAACGTTTTCCCTCTTCTCCTTTGTCAGTGTGAAGCACATCTATCAACCTTCAAACACACCAGCATGGAGCATCTGCATGTTCCAGTTACTGTAGATATTGGCCAATGCCACAGAACAAATGAAACACTTCCAAGGATAAAAACACAACTTGTTACAGTTCAAGCTGAAGTGCCTGGCTTTGCAGACAATTAAAATCTTCTATGTGCACAGTACAAAAGGGAATGAAAAGAACAGGACAGATAAGCAAACACTATTAAAAAAAAAAAAAAAAAAGTGAACCATTTAGGATTCAAAAAAATATTTCATATTAAACAGTCAGACTGAAGATTTTAGAAAAGCTTTTCGGAAAAATTATATTCTTGCACAAAACATTTTTTTTTTCATAACCAATAAAGAGCATGAATTAGATTCTGGTTTTTTAATCTGTAGTTTAAACCCTTTCTAGCTCCACTACTGGAATGAGCTACCAAGGCTTTGCTGACTTATCCCCAAGCACTCTGTGCACTTTCACAGCGATCTGCACCACTCTTTAATCGTCAGTGGGAAGCCCTGGACAAACATCTATCTTGGACTCTCTTTTGAAGGATCTGCCAGTAATGCTGTAATCAAACACGGTGCAACTGCTTAGAAACACAGTATTATGTAACTGGCTGCCAACCTGTTGAAAAGAGCAGGCAAGGGTAACATGTATCGACCACTTTTTGATAGACTTTTTCAGGTAAGCAAATTTAAACTGTACTGAACCAGCCTCGCCACTTCTCCTCAGCTCTTTTTTTGTGCCACTTTTAGGTTCCAGTGGAAGCTTAGCTGGGCATTTATAGCACACTTGCCCAACATCAAGATCATACAGCTAAAAAATCTAAGGTGAACAGTTTTCTACTTGGATGGTGTACTGACATAACTCAGCAAAGGCAAAGCAGTGAAGCCACAATGGGGCCTCAGATTTTCACAAGCAACTTGTTATAGTATACCTCAGCTGGTGACAACAATGGTTAAAAAATTCCTACCTAACATAAGGAATGCATGTGTATCCCTACATAATAATTACAGTAATAATTATGTAGGTGCATCCCTAGATAACTAATGAATGAGCTACCGTACATGAAGAACAACAGGTACCAGTCAGCTCCCAAAATGTTTCATTATCTAAAGAATTAAAGACAGCAAATTAGTGAAAACTGCCCAAAAGTGGGTAACATGTTCACCAATTTTCTACTGAGATTCCAAAAAAATGGATGCTATTCAAATTTTATATTTTTGTTGTTGTTTCTGCCATTTCTAGGAGATATAAATAAAATTTTGACTTAATTACTGAAAATAGCTTGCTTCCAAATTTCAGCTGCACACATTTTCAACACCATCAAAGAAATACTAATTTGAGTGCATCATATGCCTTTTTTCCCGTCCAAATAATGAAAAAGAAACTGAAATAAAGCACATAGAGACAGACTAACCAGCTAAAACTGAAAGAAATGCAGCAAGAGTTACATAACTGAGTTTTCTTTAAAGTACATCTGCTTTGCTCCACCAAATGTCAAGGCTGGTTTCAAAAGTAAAGCTATGGGGAAATAAAAAGAATTCATAAATAAAAATTATGAAATAATTTGCTTTTGGTAGTACCAACCTGTTATTACTGTTTCACACCTCTTTCGTAGGGTCTAATCTAATCTACATTTAGACCAAATTATATCGATAGACTGGTGAATTTGTCTTGAGTAAGGACAGTAACTTGGCCTTTGCAGAGCAAAGTAAGAACATGGATCTTGTACCCTGTTGTTATTGTTCTTACTAATTCTGATGGTGGCTAGTCCATCAGAAAATTGTGTCAGTAATTCGACAAAAACTTTATTTATAACTTCTCTATCAGATTAACAAAACCGAGAATGACTTTGAAAAATTTGACTGTCTTCCTCTTGAGATTAAACTAACATCAGAAAGGGCTGAAACTCTGAAATATTCATAAATCAGTGATGCATAATTTGTAAATTTGTATTTTGTATCATGTACAACTTTTTCTGTCCTAAAGAGCATTTTATATTTCTTGTTAACAGTGAATGCAAACAATGCTCAATGGAATTCTACAGTGACCTTTGTTTTATTACAATTACTGCATATTTATAAATGAACAACTAAACTCCAGTTTGAGAGCTACAACTTTGAGTTGGAATCCTTTGATAAAACACAACTGAATAAACTTCAAAAATTTAATTCCCTAAGAAGAAAAAAAGAAAATCTCCTCTGAAAATTCCTCTGTGTATACCCACACACAAAGCACATTTTTCCATGCTTTTGCAAGCAGAAAACTAAACAAAACAGCAATATGGATAGATTTGAACAGAAGAGGACATTGCTTTAAAAAGTGCCTTAAAAAGAGCACAGGAGAACAGTTTGAATATAAACCATCGTATAATCACTGTATTATATAAACACATAAAATAGAAATAAACACAGGTATAAACCACTTCATAAAAATAAAAAATGCAGTACCTGCATTATGTCATAATATAATTCCATGTAATGTCACAAAGACTTAACAACTGAAATCCCACTGTGTAAGCAGAATCTACACCAACTTCTGTTAATGGCTGTTCTAGTCTGGAATACTTCCACATTTGTCAAAAGCAGAAGAAAATCAGAGGGCAAAGTCTAAAATACAGTAAACATATTGCAGATCATTTCTGCCCACACAAAGGGTAATTAGAAGAGTTTGAAGACAAAAGGCACAGCCTACTGGAACAAGAAAGGCCAACAAAGAAGGCATGACTGGTGTGAAATACCTGATGGTATAGAACTCAGGACTGTCAAGTACTTGTTCACTGGAGGCAGCAGCAAGACAGTTTGAATTCTGTTCCTAATTTGGGTACTTGCTTTAGCTTCATTCTGAACACTTGATTTGTTTCTACACCTTGCCCATTCTTTATCACTGGTTTCTATTTACGTCCTGTGTTTCTTTGAGTGGAGGTTTGTAGCCGCATTTATGGCCAGTTGAGAGCAGGATAACCAATGTCTGAGTGCCATAATGTACACAAACAGAGGTTTAATTCAAGCAAAAGTAAAAAGTTGAGAAACTAAAATCCTGGTTTGGGTTATAACATCATTCAGCTGAAGCCATGAATGTTTTAAATGAACAGTGAGTTGATAAAACACTGCTATTCAAATCCTATACAGGAAACCTGTGATCCCTCCTAAAGCAAACATTAAACTGAAGCCAGCTGATTTTTCCCAAAAAATAATATGCCATCTCATTAGTGTGTGAGAAGTGCTGAACAAAATACTGATAGAAACTGTGATACCAAAGAAATTACCACCTGGAGAGAGAGAAGTACATTTACTAATACTAATGAAGTATTTAAATAACTGGATGCAAAGCCATTTATATAGGCTTTTTTGTATCGTGAAGAAAATGGTCTGGGTATTTTCCTTTTTCAAAGCATCAGACAACTCACTTAGGATTGATCCAAATCCCATTGAATTCCATACACATAAAAGAAGTGCTGATTACTCTTGCACACAAACTTCAAAACTTTACATCAAAACAAGAATCTTCATAGTTTACTGAAGTAAATCAGGTGGAAATAATCAATACAGCACAAACTAAAGTACAGTCATTAGTGATAATCACATACAATAATTTAAAACAAAGGTAAGGCTTATTGATTAAAGGAGGTGCTGATCATTAATGCTTTTTCTACAGTACACTGCTTCAAAAAAAGAATTTGAAATCAAACTCACATGACTGTGATAAAGCGCCCTATAATGAGTGGTTCAGAATGACTCAAACATGTACTAGAAATATGAAGTTTAGGGTGATCATTTCTTCTAGCAGAGTAAGTCAAAATAGGGCATATTATGTAGCACATGGGAATCCATAAGAGATTTTAAAATATTTCCTTCCACGGGGAACCAGACTCAAAAATGTGATTTCTTTAACTGATTCTATTAATGTTTCTATGATGACCATGAGCACTTTAGTAGGAACAATATTTAGGTTAAAAAAATATTTAAAGTGAAATTATTTCTCTTTATAGTACAGATTTTCACTGAGATCAAACTGCTCATTAGTGTAATAACAAAACTGCATAAAACTGCTTATAACCTGCATGGTAACCACTTATTTCAGTATATCAGTTTAAAGTTTTTAAACAATATTTTGTAAAACAGAATGAAAAATACTCTTCACACAAAATTCAAAAGTGTGTTTTTCCCTTAGTGCTCATCCTCCTTTGTCCCCCTGAACTCATGAATAAAAGGGCCGCTGCAAGCAGAAGGATATAAAAATTATTAAGCCTCTTTCAAGCATGTTCCTGCACTCATTCAATATTTTGGTCAACTGTTTTATTTTTGATTTTCTAAATTTTGTTTTAGTCTCAAGCAGTTGTTGCTCTCTAAATATTAAAATATTCCTGTAAAAGTATATAGTTGTTAGACTCCATTTTGTGATTTTTGATCTTACCAGACAAATCCTTCACTGATTTAACAGTTTTAATCCTGTGATGGAGCCATCATATGACACAGTATTACTGAGTGTGACTTTCTGACTAGGGATGTCCAGCCTACTTATTGAGCTAGTGACCTCTGGGTATGTGATGAATATTATGAATTCATCTCAAATGTGTTCAACAGGAAGTGGCATTCATGGAATGGCATATAGATAAATACATACATGTCAAGAAAGTTCTACAAAATTGTCTGCATCCTACATCTTACTATTATTCAACAGTGGGACATAAATTACTATTTTAAAGGCACATATATTACAGTAAATCCTCCGTTAAGATCTCCGTGCTGTTGTTGGATTTGAAATCAGGAAAAAAAAATCAGTTGCTGAATACTGAGATGCTGGTACACAGTGAGCTCTTAGAATTTCTGACAAAGTAAACCAATGCTACATTTCTAGCATAATACGATATCCCTACTAAAATTATTTTAGACCATCTGAACACGAGTACAAGATTAAGCCTCCAAATGCTGAGACTTAATAAATGTGAACTTCCCTTCTCTTGTTCTCTTAGGTGTAAATAACAGGACAAAGAATTATTTCCATCCTTTCAGGAGGAACCCTTTCAGATTTGGCAGTAAACCCAATAGGGAACTCTCTCTAGTTTCTGTCTAAGGAACCGTTACAATACCCCACAATAATATTATGACCACAATAAGAAAAAAGATTTTTGGATTCTCTTTTGGACTAACTACATACAAAGTCTTTACATGTCGACTAGACTTAGAACTGAGCCCTGTCTTATTGACAGAGAAACTTCACGACAATACTTCAGTCACAGCACTGAAGATCAAGAGGACAAATTCCCCACAGCCCTAAAATTTAGGATATACCAAAGAATACCAAAGTATTAATTGAGATCTATTTGCCAGTGCTTTGATCCAAGGTAAGCATCTCAAATGTAAGGCCACAGAAAAGGATCCAGATATAGGAAAACTGGATCTAAGTGAAATGGTAGCCATTTTCAATATTGCTTTACTCAATGACACCAAGGATTATCTTCCTACAGAAGAAATGCTGAATAAACCACATATTTCCAAACTATTTTATTAAAAACCAACAGTTACAGTTTCTACTTTTTTGACCTAGATCCTTTCATTGTTCAACACTTCAGCACATTTAGAAACACAATGATCCATTGTATACTTGTCACGTCTTTTATAAAATGCAACACTTCTTAAAAAGGAAAAATACTGACTTTCATCCATTTTCCTAAGCCATTTATCATATTCAAAATTGTAAAAATCTTCAGAGGTTTAAAATAGAAACAGTTGGCTCTAATCTAAATGCTCTCTATTTACATAAGTGTTCTAAAATGGGACTGGAAATAGTTTTGGGAAAAGATTTTACACTTCATGCAGTCAAGCTTGATGAAAGCAAATCTGATAGATGGGAAGGTTTGCATAATACTTAGAAAGCTGTCAGGTCTTTGCAATTCCTTTCCAAGAGTCACTTCTAGGTAATGTCAGTACAAAATCTCAAAATAATGCACAAATTCATAAAACACCCAATCTAGAGCACTCTCTCAATAGTAAACTCCATTTCCCTTAAAACTCAACTTACACTAGCAAAACTGTACTTTCAGTTGCCACTATGAACCCTAACAACCATTTCTTAGTTATTGGTCTACCTTATTTATGCTACCTGTGCCAATCTAACTTGAACTAGACTGTCTGTGAAAGAAAACCTGTATTTCTTGCCTTAATGTTTGCAGACAGAAGTGATGAACTGCATCACATTTGTAGGAAGAACATTCTACGTTTTGACCCCTCAGTAAGGCCTTGATCTGAACCACAAACCAGCTTTTATCATACAGATACACCCGACTGATGTGCCTAATAAATGTGACTGTATCTACAGAAAACAAAGACTTAACACACCTCTCTCACAGATTTTTAGCCTTCTGAGGAAAGGGAAAATTGCTTTTGACACTGAGTGGAAAACAAAAAGCTTAGTGCTAACTGAGAAGTACAGTGAGGCTTAATTTGCAAACTGATAATAACTTTGAGTAAAAATCTAATGAACAATTTCAAAGTGCATTAAAGCAATTAAATAAAATATTGAAGTAATTCTAATACTGTAAACATTTTCATCAATACAAAACTGGACCCACTAAACAGAGTGGAAAACCAAGCATATTTAACCTTCCACCTGCCAAATGAAATTCCCATCCTCTCCAACAATGCCATTTCTCAAGCTCCTGTGCAGGAAAACCCAAGAGTAGAGGTTTTAAAAGAATTAAAACATGTCCGAAACTGGAAGCGAAACATGCTGGAAACATGTTTAAAAATTGAAGGGAAGAAAACAAACCAAAGAAATGCTTGCCCTAAGCTTCCTCTGTCCTTTCAACTAAGTCCATTTCTGAAACAGATGTTTCAACCTGGATACATTAATTCTCTTGGAATTGAGTGTATTTTGGGCAAAGATGTGCTGGCGCTCCTGGCCCCCAGCCCCGCGAGGGGCCGGTGCCGAAGGCCGGGCATGGGAGGCGGGGAGGAGGGATGGCTGGATGGATGGCTGGATGCGCCCCTCGGCCCGGTGCCCGTGCCTGCCGCGGGGCTGGGGCCGGGGATGCGCCTCCCGCCCTGTTCCAGGCTCCCGCTGGACCCGCGCAGCGTTCCGCTCTGCGGCGGCCGCGTTCCCCGCCGGGGCTGCGGCTCCCCCGCGATCCCCCGGCTCACACGGCGGGGGCTGAAGGGGCTAAAGGGGCTGGAGGGGCCGAAGGGGCGGCAGCGGAGCCTCCCCCCCTCCCCGCGCAGCGCCCGCGGCTCCCGCCCGGCTCCGCCTGCTGCGGCCGGGGCTGCCTCCGCCCCCTCGGGCACTAATTAACTCTAAACGATGTTAAACACCCTCCCTGCCACTGATGGAGTTTCTCTAGGAGGTTTTTGGGGCCCCCGGGCCTCCCCCGCCCCGTGGAAGCGTTCTGATCCCGGGCTGTCGGGTGGCGGAGGGCGCGGAGCCACAGGACGCTCCGAGTGTCCCCCTGGCCGGCCTCCCCTCCCCCGGCCCTGCCCTTGGCCGCTGGCACCGCGGCAGCTGGAGCGAGTTCAGCTTTTCTTCTCCCACAGCACTGGGGCTTGGCTGCCCTTAAAGAAAATCCTCTCCTAACAACGTGTCAATGTTACATTCCTCCACAAAGCAACTTCTATTAGGGGGGCTGGGAGCTTGGCACTGCCTCGCCACAGACTGAGAGCTTTGTGGCTATGCAAAAAAACAAGGAGAGAAGGGAACATTTCCTGCATTAAAATGCAATACCCCGGGCTCGATGATTTATCCTCCCCCTCCCCCCATGGCAGCTCTGAAGGACCCCCTCGCCAAGAGCCTGCATCCAGAGCCTCCATCTATGTTCGACCCGTGCCTTCCCTGCCTCACAACCCCGCAAAGTCCTTCTAAAAATTGCCTTCCTGCCCCAACCTCCCCAAAATGTCAGGCTAAAATGGGAGGTACGTAACAGAGGGACTCGGTGGAGGGCTGCCATGCTAACTGCTAGACCCCTGCCTTCCCACCCCTCCACAGCACCCCCCTCCCCTTTTTCCAGCAGGGACATGAAGCAGCTGCGGGGACTGGAGCATCTGCTGGGAATGACACATCACAACCCCCTCCTCGCTAATACTGCAAGGAGATTCTGAGCCTCCATCTCCAGGAGCTGAGACTGCCTGGAGAATGGGTGCAGGAGCAGCCAGTGGCCCCTTCACAGGGCTCCCAGCAGGTTAAACCAGCATGTCCTGCCTGCACAGTGCCTCGCCTCTCCACGCATCTCAGGCAGAGGCTTCACCCTAAGGAATTGCATTTGCTCTTGGTTTGTTTGTAGGTTGCTGAGGTCTGGTCCAGGGACCAGGTATCCTGAACCTGGTAAATCTCTTGGTCTTTTGGTCAGGTTGCCTGAATGCCTTTGGAAATGTTTTCCTTGCAAAGTCGAGGGATCATAGCAAGAAGGCCAAGGTTTTGCAGTTCGGTGGTTGCTGCAAAGAGGTGGTGATGGGGAGAGTGATTTCTGGCTCACCACCTGTGGGCATTACTGCAAGTGAGGCCTTTAAACAGATGGACCCTACTTGTGAGGAGTTTCAACAGTGCTCAGCAGAACTATACGCTGTAGGTTAGGCCAGTTTAGAAATGAAAATGCAGCCTTCGCTGCATATAAGGGAGTGTGCATCTTCTCCAGCCCTTTCGCCTCATCTAGAGGAGAGCTAGAGTAGAGTACAACTGAAACAAATGTGAGTATTAAAGGGAGCTGGCAGCAGGACTTAGACACTGGCATGGCATTCAGCCCCCCCTCCAAGAAGCGCCTACCTTCTTTTGGTGGCCGCTTGGCTTCTCTGGTGAGATTGCAGACCTGGGTGGTTTGCAGCTCCTGGGTCAGGCAGCCTTCCGTCTGCTCGTTGAGGGGCAGCACCACGTTATTGAGCAACACCAGGGACTGGTCGTCTATTCCCCATTCTCCCAAATGCTGAGGGCAGGTGCATTTTGTATACATGATCCCACAGGACTCGGTTCTCCCATTTTCAGATTTCAAGCAGCTCTCCAACCAAGTGCATAACACATGGCACCCAAACTGGCTTGGGCTCACCTTGTTCAACACCAAAAATTCAAAGAAGGATTTTTGGTCTTCTTCTTTTTTGTGTAATCCTGGGAAGTTGGTGGGATAGACACGACGTATCTGAATAAAATTCTTATCATACTGCAGAAATACAAAAGCATTCTTGGAGTTGCAGAGCTGCATTATAGAATGGTTATTTTTTAAAAGATCCTTTATTTTTTCATGAGAAAAATGATCAAACTGATAAGCCAAGAGGGAGAAGTTGGAGCAGCTGAAGTCCTTTTTGGAAAATTTCAGGTAAATACTATATTTGGTTGGATCTGGATTTTCCAGCGTCCAAGTGCAGTTTGTGAAGTTTTTAGGAAACATTTCACTTACAGAATACGATCCATAAATGACCCCTTTCACCAGCGTGGAACACCAGAAGTCTTGGGCAGCATTAAATCCAAACATAACCAGTAGATAGGTGGAAAATATATAAATCAGCAAATTACGAACAGCCTTCATCCTATGTCATTTGGCCTGCAGGAGATGAAATGAAATAAAAATGCAAGTAGAATTCTTCACGCATAGAAAACCAAACTCCTTCCAATATTCGAGCCAGCTGTTTTCAAGCTTGCAGTTCGAGCCCCTTTCAGAAAGAAGGGCAGGTAATTTTTATTTTATAACGCAAGGGCCGGGGTTGCCGCTGTGTGCACAGCGCCATCACGTGGCCATCGCCACAGACACGTCTTCCACAGACAAATTAAAACTCAACATCTATTAGATTATTAATAGGAATGCCCTTTCCTCTCTAGGATTTAGTCATCATGGCGTGGACTAGAACTGCTCAACTTAAGTAAAAACCTAGATGCCTTACCTGACAGACCAAGAGAAGAGAAATTTATTTATTTATTTATTTATTTATTATTCCAAAAGTAAATAATTCATCTTCTATAGTTATGTATGTGCATATACAATAAGCACATGCAGAATTTCCTCAGAATAGGAAAACAAATCAGGCAGAATTTGTTATATATGATTTTTCTCTTAAGTCTGAGAGTAACTGAATTATTACAGCTGTAATTTAAAAATGCACCAATTAGTATTTGTTAAAAATGGAACATTATCTCCCATATGCCTACGTGTCTTCACCCTGGCTGCCTGGTATACAGAGGTCTCTAACAAGGCAGAAAACACTGAGATTAATGTATTAATAAAATTTTGACACTACTGAAGAAAGAAACAAAGACAGATGGATATAACTACTGCTGGTCTGACACAACCACTAAATGCCAGCTTTTTAAGATAATAATCTCAATGTGCTTCAGCCTCCAAGGATATATAAAATGGATCACAGTATTAGTATTACAATCAGTAGCTCTGTATAACTGGCTGTGCTACAGCAGGATCTCTGCACCTATTGGACTGCACTTGCCCTCTTATTACAAATTACTTGTACTGTCTCATTAGTTCCTGTGTTTTGCAGCCGTGCGCTTGAACAATGAAAAAAAATATTACATTTTCTCTCCTAGTATCTCCAATTAAAGATGTTTTACTGCACCTGCCAACCCTCACAGTCTCCACATGCTCTGTTCTTTTAACAGTGGCCTAGGTTCATACAGCAAACCTGAGTTGTATTTACCTCTGTAATGATATAAAAAAAAAAAATCAGGTTTAAGGTTTTCAGCATTAACCTTTGAAAAGTTGCTTATCTCTTACAAATGAGTAGTTTTTCACCTTCTGCTCTTAAATGCAAGCAGAAAAAAGTGATACCAACCTAATTTCAAAACTCTAGATTGCAGTCTCTTCCACTGTTGCTCTGTAAGCAGAGGCACAGATACAGTCGGCACCGTTACTGACTTTTGATGTGTCTTTGCCTAGCTTTTCATCTCCTCACCAAACAGCAAGGCATCTTCTGTTTCCCATTGCGTAACACACAGCAAGTCACCGGATTAAGCTCCCTTGAAGAGATTTTCGTATCTCCTAGATTATAATGAAAACTCTGAATCCTGAAATGGGCAAAAAGCAGTACCAACTCTAACCCTCTTTATAGCAGAGGTTTAAAAAGGAAAAAAAAAAAAAAAAAAAAAAAAAAAAAAAAAAAAAAAAAAAAGGCAGAGCTGCTGCTGGGTCTATCCACATGGTCAGATTTTCTCCTTTCTGAGCATCCGTCTCAATGAATAACATGGTTCTTCTCCAAACAGGGCTGGTATGGCATTTAAGGTTTTAAAAAATAAAAACTTATTGGGAATTCTGGAAACAATTTCCCCTCTGCTGAAGCACTTTGCAGGCAATGCAGTTCTGCGCAGTGTTATTCAGGATGGTGTAGGCGTTGAAAGCCAATGTGACAATAAGTGTCTAAATTAAGAATTCCACCCATGAAAAAGGATTAATTTTATAATCTGGAAAGTAGAAAGGGAGCTTATTTGCTTTTCTGTTTGAAAAGGAAAAAAGCCTCTGACTTTTTCCATCCTATGTGATATCTGCACTAGAAAAATAAAGACCTCTGCAGTGCTAGGCTGTTTTCTATGAAGAAATGTAATCAAATAGCCCTCATTTTAGCTGTGCATTTGTTCATGCACGGCTACTGAAACAGAACACTGTCTTTATCCCTCTCTCCCTGTGTGCATTACACACGCACACATGCACACACACACGAACTGAGTGTGCCGGCAGCATTCAGTTAGTTTGCAGCATTGCTAGATGCAGAGTGAACCTGCTCGCTGGAAGGATTAAGACACTCAGATTAAAAAGATACTTATTTTCCATAGAGGAGGGAGTTAAAGAATGGCCACAGACGCTTAAGGCAGCCTATTTGGGAAGGGGGAGAACCCTCTTCTGCTGAAAAGAAACGGGCATTTAGTTTGGATATTCCCCGAACTGATTTTCTAGGTGACACTGTAGTTTAGCCGAACATAGACGGCGCCATCACTCCATTTATTTTTTTTTTCTCCCAACAGAAGACCCACTGACTTCTCTTATTTTAACTTCCTATTAACCTAACAATTCCCCCCACCCCCCATACAAATTACCCCAATCGTGCACAAACCTCAGGTTTTCTCGGTCTCGCTGGAAATTACTCTCAGGGAAGCAGACCTGTCGCAAGACGGACTTGTCTAACTTTTAAACTGCAGCGCTGAAGTAAATGCGGAGATCATTTCGTATGTGCTGTCTCTCTCTCTCTCTATCCTTCAGCAACAGCCTGTCCCCCTCCTCCGCCGCCTCCTCCCCGGAATCCCAAGCTAAAAGCTCTCCAGTCGTAATCCCTGGAAAAGGGAAATGGAAATGCCCCGGGCACCCTTACCTTCCACTCCGAAAGCTGTCAGGCTATTTCTCTAAAACACTAGCACCACAGGCACACGTCCCAACAACAGTGATGGAGAGATTCCCCTTCTGACGGAAGCACCGTTTCCCATTTTTCCCGGCTCAGGTTCAAAACCAAGATTTAAAAAAGCAGCAGAAGATAAAAAACGCAGCGAGAAAATCCCCGCACGCCACACGCACACCCCACCGAGGGAAAAAATCAGCTTTGGCTCCGGATCCACCAAATCCAACCTCATGAAGGGAAAGAAAACAGAAAAAAAAAAAATTTAAAAAAAAGGAAGAAAAAAAAAAAGAAAAAAAAAAGCAACCCAAAAAACAACCACCTCAAACCAGCGAGACTGCAGGGGAAAAAATGGAAGTGGCTGAGCAAGCGAAGGTTTTTTTTTTTTTTTTTTTTTTTTTGTTTGGTTGGTTTTTTGTTGGTTTTTTTGGTTTTTTTTTTACTTGAAACAAAGTCTCAGCACAGCAGCCCGATGCACGGCGATGCCAGGCAGTCGACGGTCTGAGAGAAGGACTAAGGCGCTAGTGCGGATTTGTTGGTGGGTTTTGTTGTTGTTGTTGTTGTTATTACTAATAGACTATTCCTCCTTCCTCCCTCCTCCTCCCGCTGAGGCACCGATGGCCGGACAGCGGCGGGGGGTCCTCGGCAGCCGATGTCGGGGAGCGGAGCGAGCGCCGGGCGCGCAGGAACACGGCGGCGGCGGCGGCGGGAGCGCGTCTGTGCCGCTGCGTGTGGCTCTGCCTGGGCGTGCGCGCGCGCCCGTGTGCGGAGCCCGCCCGCCTCCGCGCGACCCGGCCCGCGAGCGCGCGCATGTGCGCGCCCCGCGCGCGCCCCCTCCCGCGCGCCCCCGGCCGCCCGCTGAGGGAAGGGGGGCGCGCGCCTGCGCCCCGCTCCGCGCGTGTCCGCGCGCGTCACCGCCGCCCGGCGCGTCCCGGGAGCGCCGCGCGCTGCGCCCGGCGCCTTCCCCCGGCCGCCGTGCCCGGTCCGGGGCCGGCTGCGCCCCGGCGTCAGGAAAACCCGCGGGCGGGGAGCGAGCGAAACGGGGACGCCGGCGGGGAAGCTCGCACTTGATCTCCTTCCTCTTGTGTTTTTTTCCTTCCAAAGCACAACCTCCCCCTCGCCGCAGCCCCGGGAGCTGCCGGCTCGGCTCCGCGATGCAGATTAACTGAGACAGGGCTCCCGGGATAAACCCTCGCAAACGGCCGCCCGCCTCTGACTAGAAACAATAGCAATTTTCTCGGCGCGGCTGCAATTAACGCCGTGTTTGTTCCCCGCCAGAGATAAGGCTGTGCCCGACCGCAGCCGCATCCGCCCCCTCCGCGCGGGGAGGGATGGAGGGATGGAGGGATGGAGGGATGGAGGGATGGAGGGGCGGCGAGGCTCGCCCGGCTCCGTGCCCGGGGCGGGAGCGGCGCTGCCCCGGCTGAGCGGAGTTTGCGGGGCGACAGCGGCTGAAGTGGCACCGTCAGCGCCGGGTGGGGACAGACCGGGAAGGTTCATGAAAAAAGCTTTGCCGCAAGCAAGGCACCCCCGTTTTACTTTTGTTTTTGGTTTAAATTTTGCTATATCTTGGGGTGGTTGGGTGTGCTTCTTTTCTTTTCCCTCCCCTCCCGCTGAGTCCCTCCTGCTGCCCAGATCGGGTTGGGTTGTCCTCTGGTTCTTCCCGCTGCAGTGAGATACCGGGGCAGTCTGCACGACAACAGATATCCGGCGTGAAAATTAGGAGATGACATTTTAATAAATGCTGCTGTCAGTCAGCAGCTCTCAGCCTGGCCGCCGTGTGCTCCCACTGCTGCCATTCTGCAGAGAGCACAAGGCCCTGCTGAGCTCGTGGGGCAATACAGCCCCTCCACGCCTACAAAGTTTATATGAAATATGGCTGTGTGATTATGGACACGACCTCCCATCCCGATTAAATGAAAGTTTAAATTTGTGGACAACATCCAAACCAATCAGTCCTTAAAGCAAATGGTTTTCTCCCCTACAGTCCTGTTCTAGCCCCTGCAAGGTTTGAATTCCAGTAACACAGAGCTTTTATGATTACAATTACATGCTGCACAAATTCTGGTCAGAGGTATTGCTGGTCGCAGTCCACTTTCGACCAAAGTAAACCAGAACACAGTTATAGCTTTTTACTGTATTTTCCATAGGTATAAGCTGTAAACCACCTCCCTGCTAGCTTTTGCACCCATAAATCTGTTATATCCCTGTTGTCAAAATAAAACAAAAAATATCTGCCCAAGGCAAGGAAAATGAGAGAGATGTTCAGGGTCTGTGCCCAGCAAATGCAATGCAATGAAAACTGAACTGTTACTGGCTCAGAGGTATTCAAATTCTCTCACATTTGGTGATATTCTATACTATCTATTTGTTCTATTTGATCATCATGTTGCTTAAAGTACTTAAAGGGATGTTCTCTTCATTGGCAGGGTGGCATGAGCAGAATGAATCAAAGGTGTACTACAATGCAGTATTCAAACAACTTTTTCATCTCCTTTACATTAAATTAAGAGCTGTAAGTCATGAAAGAAAACAACTTGAACGAACTCTTTTACCTGTTTTCTATGGCATTGGCAAGTTGTAGCTCCTTTAATTGTGAGTGGAAAGCAAAAAAATAATACACAATGTATGGTAAGCAATTGTCTCTAGACATCTCCTAGCTATTCCAACACAGTGATTAACTTGAACTTTTCCCTTTTGTGAAGATGTGACAATGCTAGAGAGGATGAATCTGAGATGGAACACTCCTTAGCCTCTCATCCACAAAGTGAGAAAAAAGGGTGGAAGTTGCACAAGTCATACTTAGGTTAACTATGGCAGTTGAGGAGCAGAGAGATGGGAAGCAATGGGACAGGGCAGGATGGGATGGCAGCACAGAGCACTGTGAGGATTTCTTCACATGATTTGTGCAATTAGACTTGAACAATTCAGGTTTTAATGTCTGGAACTAAGTAATTAAATAAGCTATGCATTTTTCTAAGTACACGAATATCTTATGATCCACTTGCAGGTGTTTTTCTACTGGAATTGAGGCCAATTTGAAAAATAATTTGTTTGCCAGGTGTCATGCAGCATTTGACATAAAAGACAAATGTTACTTTGATAGTCTAGAAGTGAGAGTCAGGATATGTTTAAGTCTACAAGATATAAATGGGTAGAAATGTGACAATATGTTTGTTTAATTCGGGCATGCGGATCACTTGCGTTTGGAATGGTCCTGTTTTGTGTGTACATTTATTCATAAGCCACAGCCTGAAGGGCAGATGTAAAGTGAACCTAATGTGGACATAATGTGGAAATATTGAGTAGATTAATCTTGTTTGAGTACCTCTGTTAAAACCTAGGAATAATGTTTTAATGCAATCCCACAATTTCATGGGAGGGCTGTCAGCCCTGCATGGTACACGTGGTGCCATCTGTACTACAAAGAGTGTATCAAGGCACTGAAAGAAGTGTTATGTTGCTCAGTAGTAGTGTTGTAGGGATAGGCACAACATAGTGAATGCTAAATTTATAGTGCTGCTTTCTAGACTCAATGCAATTGTTTCAGCAAGGTTGGGCTTGATCCAAACTAGGAAAGAGGGAGGAAAGTAATGTTTTTAAGTAATTTCTGTATTGATGAGAAAAATGAGGCTTACCCAATTCAATATGTTGGATGGAATAAATTAAAGGGCTTGTTTAGTTGGGTTGTTTTTTTTTTTTTTTTTTTTTTTTTTTTTTTTTTCCCCAAATCTGCAGAAGCACTTTGAGATCTTTGGTATCTTGGTGACAGCAGCTAGATGATTTCAGTCCAGATTTTAGTGAACATAGCACAAAATTCCACACAGTTGGAATTGGAATTATCACTGACAATTTTGGTGAAAATTTGAAAAGGAAGGCTGTAAGTGGCTTTGGAGAATGGACTGTTCTCTTTATCACCAATCACTCTTAGAGGGACCCTTTTGGAGTAAAGGTCTATGTTGCAGCCTGAAGTGTCATTCCTTTAAGCAAATAAGACTGTCTATCTCCAATACTGAAGGCATATATTTAAAAAAAAAAAAATCTTAAAATTATTTTCAACAGACTTTGTTACTATTATTATTATTATTATTATTATTATAATCATCATCATCATCATCATCATGATGTTTAACTGACTCCAGAGTTACACTTAGATATGTCCTTCTATGTACACAAGAAAGGAAACTGTTGTTATAGACTCAATTTATAGGTAAGAATTGAGGGACAGTTACACTGAGCCTCTTGGCTTACGCAGAAGGGCTGCTGGTCTGTTTCCCACATCCCACTTTTTGTAGATATGCAAGGCCCTTCAAAATCCCCTTTGGCAAGAATAGACTTTCTACACTGCATTACATATTCTTCTGCAGAGCACCAAGCTGTATTTCCCAGCTCCAAGTAAGGAAAAATATTAAATCCAAAGCTGGTGTGACCACTTCAAGAGAAATGTTATGTAATTTGGTGTGAAGAAAAAAAAAAATGGAAGATGCTGGCCATATTACAGATATTATAAAATTTACTAAATACCTAAATAAGAAGAGAAGAAAAATGTTGTGTTATTCCAACAGATTGAGAACAAATGCAAATTGGAGAAAAAATTCATGGACTTGAACATATTTTCTGGTCCAGGATGTTATAAACCATTGAGAATCGTCGCATTTCTCTATTAATTTCAGATTCTAAGTGAATTTTAGCAGTATTAGTTTTCTCTCTGTTACTAAGAGGAAAGATTAATTTAATAAATAATAGGCTATGTTCTGTCTTCTCAATTTTAAATATACTTGGAAAGATTGTATGATTCTAATTAATTTTATTAGAGAAGTGATTCATATATTCATAAATAGATAATTAATAATGCCGCACCAGTAGATGGTGCTCAAGAATACATAGCATAACTGGAGGCATGGGTGAGTAAAGTGTTCTATTTTGAAATTGAAAAATTTTGGCAAAAATACTAATTTACTTTTGGGAAGTTGATTTTTCATCAATAATGTCAGCTTCCAAATTCAATCAAACCTTTGGTTTGTTGACAGTTTTCAGGTTGAAAAAGTCAGTGATTTACTTGCTTGTTTGTTTCTGTTCTTTGTATGGCTTCTCTAGCAAAGGTTTTCACAAGTAATTCTAAATTTTGCTGCTAGCTTTAAGTATTTTGATGTTGTCATTCAGTCCAATGAATTCAATAACTGGGCTAGAAGCAGTGAAGTTCATGCAATGAGTGACACTAAGAGTGTGGGCAAAAGGGGTCTGAATCACGTTTAAGGCCTGTACAGCATCTTACCACAGATGGTGGCTCTTGAAGGCTCCTGAGAAAGGTGCAGAAAATCCAGAACAGGACTGGTTTTGACAATCTGACTTCAAAAAAATCTCACCAAGTCTCCAGTATGCAGAGCTCTGTCTAAGTCTACAAATAAGTGTAAGTTCCTCTACAATACTCATTTAGCTAGTTTAACGCCATACATTCTTGTTTTCCACATAAGCACCTAATTGTTTTTAATCTTTTTTTTTTTTTCATCTCAGCATTATCTAAGGATGAGTCCCACAGCATAAATACTAAGTGAAAACTGATGTTCTGTTAGATATATTAGCTTTTTATTTATTTCAGCATATTCGTATGTCACTATATTCTTGTATTAGTGCAGGGAGAAGTGAGATTCTGGTTTACTTCTAGGAGTTATGTTGTATTTTTGCCATGTATTTTTGCCATATCTTAATATCCTTTTAAGATGTTCCACTCTATTTCCACAAAACCCTCCTTCTGTAATTCTTGTCAATTTTCTCTTAAACACCCCCTGGTTTTCTGATATCTTTCTAAGATGTAGAAATCAGCACTGCACACAGCTGTTCAGATCAGGGTGCAGCTCTGATTTTTTTAACATTTTTTTTTCTTTATCATCTCTTCTTGATTCATTTTAATATCTTGCTTCTTCTGAGAGCTGCTACATTGAACAGAGGTGTTCAGTTTGCTGTCCATGTCTGTTCTTTTTTATCAGTCTCCTGTGAGAAACTTTGTCAGGCAGGTTTAAATAAATGATGTCTATTGGTTCTCCTTTGACCACTTCAGTAGTTTAATGATGTGTTGAAAACATTCTAGCAGATGAGTGAGGTATCATCTTCCTTTGAAGATCTATCATCTCGTGGTCTTGTGTTTTATTTTGTTATTTTTTAATTCGTTAGATACAGATGTAAGATTTATGAATGTTTGATTCCCTGAATCATTCTAAAGTCCTTTTATGATGTATGTGAAACATTTGCTGTTCTCTAACCTTCCAGTAAAAGAGTTGTTTTTCAATTAGAGATTGCATAGCTCAACAACTTGCTCAGGATTTTCAGTCTTGGTGGCTTCCTGCTTTTCAAATGATTGATTTGTTTCAGCACGTCTTCATCTGATAGTACCTAATTTTTATTACCCAAGAGTAGATATCTCCCTAACATCCTCTATTGTGAAGACTGATGCAAATAAATCTTCTGTGCTCCTAGCAATGTCCTTCTCCTCCTTAATTGCTGTCTTTATTCTCTGAAGTTACCAGAAGACATAGTTACTTTTAAAAGTTTCTTGCTTTTAAGGTTACTCTTTTAATTTGTCTTTATATTTTTAACTTTATCCTTTTTATGAGTTACCTTTGCTATCCACTTTTTTCCCTTTTTTCCTCTTTGCTATTACAGTCTGTGATAATTTTCCTCATTTCCTGAAAGCTGCCTTTTCAGATTATGACAATTCCCTGCTTAGCTCAAGTAGCATCTCCAATCCTTTCATTTCAGTCCACTGGTTTGCAGCTTACCTTCCTTGTTTATCTCCTCCCCTTCCCCATATGTGTATTTATCAATGGAAATATTCTTGGTTTTGGAAGGAGGACAAATGCCACATTTTGACTAACATGCATTCTGTTGAAGGCCTCTGTCCAAAAGTTAGTGTTGTCACATTTTTTATATATCTTATATCTTGTTAGATGCATTTAACCTCATTATTTTAAGACCACTTTACATATTAGTTTGGATATCCTTAATCCTTGACTTCTTTCTGCTTATTGCAATTGAAGTCTAAAAATATGTCTAAACTCTGTTTTAATAATAGTGTCCAGTTTATCAAGCTGAGCTCATTGATTTAAGGTTGTTCCAAGGTGACACTCATTACTCAAAATAGTTTTCTTTCAATTATGTTCTGTTTCAAGAACTAATTTCCTGTAGTTCTGAGAAACTATATTTTTAATCTTTGACATTTACATATCTGATTTGTTTCTAATGGGGTTGTATAAAATTTATTATTAACCTGTTTTGTTATCATATTCTTGCTTTTTTTCTTTTTCTGTGCTGCACCCTTAGTATCTTAGTTTTGACTTGCATTTTTCAACATATGTCTTTCTCTGTCCTGGGCTTCCATCCTCAAGTACAGCCGTCTTCACTTAGAGGATTTTTTCAGACTGGAATTTATAGAATCTTTTATGTACAGAATAAAATTCCTCACAGAACTGGTTCATTCTGTTATTCTGGGGCGGTTTACAAGGCATCATAGGTTTTTTAAAGAATTATTTATTTAAATATTTATCTTATGTCTACACTTCCATTGTGAACAATAGCATAAAGCCTTCTTCTGTTGGAAAGCCTTCTATTTCACTTATTTTGCTTTTAATTTTTAATTTTGCATAAAAATTTGAAATTCTTTATTTTCACCAGGTGTCATTATATGGCTGATTTCCTGGATTTGTTCTTCTTCAGTTGCATTTTAAATGGGTACTCAGAAGAATTTTTATTACCAGTAACATTTGTAGATGACTTGGTGTTCTTTGCCTCTGTTTATTAGGTGTTTGGAAAAAAATTCCTTGCTTTTCAATCTATGAAATCAATATTTTTAATACTTTATGTCTTGCCCATATAATTGCTGTCATTTGATAACAAACTTGCCTCTGTTTCATGTATGCACATAGTCTGGGGGTGAGATTCTAACTGGCTGTACCGGTGTACAGCTGTAAAGTTGCAAGAAACTCATTGCTGTCCCAACACGTGGGCTGTATAATAAACTTTACAAAATTAATTGGAGAATATTTATGCGAAGATCAAAATAAAAATAAGGCCACAGTTTTCATGTTAATTATCTAAATGCACTGAAATCCTCTTTATACTGTGAGGAATACAAATATTTTTAAAATGCACTTTCATCTCTGATGTTGTTAATGTACTCTAAAATATTGCCTAGTCATTAATCAAATTGAACTCTGACAAATACAGAAAAACCCACAAACCCTGTGTCATTTTGGCTTGTTCTGCTAAAAGGAACGAAATTCAGAGTTAATGCTGAATCCATCTTTAATGCTCTTCATTTTGCTTATGTAGGCCAGAGAAGAGTAATTTTATGTACTTTGTGTGTCATTAACATCACTAATCACAAAGGGCAGTGTTAAAAGATGATGTCTTGTGTTGAGCTTTTCCTTGCATTAATGAAAATGAAGGACTGATAAACCTGTCTAGAGTTTAACTTTCTGCTGCACGGGTTTAGTGTCTAAAATGGTGATGGTTTAACCCTACCTGGCAACTAAGCCCCACATAACCACTCGCTCACTCCGGCCTCAGTCATGCTGCAGAAAGAATTGGAAGAGCAAAAGTGAGATAGCTCATGAGTTGAGATAACAATAGATAAAGCAAAGTCTGCACACACAAGGAAAGGAAACTCAGGAATTCATTCACTGCTTGCCATGGGCTGGCAGGTGTTCAGCTGTCTCCAGCAAAGCAGGGCTCCATTAGGTGTCACGGTTGCTTGGAAAGATAAATGCCATCACTTCCTATGTTTCCTCTTTTCTTCTATTTCGCCCAGCTTTATTTGCTGAGCATGACCCCATATGGTATGGAATGTCCCTTTGATCATTTGGGCTCATCTGCCCTAGCAGTGTCCCCTCAGCTCCTTGAGCACCCCCAGCCTCCTCTCTGATGGAGTGGGGTGAGGAGCGGAAAAGGCCTTGGCTGTGTGCAAGTGCTGCCCATCAATAATGAAAAGTTCCCTGTAGTATCAACAGTCTTTAAAGCACAAATCCAAACCACAGCTGAACACTTTACTACTACTATGAATAAAATTATCTCTACCCCAACTGGAACTATCACAGAAATGCACAAATTATGCTGCTTGTCCCCTACCAAGTTCAGTTGTGATCTGTTTTAAGGTGTTCATCAAGATATCCATAACAGAATCGTGTTTAAATAAGTTCTTAGTGGAAGACTTGGGTTCAAATTCATTTTTTGAGAGTTTGAGACCTGAAGTTTTCCCTGGTTATAACTTTCTAAGCCAGCAAAAGGGACAGTAGCATTTGTTTAAGGTTAACAACAGCTTTTGTTTTTTCTCTTAGGTCTCATTCAGGGACACCTGGTCCACAAAGTCTCTTCAGCATGAAACACAGGAAGAATTTCCTAAACTAGGATCACAATCCATGTGACTTTTTATTCTCTTATGTCTTTGGTTCTAGTGAGGGGAAATACAAATGGTGTGGTGGCACTGTTATTGCTTTACTGCTGCTGACAAAGTATGGCCTGCCTGTCTCTTTAAAATAAAATTTCTGTGAGTTTGATTTGAGGGGAGGATTCAGAACTGTGTATTCCTGAGCATCCAGAAGCGATAGTTTGAAATGAATTTTTGGGAGGTTTCAGGCATATTCTTTTGTAACCCCAGTTATCTGAAGCTTTAAATTGCCCCTCACCAAGAATGATGTCTTTCTGAGGCACATAGCTCTTCCCAAGAAACTAACAAAAAGCTGCATCCTAGCTCAGGCTTCCAAATTCCATGCTAAAGAACAGGAATTGAAGTCTCACCACAGTCCTTGCCTGCATGCTTGTTTGATCCAAACGCATATACATTTTTAGAAAAATAAATTAATAGGATGAGTTTTTTCTCAAATGGTATTTTCTCAAATACCCTGTATTTCCATGGAAAGGCTATTCAAGGATTAGCCGAGTCCATCAGGAAGCTTCACCCTGGGAAGGAAAAAGGGCCATGTTATGAGACTGCGATACTACAGAGTGAAGATTGGCAAGGAAAGACAAGCTGGGGATTGTCTAGCAAAAGAACAGCAGGCATCACAAAAAGCTGGAAGGAGTCGTGCTCAAAACAGAAGAGTTGCTCATGCAGCAAGTAACTGACCTTTGAAACTCCTTGCCAAAGGATGTTGTAGATAATAAAAAATAAATAAAATACAAATTTTCGTAGACTCAGGGGCAAACTGGACAAGCATATGAAAGAGAAATCCAGTGATGCTGGCGGTTGTCAATAAGTGGGCAAAACCATATCCATTTCAGGAATTCCCCTGTGCTGGAAATAATTAGAGGTTAGGAATGCATTAGTGGAGACTCTTGAGCCTCCTTCAGCATTTATAGTCACTTTTGAAACAGAATGTGGGGCTGAATAAAACTCTAGGGTGGTACAACCGTTTTGATCTTCACTCTTTTTGGATATTTTAGTAGTGACAGAGAGGTAGAATTTCAGAGGTGAAAATCTGACTTTTTTTTTTTTTTCAGAGATCCTGGAATCAGTTGAAATTTGGAAGCAAGCACTGAACATTATTGTTCAGAATGTCAGGACATCTATTTCAGTTTTAAAACACTGGCTGACTGCCCATAATTGCCTTGAGTGCTCACATTTAAAAATTTGAAGATATAGTCCAGATTCAGATCAAGCTGAGACCCAGGGAGGAAATTCTCAAGGTCTTTTTTTCTGTATCTAAACACCATTAGTTTTGCAAACACATTATCTGCAATTGCCCACATCTTAAAGGAGGAAGAAGCTATGTCCTATTCTAAAATTGTCCAGTATCTAAAATTTGATTGAATGGACAAGGCAAAGCTAAAGAAATGTTTTAGAATTGGGAATAAAAGACATACTTTATAGTTTTGGAAGAGAGTATTTGGGAGAAGAAAAAAAAATTCTTTCTTCATCAAATAATTTCCTTGGCTGTGAGGTGGGCATCCAGAGTATATTATTTCATTAAAGCAGTGTGTTTAAAAGTTTATGTATACATCAGACACACTTTTGACATCATATTATTAAAATTATTAAAATATCTGAAAAAGAGGAAGCATCAGACAGTAGCAGCCAAAGGCATGAATGACAAATGCTGCTTACTGACATAGTGAGGACTTCTCTTGTGACTGTCAATAAGGGGTTCATGGTCCACAGTTCTGCAAGGAGGTGCCTTGAAGCTCAGCTGCTTGAGGAAAACAGATGTAAATGTATCGTTCAAATTTTAAGAAATACAGCTTTTTTGATGTGTTTAAATATGTGTTTCAGGGCATTATATTAGTCTTCAGGCATGGAATTCTAGAGGAATAGCTTAGCTTACTTAATATTCTAAAGAAGTGTAAAACCTGAGTTAGAGGGTTGTATGTTGGCAGTAGCTCAGCTCATATCAATGGCCTTGTATCAGTGTAAAACATATGTGAGAATGGAATCATGCTCTTGATATGTACTCTGGGCTCAAACTGAAGACTGAGAGGAGAGAAACACATTTATATTACCAAAGGGCAAAATATTCTGTGAAAATGTGGGGTATTACTGTTAGGAGCTGCAGGTGGCTGTCATCATTCTGAAGAGACACATTTTGACAACACTACACAAAATATGAGAGATTGCAAGAAAAGTAGTTCCCAAATTGTCAGGCACAAGAAAAGAGTATTCGGAGGGCGGGTTTTTATTGTTTTAAAAGATGAATAACTAATGAATGAAAGAAAATTACAGAGATGTACTAATTTATATCACTATCTACCACTGAATCAAAAAAAGGCCAATAAATTAAAGGAATTAACCCAAACACAGCATAGAGCATCTACACCAAATGTATTAGACCTCCTGCTAAGAGCCATAGGTTTCTGTCTTTCATAAATTCTGGCAATGTTTTCAGTCCTCTCCTGCCAATAGTGTCTGATTGCACTGAAATATTTCCTCCTCTTTTTCTCCCTTTCTTTCTCTCATTTGCCTTTCTCTCTTCTTTCCTGTATGCACACTTGAATCTGTTATTTCACTGTTGTTAATCGGTGAATCCTAGACCTTTTATTGCAGTGATATAACTAAAAATTTCTGGTGAATGATTTATTGTTCTGTTCTTGCTGAACATTGCTGACTGTTATCACAGTAAATGTAAGTAGTGTCACTGAAGTCAGCAGATCTATGCTGAATTAATCAGTATGGATTCTGGTCCTGAGAGTCATAATTGATAAAGTCGTTTGTGTGCTTGAAACAAATCGTGAATGGATGTCTCAGTATAGGTTCCTTAAAACTGGCTTAACTGTACATTTAATTAATTTTAGAGGGTGTCACCTTCACACAAAGCAACTCAGCTTCAAAATATGTTTGGTCTTGGTAAAGGTATTTATAATGTGATTATTCATAAACTTTATTTTTGTTTCTTATATTAAGCTTTTGTCTGTACTTTATCTTTAGTATATTAAATACCAGGTTTTTAAAAATAAGTAGGTTACTTTCTAGAAGGGAAACCAACAAATGGATGTAGTTTCAAACACTACAGTGTGTTGTATATTCAAAAGTGACACAAGGTTAAAAAATAGTAGCCTGTTTTCAGTAAAATGCTTAGATATGAACGTATTTCTATTTTATAGCCATTTTAAAATGTGAGAGAAAGAGACTGAGAAATGTTTAATGATGAAACTACTAAAACATGATATTCAAATATACTGACAAGAAGCTGTTCTAATCTCTTTTCTTCCTGTCTTTTATATGCTTCCTCTGGCTTTTTCTCTGTTCATATATTTAATACTATACTTTCATCCCATTTACACAGCCCTGCCTCATCTTTTTTCTTATATTGTTCTTGCACTCATTTTTCTCTCTCAACCATGTATTTCCATATCTTTCTTCTCTTCTATGTATTCAGTATTTCTTTTCATGTTTCTCTTATTCCTGTACTACTGACTTCCTATAAGCATCTATATAGTTAGACTGTTTTCCATATTCTAATTTTATGATCTATTATTACTCTTTGAATTCGATCCCCAAAGTATTGTTTCAGCTGTTAGAAATACAGACAAAAGTTCAAGGATATTGTTTATTTAAACAGCAACTTTCTTAAGTTACCAAGAATATTTGGCAGTGCAGAACAAGATTCCTTCCTTGACTGTTCCTACAAGATGGAAGTATTTCTCAGTCTTTCCCTTTCTCCCCACCATTCCTCAGAAAACTGTCCCATTAATGGGATAGACATTGGAATCCATCTACCCAATTTTGGACAGACTGTTAAAACGTGGATAGATGGATGACATCTTAAATGCAGATGTGTATATCTGGGTTGCTTATTCCCCTGGTATGGTCAACAATTAGAAACAGGTGATTCTAATAATGATTTTCATTGAATCTTGCTGTGGATCTTAGAAGTAAGTTAGCTGATTCACATGCTGATAATTTTTCTTTTCCCTGTTGTGATGTAAATTTCTGAGGTTGTGTGAGATAAACCTTATTTCTGCTATCTCTTATTGTGGGCTATTAAAGTTAATTCTCAGTTTGACTTCCCAGTTTCTTTGGGTGTCCCTTTCCCTAAATCAGTTTTTGTGTCTAATTTGAAAGACCTTTTATAAATTATAATTTATTTATATATTATATTTATTTTTATATATTTATATATTTATAATTATAAAATCTCTCTGCTAGAGACTTGCTATTTTTAAGGAGACATACTTAAGTTGTACCTTTGAACCCATCAAGGAAGGTCTCTGATGCAAGATCCAGTCTTTTCAGCCTGGGTGTGAGGACCTATCCTCCCAAGTCCTAGTAAGCAATCATAAGAGTGTATACATCTGTCTCCATGTCTTTTCCTTCTAGCAGCATAGTTTTTCTGACCATTTCCACCTTCACTTTCCACCCTGTATCTCTTGGTGTTTCCAGTGGCCCCGCACCAAGTTGGGCTAGGGCATCACTGCAGCAGTGGGGCCACACTCTCATGCTCTCCTGCAAGATGCTGTCTGCATGTCTGAGGGCAGGCTGTGTTCTGACTCCTCCTGCCCCCAGGAAGCAGACAGATGCAGGCAGGGGGCTACATGCCAACTTTATGGCTGGCAGGAGCCCAGGGGAGTGCTGAGGCTCAGGCAAGATCTCTGTGTTGCTGCAGCCCCTCTCCTCCACCATGGCTGAAAACCACCACCCAGTTCCTGTACCTAGCTGCTGTCAGCCACAGCCTTGGAGCCATGTAGGCAAGTCCAGTCTGTGCTCTGGGATCTTCCATGCCTGTAAACAATCTGCCACTTACAGCCCTGCTTGTAAGTTACCAAAAATCAAAACTAGGGATAACTGACCATTGATCACATGCTTGGGAGGAGGAATTCTTACGATTTAAAGTCTTCACAAACGTTACTGAATTCAGGAGGTACGTGGCACCCTAAAGTCAGGAATTCACATACAAGTTCATATGAAGGGTTCTGATACCTACCTTACCAACTGTTGCTGGACTTGCAGAAGTCAATGTATTTTTTTTTTTTTTCCTCACTCCTGGTCAGTTAAAACCAGAGATGATATTCTGGGTTCTCCTTCTCTCTGCTTGTCTTCATTAATGCAGTGATATTCTGCCTTTGTCTCCTTTCTTGAGTTACTGTCTTCCAACATGTCTTAACATGTTTCTTTAAAGCTATGAACCCTTTGGGGCCAGGGACATGTCTTGTTAAAACTTAAGAGGTGGTGAAGAAGCGATTTTTACCATACTATAATAAAATTTAAATATAGATATGAGATATAATAAAACTCTGCACTCACATTCGTGCCCACAGTTGGAAATGTCCACTTGAGAGCAGAACAAGGGCACAGTCTGCAAAGGTCAGGTGCGCTGACTATATATTCAATAATTAGTAATAATCTTCACACTTTAAGTGTAACTGATAGAACTTCCCCATAAATTCTTTTTTTGTTGTTGTTTAAAAGGTTTGGTTTGTGATACAATAATTAGTACTTGTCTAAATTGCTTATTGATTAAATAACTCTTTATGAATCTGAATATGTACATTTTCTTCAATCTGATCTTTATTATGCAAAACAGTATTGGGGAATTAACTATAATATAATAACTGCTACAGATCACTTAGAAATAAGGATGTCAGTGGCATATCTTGTGAGCTATCAACTGGTCTTAATTATAATGTTGAACTTTTGCACTAAAGTCCTACTACCCCTGTGTTTTTAATATAGAAACTATGTCTCTTATGAAAACATTTTTTTAAATGTTTCTGTGGATTTTTCTCTCTGTTGTATTTTTGGACACAAGATGTTAATAAGAAAACTTTAAAATTGTAGTTGGTTCAAAGAAATAGGAATAGAGACAAGTTTAATATATAAGAAATCTGAACTGTTTCTATAGGCTCAAAATGAAAATAATTGTGAACATCAGTTATTAATCATATGCATTTTTAAACAATAAAATTGCTAATTCTGCTAGTATTAGGGGAACCTTCCACCAGATCACATTACTCAGAGGCCCATTTAGCCCAGCTTTGAACTCTTCCAGGGGTGGGGAGTCCACAACTTCTCTAGTAAACCAGCTCCAGTGCCTCATCATCCTCTCAGTAAAGAATTTCTTCCTAACATCTTATTTAAGCCTGCCCTCTTTCAGTTTAGCACCACTGTCCCTTGTAATGTTATTATCTGCTGTATAAGATGTCACTCTCCCTCCTTTTCAAGGCCCCTCAGGGTACTGAAAAGCTGTAAAAAGTTCTCCCCAAAGCCTTTTCTTCTCCATGCTGAACAACCCCAACTCTCAGCCTTTCCTTATAGGAAAGATGTTCCAGTCCTATCAGCAACTTAGTGTCTCTCCTATGGAGTCATTGCAACAGGTGAAAAACTTTCATTTTACAGAAAGCATTTTCCCCATTTTTATCTTACTTTGTTTTATGTTAAAACACTTGCTCACTTGCTTTTTATTCCAGCTGTAGGGTTAACATAAGTGTAAAATCTGAGAGTTTGGAGTAACTAGATGACTGTGAAACATGCACAGTTTTTATGTTTCCTTACAAATCAGATGGAAAAATAAGTGAAGAGTGAAACGGGCATGATTGCCTGAAATGAGAAGGGAATTGAAGTAGTTCAGAAATATTTCACCTAAGTAAGTGTGTCAGAATTACTTTTCTTACAACAGCATTTTGCCATTGAGAACATTGCACATTCTACCCATGACACAAAATCCTAATTATTGTCCTTCACTGTTTGACTTGACAGTTTCTACTTGACTAAGCTATAGCAATAGATGAACAAATTGTTGACCACTGGACTAATGGAGTTCCTGTAGTGAAGACATACAAGGCTTGATAGCACAGGTGTCTTTAGTCAGAAATAAAAGTAAAGGAAATTGTTCTAGTGTATTTTATAATAACAGTTTATAATGCACCAATGAACACAGAAATATTTTTAAAGAATTTAGTATACTTACATACAATTAAATTATCTGGAAAACACTGGATTAGCAGCCTTGGCAACTACTAAATATTTGCCCTACTCTGATCACAGCAATGTTTGACTTCTTAAGTATTCCCTGAAGCTGCAGATGCCCTGTCTTACTATAATGTTCCTCTCTTTAGCATTTTTGAATGTCATGCCAAAGATACCTGTGTAGGGCTGCTGTACAGGAAAAAGAGGACCTTTTAGAAAATCTGCAGCACCAGGATTTTGGCTGTTGGCCCCTTTTTCCCTTCCCACTCAACAAATCAACCAGGCCATCCTCCAGGACAATGGCCAGGTTCTTGTTCCAGACTTTTCCATCCTGAATGTTTCCATTGTTTATGTTTGTGTAGCATGGAGGAAAAAAAAATGAAATATGCTTGACTTTGCCTCAGCTTTATGTGTCTTCCATGTAAGATGACTCTAAGGAACAGGAATTGACAAGAAGTGTCTTTGGACTGAACAGTATCACAATTAATCTGCAACAACCTGTATTGATTAGTCACTAGGTGGATGTGGATTGCATTCTGCCTCAGGTACACATCCTCAATATGCACTTTTACAAATTTGCCTTGGACCAATGTCAAAGTGAACTTTTGAGAGGCTCAGTCCTATAATGGGTGAGGAGCCAAGCTATAGAACACACTGTGGGGTAAAAACCACAAATGCAGGAAAAGAACTTTAAGCACAGGGGAAGGACTTTCAATGTTTGCTTGTTTTTTTTTCCTTAAAGAAAGTGGGCAGCCCTGTGAAGTTTTATTTTTGTGTAAAAACCCAGATGGACAAATCCTGTCTTGGTTTGCAGCATTACCTTGAGGAGCAGATTAGTTATGACATCTTTTGGTTGATTTTCTGTAAGCTTAGGACCATATACCAGTTCTACAAATTAATTCAAGGGATTTCTAGTTGGAAAAATGTCTCTTGATTATGTTGACTTTCTTCCAATCTTCATCTTTCCTGCTGACTTAGCAGTCAGTGCTCACTCCGGAGATGAAGCTGGATGAGTTGGTGGAGTCCTCTGCATGATGCTTTGAGCAGCTGCTGAGAAGAACCACAGGGCACTGAGAAGCTGAACACTAGATCCCAGTAGCCCTTTGTCAGTTTTTTGGCCATGAGCTTCATGAGTCACAGTGAATGTATTTTACTGTACTATATTTCAAATCCCTTGAAAAAACAAAACAAAACAAAATGTACACAGTACTGTCTTCTAAACCCACACTATGAAGGAATGCCTTCATTTAAATCTTTTGCTTCCTGCGTATATAAAACCACATACAGACACACTTCATTCACATGACCAGTCCAGAAAAGGACTTTCTGCCTCATCATTCTTTCCTCTGCATGGCCTGTGATGTGTCTCTATGTGTCTGTAAATTGAGCAGCCTGCTAGTCTTTATTCAGAAGAGACAGTGATGAAGGTAACCCACTGGAAATTTTGGTGTGTCTTTGTCATGAAAGGTGGGAGAATGGAGGCTGAGCTACAGTGTTCAGGAGCTCAGGTGAGATGAATCTACAGTCTGTAGATAAAGCATATCTTCAGTTTCAGACGTCACCACCAACAGGCCTTTGGAAGAGAGTACGAAGGGAGAGGCAAAACTCACCAGCCCAGGTTTCTTCCTCTGTTTCCAAATGGTGTTGAAGATGCTGATACAAAATTAAACAGCATGTCCCATGCAGTGATACAGGGTAGAGCTCTCAGATATATCCCAGAGCAGGATTTTACAGGTATGCTGTGAGAGCTTATGGGAGAGGTATAATGTCTGAAGACTCCTTGTTTTATGAACTCTGGATGTGCTTGGGATGTGCTGGTATGACCATGGAGGCCTGAATAAAACACACCTTATGGCGTTGATTTTTTGAAGTGGTTTAAGCATAGTACCACATAGTCACAAACAACCCAGGTAATGTACTCTTCGGTAGAAAACTCTCTAATCAGTGATTATACAGAGATAGGGGTAAAACACAATGGACAAGGTTTCTTGAGTGATGAATGTATGCACCCTCTTTCTCTGAGAGTGCTGCCATTTAGTTTTAAATAAGTGTTCTTTTTCTTCTCCTTATTTTTTCAGTATTTGGCACATCTCTACAACTGCCAATGTATATGTCACTTTGTTCTCAGTTTTATTTTGTGTTATGATCATCTCTTTCATAGGAATAAGAGAGGGGTAGTAAGATCAATTCACTGAATTTCAATTTCATGAGGGAGAAAATGTCCAGACACTGTGAATGAAGCAAAATTAAGCAAACTTGCATTATTTTATCCCCCTACCCCTTTTTAATTGGAATTGTTTATTTTTAAATAGGTTTTCCTTTTTTCCAGTTTACTCTTCTCTCATATAATGTATTTCTGATACCACGTTGAATAAGGATACCTTTTTCAACTATAAATTTGAAGTGTTTCAAAAGATGTCCTAGTAACTACATTCCATAGACACAGAGATGTTAAATTACTTTGCTAAGTTAACTAAGGAGAGAACAATAATAAAAATGAGAACAGAGAACCTTTTTCTTACTCTATTCTTCAGTGACAACCTGTGGTGCTTTTAGTGCAGAACCATGACAATGGATGCAGAAAAGCTGGGATGTGTTCATAGATGACATTCAAGAAAATTAAAATTATCTGTAATAGAAAGGGAATGAATACCCTGACCTCTTTATACCTTTATGCACATTACATTTTATTAATGGAAGTAATTTCTCACAACTCAATGAAGTTATTCATTTGGTACATAAAGTTAAGCATAGATTTCAGTGCCTACAAGATGAAAGCATTGTGAATAATATTAGCGTTATCAGAGTTGTTTTCTATTTTCTTTCTGAGCCCATACTCTTGACTTTTGATTATAATTTTTTGCTTTGTTTTGTTTTTGACTTGTTTTGTTTTGTTATTGCCTGCCCTTCATAAGGAACTGTTATAAGGGAACTAGTCCTTGTCTTGTGTCCTAGGTGATTGCAATTTGATCTGAAACAGATGAAAACAGTGAGCGAGATGAAAAATAAAATGCACTATGAAAAACCATGAATATGGGAAGCATACAGTTAAAACAAGATATCAAAGCCTTTGCTGCCTTCTACATAAAGGATAAGTTTTAGTTTAATTACACAAACACTCAGCTTTTTTACAGAGTTCTCACTCATGTCTTTTTGCTTCTTTGTCTATTTGTACTACTTTAATATATTTTACAAGCCATTTTTCAAGGTAAAATTTCATATAACTAAATTTACCTTTGAAAAGATTAAATGTAAGTGGTTTAAATGGTTAGTTTTAAGGGAACACCATCTGGTACATAGTTATTAAAAAAGGCCATGAAAATATTGCATGACAAAATTAATACACAGCTAAATTAACATAAAAACCTAAATTAACAAGCCAGTTCAAAATGCTGATTATGATTAATTTTGTATATAAGTTTGCATAATTTTGAATCTCTGTTATGACCCCTGGTGAGATGTAGAAGGGATTTTTGTAGGACACACAATATAGCAGTATTTGAGGGGATTACTAGTACTTGAGGGGATAAGAACCAGCAGAAGTCACTCAGCATTTTTTCTATCAGGTTACTCTATTAATAAACATCTATAATAATGAAAGAATTGCAAAATTGGATTTTTGAGGAGTTTAAGTGGGATTTTTATAAGCTCACTTTTTATGAGAGACTTAGAAGTACATTGAAAGTTATGACAGATATTAAGTCACTATGCATTAATGTTTAATCTAAAATACTGATCAAATTTTCTTGGACATTGCATTTTTGTTGACATTTCATATTATTCTTGCTTTGGTCACTGAAATCCCATTGCTCTATATCTGTGGTGAATTATGAACAGTCCCTGTAGTATTAGGCTGATTAACTTAATAGGAAGCTATGTGCAAAATAAGCAAAAATAAATAAATAAGTAAACAAAGTGCACAATCCACCCCTGTCAGCATTCCCAAGACATTAAGTGAAGGACAGTATTGCAATTTCTTAGTGTCAGCGGTTCTGGTTTTGACAAGGTGCAAACTTTGGTTTGACAGAGATAGTCTTCAAAGAGATACAGCAGTTAGCAAATACCCTTATATGTTTTGATTTCTAGGAAATTGAAGGTCAGTTGTTACAAACTGCTTAGGGAGACAAGCTGACAGGAAGATAAAGGGAGAACTCTCCGGGAGCCGAAAGATGCAGGCCTCCATCCATTCCGAGAGCAGCGCGTTCTGGTAGAGGCTAAAGGTGTGTGCAGTGAGACAGGGAGCTGCTAAGGCAGTGTTCATGAAACTAATACGATTTTTTTCTTCTTGAATGCCAGCTTAACCCACTGTTGGAGCACAGGCATTGTTCAGTGGTTCAGCATTTAGGAATTTTCTGCAAAAGTATCGATGTGATACTGTGTAGGTAAATTCCTGATAAATGGCTGATAATAGCTTTCAAGGCAAATTTTAATAAACCAGTAAATATTCAATGTGTTCAGAAAACATAACAATGAAACCTAGATAATAAATTATGCTAGCAATATAAAGGATGGGAAACACCTTGGAGGACTCCAGGCAAAATTGGATGTCTGGTGTCACCTACCCACATTTCTTTTCTTCACCTTGTTTCCCTTACATACAAGTCCTAGCACAGGATGTCTCCCTTCCTTGGGCTCCTTTTTTTTGGTCATTCACCATAAGGGCTGCCTATGGTGAAGGACTTTGGATTTACGCTTTAGATAGCTGAAGTGAAGTAAGGTAAACTATGTCTAAAGTTCATCAATTCTCTTTCCACAGTCTTCTCTCAACTTTGTTTTTCTGTCTATCCATATATAATTTCTATGTGGACCTAAAACATAGACTTCACTCCACGGCTCTGTGTGTGTGCATTTATGAACACATATACAAGGACATTTGTCAGATTTTTTAAGGATATGATTCATCCTTTAAAAAAACAACTCTTGTTTATAGATGCTATATGTTGTCTGCATATATGAGAATTTGAAAAGTAAAGAATCACCTCTGTCCTTTCCACAAAATTTAAAAATTCTGTCAGCAAATATTTTAACAGTCCCCTAAGCAGCAGCCTTCTCTCTTGGATCAATGGTTAATTGCTCCTCAACTGCTGTAATAAAAATCTGTAGCCTCTCCCCAAACTGTTGCAAGTGTTGTGATCAACACGCCAAGAGTTTGATACAGCTCTAATTAGTTGGGACTGCTTTAAGTGCTGTCTTTCCCTCACAGCCCAGCTCACAAGTAAAAAATATATATTTTTAAATTAAATATACAGATAAAATACATATGTAAGAAAATATTTACAGCTCACAGGTAAAAATAAAACTCTTTCTCAATTTCCCGTTGCTCTAATTTTAATTGTTTTAGATTAGAGACAGGACTAGGATTGCCTAACCACTTTTGAGGAGGTGAGCACTATTTTTAGGGTGTCTTGATGGCTGCATTGTCATTATGATTGCACAAAGGTTTAAGTGCAGGAGTGAGGGCCCCTACTTACCACCTGGATGACATTGTTTACACAGTTAAGATGAACAACAGGTTATCTAAGATTGCATAGCTGATCCTCTGTACTTCAGTCTCATAAATGAAGGAAGGAATAGTGTCATGGTATAGTTACTTTGCTAAACAAACAAACAAACAAACCCCAAGAAAACCTCTGATCTATAATTTGGTTTTGGGTTATTTTATCGTAATTTTGGCCTGGTTTCATTAAATTGTGAATTATCTTCCTAGCTTGAAGTTAAAAAAATAAAATAAGGAAGATGCGGCTCCAAACTCAGCAGGAATTGGCTACCAATGCAGCCAGAAGGAGCTGAGAGCCAACACATCTGCTTTCACGTTGGTAAAATCCTGTCTAAGAAGGAGACATGAGGCTTATAAGTGTTGAAGTAATTGGTAGCTGGAGGCAATGATTTTCTTACTCTTACAGAAACTACATGCTCATGTAAGAGGCAGAGCTTCTGGGTCCAGGCACCTGTTGGGTTCTAAACTCCACACAAACTTACAGAGGCAATGTGTTTTTCAGTTCTGTAGTTTTAATTATTCTTTCCTACTGGTGGCAGCAGGCTGAAAATTCCTGAACTCAGTATTGTTCCAGATGAAGAGACAAATGAGGATGATAAAACTCTTGTAATATTAATATAAGGATTCATAAAGAGCACATTTTATATTTCAGGTTTCATGACTTGACCTCGAATTCACAAAACATCCTAATTTTTGAAATGTGTGATTTCTGGAGAAATCAAGTTCAGTTAATCCTTCCCAGTCTGTCACCTCCCCAGACCTATTTCTACAGTGGCTGGGATTCCTCTGTGTCTGTATCATTGGAGCTCTGATTTTAGCTGGGGCTCTGACAATCCCTCCTCTCAGCAGCTTCTCTCTAAGGAGGTTGCTTATGGTCTCCTCCAGTTTCTTGTGCATGGTCACGGAGCTTGGTCTGCTCACTTGATGCTACTCAGTGTTCACTGCCCAGAGCCAGTCAATAGTTTGACTCTCAGGTAGAAATGAAGGAGTTAAAACAAACAATATAATTGTATTTTCACTAGGCTGGAGGGTTCCTTAAAGAAACTAGATCTCGTATTTTAGTTACCAGGAACAGCAATTTTAAGTCTTTGAGGTTATTTCAGTCTCTTGTGTTTTTACGATAGGATACATTGTATATAGTTCAGTGTATTATGTGTTAACATTTAACATAAGCCCTTGAAAACATCTTTATTAATGCAAACCTGATACATGAACTGTTAACTTTGACAAAATATGGAAATGGATCTGGTATGTTTTACAAAATTATGGCTGGTTTCTCATTTATTGCATGACGTACTTTTGACCTGCTAAGACCTGATGAATGCCCAAGGGAGGTGATGTTGTATTCATCGACAAGTTGAAAAGAGCTATATTTTTTCAACAAATTTAGTGATTCACATAATTATTTAGCAAGTTTTATTTATTTGCAGCATCTGAGGGCTGATCTTACATACTTTTTTGTTGTTATTTTGGTTCTAAGTGTTCCTTGCCTTGCCTCTTATGTTTGTTAAAATCAGTGCATACAAATCCTCACAATTAGTCTATTTTAAAAGTCTTTTTTTTTTCAAAAGATATATACTGCTGAATTAAGTTGGTTTTTTACCAGTATGTGATTATAATTGCCATTACATCAGTCATAAACAATTCTGAGTGTGGACTACAGGGATGAAAGAGGTCCACCAGTGTATTTTTTACCAGGCATTTTAACACATAAAGCTTTTGACTTTATATTTCATTTGAGATTTCGAGTTCTTAGAATTAAGAGATACATAATAATTCAGCAGTACAGTTTACCAGTTCTGCCTGTTACAGTTCTATTCATATAACACAACTCATGCTATCTTACTCTGTTCTGGAAAATAAAGAGAATATTAATAAATTCTAGTAAATAACTTAAACTAAATTTTGTTAAAATTATTTATTGTTCTGAGATTTTGAAACATTTGTATGGCAAATATCCATTTTGTTTTCTGTTACAGATGAACAAATTGTATTCATGGTTCAGTGTGATCCATTCATTGGTTCATGGATCCCAAAGTCCTTCAGGCAGTGTGACAAATCCACATAATTTCCCTGAATGTTAGGTTGTGCATGTTTTGTATCTGATTAAGTTGAAAGATGTGTTAAAGAAATGTAGAAAAATCCTCATGTATAAAAATCCTCAGACAGCTCCTGATAGCTACATATCTCAGAAATCTCTGGAGCATTTTGTTATTCAAAGCAAAATTGGCAGTAATTTACACTCAATAAATTGGTTCCAGATCTGCCTATTTCAGATGATATCACAAGGACATGATTTTATGTAAAATTCCCTTACCTTTTGTCAAAGTGTGTTCTTTTTAAGAAATTTACCATGGTAAATGCAGATTATAGAGACTCCCTTGCCTTGCGGAGCATGAAAAAATGTAATGGATCAATAGTTCATATGCAAGATATGTTCTGATCAAATAAACTCATCCTTTTTTTGTCCAAGTTTTTTGAAAAAGAAGGTTCTGGATTCATGGAAAAATCATGACATACATCATTCATAATGCATTGATAAAGCCTCCATTTGCTACAAACCACACAGTCTTTGCAGAGAGGTACAATAAGTTTTGATTTTTAACCAAAGAAAAGTGAAAATTAAACCTTGTAGCAGTCAGGCCTTGACTCTGAGGAAGTAGTCCATTGTATAGTTTTAAGTTCTTTGCTATTTAGAAGCTTTACCAAATAATAGTTTGTTACAAAACTGATTAATTTGCTTCAGGATTTTTTTAAAGGCAGCTATGAAGGAAGATAGCTTATCTGCAAGTTGTAAATTCATAGAAAAAAGTAGGTTAAAAATAACAACAGAAATTATATATAAATATGAAAGTGTGAAAATAAGAAAATGAAAATTTAGACTGAAAGACAAATAGTTTTCTCATGGTAGCATCACTTAAACTTGAAAAGTTAAAAAAAAATTTTGAAACATTAAAAAAAAAAAAGAAAAAAAATCACTGTCTAGCACTAGGAAAAGAATAGTTTAAATAATTTAATATTTCTTTTATATTTTGATTTTACCAGCTCTGTGATTATGAATGGCAGTAATTTTAGGAGAAAGGAAGGAAAATGTGCCTTGTTCAGATGATAGTGGCACTTTGTTGGTTGCCTGTATGTATCTGACAGACAAATGCTGTTGTGAAGTTGCTCATATCTTTATACACTCTATTATTTGAAGGAAAAAATACTTTCAGTGGAAACGCATTAAAGAAGTCCGTAGACATCCATTGCTTGACTCCAGTTTAAGTTGCGGTGGCAGGATGAGGTCAACTACATCTTGTACCTGTGGTATAAACATACTTTGTGACTTGAAATCAATCAAGTATTGGAAGCAGCAAACATCTCTCCTGTCCTTATCTCTTTCTAAAAAGGAAAGCATCAGATGGCTGATAAAGGCAGTATTTTTTATTATTTCTGTTGGCTTTGTGCCACTTGAGGAAATTCTGGTTTTCCTGTTGCAGTGTAAGTTTAACTGACTGTAATACCTCCACTTTTTTTTTTTTTTTTTTTTAATTATTTTTTTAGATTTCAGGAAAGGTTGAGAATATGCAAGATTCCGCTGGAATTCCTGGATGTCAATATTTATGTACTCTATTTCCTTAATCTAGGGAAAAGTAAATGAACTTTGTATTTTTTTTCCTAGTTACTGGCAATGATATGTTTGCAGAAGCTTTTTCTCTTTTTCTATTGCAACATATCGATAGGACTTACTGCTAGAGTATAATTATTTGCATGTATTTGTCTTTTTGTTCATATTACAGCACTGCAGCTAGACCTTTAATTGTTGACATGCTGCTTTATGGTGCTCCTCAGAAGTACATCAATTCTGTTAGACAGATCATTGTGTAAGACCCCTTCATCTGAAACAAAACTGACCTACTACTTCTTTATATGTTTACATAGGCTATCCATAGCTGTCTGAAGATATCAGGTGGAGTAACAGTCCAAATGTAAGACATTCTCCATTCCATGTTTATGTAAAATATAAGAATAATGCCTATTTACATGGTACTAGTTTAATTTTTATTTGAGATGTTTTGTGAGAATTATAAATAAGCTTTTTCCTGGTCAAAAAGGCATTTATGTGCAGGTGTTAATTGCTTTTCTTGCTTTAAATAAATAAATAAATGAATAACACAGAAACCCAGGTTCTAAATGAAAACATTAAAATAGTAGTGAAACATTTGTTCCCTGAAAGAACAAAGAAATCATAATACATTTGTGCCCTTGTTGTTCTGAAGTGCCAAACATTTTATATGGACTTCTAAGGAAATAAGACTAAATACTAGAACTTTTGAATACTTAAAAAAGAAACTGTTTAAAAATAGTGTGCAAATATGTTTCTTCAGTTGATGAAACTTTTGGTGCACCATGTCAGATTATTCTGTCCTACAAATAATTTTACAAATTTTTCTGGACACAGTGAATAGAACTAGTTTCCTAAATTTACATATTGATATTATACTTTCCCTATAGAAAAAAGTCCAGGCTTTCTTTAAACAATGTAGTGGGTTGACAAGGCTCTGGTAGTGGGGAGATACAGGAGTGGCTCCTGTGAGAAGCTGCTAGAGGTTTCCTCCATGTTGAATAGAGCCAGTGCCAGCCAGATCCAATATGAGCCCATCACTGGTCAAGGCCAAGCCCATCAGCAAAGGTGGTAGCACTTCTGGGGTAATGTATTTAAGACAGGGAAAAAAAGTTACTGCATGGGAGCAATTACAGTCAGAGAGAGGAGCGAGAATATGTGAGGGGAACAGCTCTGCAGACTCCGAGGTCAGTGCAGGAGGGGCAGGAGGTGCTCCAGGTGTCAGAGCTGAGATTCCCCTGCAGCCCGTGGGGCAGCACATGGTGAGGCAGCTGTGCCCCTGCAGCTCTTGGAGGGCCAGGGGATGCAGAGATCCACCTGCAGCCTGGGGAGGAGACCCATGCCAGAGCAGATAGGTGCCCAACTGAGGCTGTGACCCCATGGAAAACCCATGCTGGAGCAGGCAGGACCCAGGCAGGACCTGTGGACAGGGAAACTCATGCTGGAGCAGGTTTGCTGGCAGGACTTATGACTCTCCAGTGGACCCACACTGGAGCAGGCTTTGCCTTAAGGACTACTTGATGGAAAGGACACAGACTGGAGCAGTTTGTGAATAACTGCAGCCCACAGAAATTACTCGTATTCGATAAGTTCTCAGACTGTCTCCCATAGGAGAAACCTCACACTGGAGAAAGTGAAGAGTGTGAGGAGTTCTTTCTAAGAGGAGAAAGGAGAGGTGATGTGTGATGAATTGACCTCAATCTCCATTCCCTGAGAAGTCAGGAGTAAAGCTGAGCTTGGGAAGAAGGGACATGTGGGTAGAATGGGTTTTAACATTTGGTTTTATCCCTCATTACCCTGCTCTGATGTGACTGGTAATAAATTAATTTCCTCAAATCTGTTTTGCCCATGACAGAAATTGGTGTCATGGGCATGATCTCTTCCTACCCTTATCTCAACCTGTGAGGCTCTTTTAGTTTTTTTCTCCCTTGTTCAGTTGAGGAAGGGGAATGATAAGAGTGACTTGGGTGGGTACATGGCATCCAGCCAGGGTCTACCCACCACAGACACTCATTTATGGGGTCTTGTGGTATGGACTTGCAGTAAGCAGCAAAGTAGCAGTTTAGATATTGCTGCATTTCCTTTAGCACCAAGTGATTACACCTTCTGAGCTCTTGTATCTTGAGACCTTTTAGGTAATAATATTGACTTCTTGCTACAATGAGACAAAATTTCTCATGAGGTGTTGTAGGATGGTTTTATTTTAAATTCATGCTCATACACACATTCTCGTAACTAGTAGAGCATGTGTTTGTCCATAGTCCTTTCCAAGGACTCAAATAATTCAAGGATTAACAGGCATGAAGAGAGGTGGCCTGGCCAGGATTCCTTGTGATGCCATGGAGGGTAGTGAGCATACTGAGTCATTACTGTGGCTCTCACCTTTTTCCTATATTGGCAGCCATGATAGTTTTTGGTGTCCTTTTTATATCCCTTAGGAGCTGACCTCAATTAGGTTTTTTTATTCTGTTAATCATTTTATTCTCCCTCAGCCATCTCAATTTTTATGCATATTTTTTATTAGCTTTCCTTTCTCTCTGTACCTTTGTGTACCTTTTGTTTCTCTTTGTACCTTTGCCCATCCTGTTAAGGGTGTGGGCTGTCCTTAATTTTCTTTTCCTTAATTTTCTTTTCCTTAATTTTCTTCTCCTTAATTTTCTTCTCCTTAGTATGCTGCATTTATCAGCACAGAGATCTTCTTAATTTTCTTATCTAGGTGCCATAAACACTAGATTTTTTACATCCCTCTTTTGCTGCTTCAATATTTAGACTTCCAATATCCTTAGATTCTCCAGTATCTTTTCTGCTGCAGTTCTGGCTGGGGGGCACATGACCACATGAGGACCTGAGATTCAACAAGGCCAAGTGACAGGTCCTGCACTTTTGCTACAACAATCCCATGCAACGCTACAGGCTGGGACAAGAGTGGCTGAAAAGAGAGCTGGTGGAAAAGGACCTGAGAGTGCTGGTTGACAGCAGCTGAACATGAGCCAGCAATGTGCCCATGTGAGCAGGAAGACCAGTGGATCCTGGCCTGTATCAGCAATAGTGTTCAGTGATTGCCTCTCTGTACTTGGCACCGGTGACGCCACAAATCCTGTGTACAGTTCCAGATCCTTCACTGCGTGAAAGACATTGAGGGGTTGGAGCAAGTCCAGAGAAGGGCAACAGAGCTAGTGAATTATCTAGAGGATGAGTCCTATGAAGAGTGAGTGAGGGATCTGGGGTTGTTTATCCAGGATGAAAGGAGGCTTAGGGGAGACCTAAGTTCTTTCCATCTACCTAAAAGGAGGGTGTAGCTGGGGAGGGAGTTAGTCTCTTTTCCCAAGCAATAAGTGGCAGTACATAGTCTCAAGCTGAGCCGGGGAAGGTCCAGGCTGGACAAATTTCTCCATGGAAAGCGTTATTAAACAATGGAATGGGCTGCCCAGGGAGGTGGTGGAGTCACCATCCCTGGAGGTGTTCAGGAAACAGCTGACATGACATTTAGTGCTATGGGCTAGTTGGCAGATGGGTCATCAGTCAAAGGTTGGATGTGGTGATCTCAGAGTTCTCTTCAACCTAAATGATTTTGTGGTTCTGTGCCATTTTAAGACCAACTTTGAAGTTGCACTGTATGTTTCAGCTGAGGTTTTAGAACTGTACTCCAGGCAATAGAGTCCATCACTGTCTGAAGCCAAAGTCTTGTTCCTTTCATTAGAGAAGGACCAGCAGAAGAAGGAGATGACCATTTTAGCAGTTTTAGTGCAATTTTGCACAAAGCCAGAAAACTATACAAAGAAAAATATCCAGGATGATTGCTGATTTTTTAAAAAGAAACAAGATTTGCAGGTTCGTTGGTTCCCTGAAAAACATTTTGGTGATTGGCAGTCTAGGCTAAATGTACACAAAAAGGACCCTTTTCTCTGACCCACTGATTTTTTCATGTTTTTGTATGCCATGGAAATCAGAAGATTTATGAAAAGGACCTCACATTTGTTAACCTTTGTTTCAGATATCCATTTATCATAGCATCCAGAAGATTTTACTAAGCTGTTGAAAAATATATGATGCATTCTAAAAAGAGCTGAAATTCAAAAATAATTTCTAACGTGAGTTGAACCAGTGTAATATGTGACTACATGTAATGTGATCTCTTGTGACATGCACCTTTGACCAAATACTATTAATAATGGTATACAGGATAATGTGGCCTCAGTAGTAATAATTGGAAAATCACCTCTTCATTGGAAGATGAAAACAAACAAAAATTTAAATAATAATAGTTTGCACAGTGCTGTGTAATTTTTCATCAATTAAATCTTTAATGAATTTAAGATTTGAGTACAGTCACAGCAATTCCATCACCCACATTGTAAATCCACAGTGAAAGAGAGCATATGTAAAGAATACAAATTAACAATCCTTTAATGCTATTTTGAACAAGCTGCAAATGCAATTGTAGAACTATTCTATTTTTCAAATGACCCGGTAGGACCTGCAGTTTGCATAACTCATTTTGCAATGGTTTTATGATCCTGTTGTCCTCTTTTATCATTTATCTGCATAGTTATAATTAGAAGTTTGGCTTGATTAAGAAAAAACATAATGTTAAACATTTACACAAATAAGAATCAAGCCCTTGAGGTTTTCTTTAAAATAAATCTTAATACTTTATGATTATTTTAAAGGGTAGACAAATGGCATAAAAATGTATTTAAAAAGCATTTTATAGAAACATAGGTGTTCATATCTATTCTTTCGTAATTCTACCAACTTATTTTAATGTGCATAGTGTTACTTCATAGAGAGAGAAATTAGCAATTGCTACTTAACTGGGAAATAGTTTGCATATTTTTGGTACCATAGAAACCACCTATTAAAAACTACCTATAAACATTAATAAGGGTTGTAAATGAAAAAAAAAAATTAACTGTGGTAATTTTTAGCACATTTCCACGCAGCTGCAGTTTGAATTATAGTAACAGGGTTGAAAATGTTATGGAGTTATTGTCGTGGATAAGTTCATTGCCATAACTAATAACATCAGTAGGAAAGAAATGCAAGACCTACTTAGATTATACGCATACACAAAACAGTAAAATGTGGAGAAAGTTGGAGAAAGTAAGTGTTAAATTGTAATGGTAAGGATGAGCAGCATCAGACATGCCCTGGAGTTGTTGGAAAATATGTTGAAAAAGATGCCTTGCTGTTTCTCATTTACCAAATTGGTTTCTAAAATATGCATAAATTAAAATATTTCATAGAAGTCTCTTTTTTATTACTCTTCATTATCCTGTGAGAATGGAAAGTAATTATAGTTAACAATTTAAAAATACTGTGCCATTCAGAATGAAACCTTGCATCTACATGTAGAAAGAAAGATGCGTGTATATTAGATTTCTTTTCTGGCAAGTTTTTTCCTGTGTAGAATTAGGCAAAACATTTACAGCTTCTCAGGCCACTGCTAACTAACTCCTTTACAAAATTAGCCATATTCTTTAAGCTAAATGGCTAAGCCAGATAAGTAACCACAAACATGAAAGAACTTATGCGCATATTGTAACCCCTACTATTTACAATGCAAATGGCATATTTAGAATCTTAACATTATTTTTAAAATTGAAAATTAATAATGGAAAACAAAAATTCTACGCTGGACAACTAGTAAAGGTTTTCATTTATAGTAAAGTGTTTTATTGTAGGAGATGGTAAATAAAGGGATTGTGATTAATGGGAGATCAGAATTACGCAGCATCTTTCAAGCTAGGCACAATTTCACACCATCTCTGGCGAGTATTAGTTGTTTATTACAGGTCTACTGGGGTCTTAACCAAAGACAAGAAAAGGTCTTGTTCCCCTAAGGCATTGCTGTATAGACTTAGAACTGAACCAGAATTACATAGAAAGAGTCTTTGTGAATATTGGAATGGGTTTGAAACTTTTGAACTCCAAAACATTTTTGAATGGGCACATCTTACACTCACTAAGCAGTAATACAGGGATAAAATATTATATAATTCTGTACTACTTGATTTTGTATTTTAATAGCTATACATAAATCTACATGTATAGTAGTATAGCATACCAATAGGTCAAAGATAGTATGTTGAATTTTAAGACTCTTTTTACTTTTCATATATTTCTATATATTGGTTGATTTGGGCAAGGAAATCTTACTGCTTTTACTTTAAGTCTGAAAAATATGCAGACACTGAGCTGATAATTCCTGTGGAATGAATATGAAAAATCCTTTTCTGTTTACATAGAATGTAAACAAATAAACAAACCAACCCATCTCCCCTCTTTTGTTCTCTTCTTTTCTTTCATTATCTTGCCTTTGACATACTGAAGTGACTTTCCATAATATTTTATTACTTCAGAGGCAAATCTTACCCTTCATTTCCGCCTGGAAACACTCACCAACCTCAAATTGTTGTTTAGGTATTATTAAGATTATATGGATCATCTCCTTGCACCTTCCAGATCAACTTCACAGTTTCAGAGAAAATTCCTTCACAAAAAGTCTTTGAAAGGAGTATTAGAGGCAGAATCCACTTGTTAATGCTTCCCTCAAGCAGTTGCTAACAGTCTTTCAGTCTTTGAGTTTCAGTAGCATTTGCAGTGCAAGTTAGAATGAGGATTATTTTGACTGTGGGGCCAGGAATATTTTTTTTTTTGTGCTAAACTTAGATATATATGGACTTGACCTCATCTAATATTACTTTTTTATTGCTTTTTTCATAATTTTTTTTACAGTCTAGCAAGCTCTTATAACAAAGTAATTTAAGATGTTCTTTTGTACAATGAATCTTGTTGTTCCTAAACTATCATTGGTTTCCAAGAAACTAAATACAGAAGCCAGTGGTCACTGTATGTTTTATATTGTCACAGAAAATGAAAAGAAACCCAAAACACTGTGTGAGGAATCTCTGAAAGGATATGTTCATGCCAGGATTTTAGTTTAGATGAGAGAAGTATTTTTGAGATCAATCTTGCAGTTAGCTCCCATTCTGTGATATTGTTGGTGTCATAGAGGCAGATGTTGGTGTCACAGAGCAGGTGCCTTGTGCAGAAGGGATGAAATTACACTGACTGTGTTAGGTTAGGCTCCTGGTATGTCTATCTCAGGCACCCTGGCTGCTTAGAAGTATCTGATTCATGGGACCAAAGCAGTTTTTAAAATAATCATCTCTGAAACATATGTTTTATCAATATCATGTCCACAGCCACAGCTGTTTAGCTCTACCAACCTACTCCTACTGAGTACCCCTGCTTGCTAGTTGTAAAAGCAGTGAACTATCATCCAATGGTGGCTCTTGCCACAACAGAGAAATATGCAAGTCTGAAGAAGCTGCCAGCCGTGTTGCTGTGCAAAAGGAGGAAGAAGATTTTTTGTTGAGTGCAGACATAGCCCCAGTACCTGGATTGCCCAAACCGTGGGTCTGTGTTTCTCAGTTTTACTATAAAAGTTTAGGGACCATGATCACTGGTTAAAGTGTGACAGTTCTATAGGTGTTTGAATGCTTCTGTTAGTTAAAAAAAAAAAAAAAAAAAAAAAAAAAATTCTCCCTGGAATAAAGTAGATTAGATCTAGATCCTTAATTTGTAAATACAGCCTTTACTACACTGTGATAAATATTTCATAAGCACAAAAGAATAAGGAAATGAATACTTTCAGGTCTGCGAGACTGTTACTAAATATAGTAAATAAAGTATGTGTATTTGTTACAGCCCTCTAGTTATGTACACTTATCAGATGACTGCCATACAAATTAGAAAATTAGAACATCTATGGGGTCATTAAGGTAATGCTTTTCTACGGGTATGATTCTTCCTACAAAGTGCTGTCTAGGTATTTATATAGTCCAGTTTAAAATTACTTAAGAAAAAGTCTTCCAGATTTCACACCAGGACATTGCTTTGTAATTGAATGCATATCATTCTGAGATTGCTTTACAAGTGATTGGCACTCTTCAGAATATATTTGTAACACATCTCTGGTAAAACAAACAAGTGTACTCAAATTAGACCCTGAGGAAGCTAATTTTCTTTCTCAGCCACTGCAGTACATCTGTAATTCTCCTCACTATTGACACAGTGTTGTCATGCTCAGGCATATATCTCTTAAAACCTTATAATTCAGCTGTAACCTGTGTTTTATTCTTTTCTTCCTCTTAACTGCCTCCATCTAAAATCTTTATATCCAATGTGTATGTGCTTCGACTCCAGACTCAGCTGCATGAGATATTGACAGAGCATTACAGCTGGGGAAGATATGGAAAGAGGCACGGTTTGGCATTAAAGAAGACTTTTTTTCTCTCCAACTTGTAGTGAAAATGCAGCATCATTTGAGTTGCTGAGATGAGCCAAGAAACTATTAGATGTTGTCTTGCCACACAGAAGAATGCAGCAGATTTTTTTTTTACATTTGCAAGTTCTGCAAGGAGCAAAGCTCAGGAAGAGGCATTTGAAATCTTCAGGCATTAAAATATCTTGAGGAATTTAATAGAAATGGGTATCAAATAAATGCCTCTCTAGGAAAAGTGACTACACGCAGTGGTTATGACAATGAGATCTTGCTCCTTGGTTCAGATTTCATGTTTCAAGTGTTCCAGTTTGCATATGGGAAGTAATGACATGTTCTTGCTGTAAGCATGAGTGAATTCTTCTCAGGGATCTAGAAGCAGAAAATATTTTGTGTCTTTTTCAGAATTTTCCTACATCCTGCTAACATAACTACTAACCAAAACATAGCATGAGGGCATGTTAGTTTTGCTGCTCCTGCAGCTTAATGTGTGTGCTAGAGCCAAAGAGAGTGGTGTGCAGAGCTCAGAATGTCATAGGTGAACAGGCTAAAACTAGTGCTGTAGGAAACCTTAGGAAAAACAAATATATTTTGTCAAAATATCTCACAAAGTGATTGGATAATTAAAATAACAGAATTCCAAAGCAGCTTCAGTCTCTGCTGGTACATCAGTTGTATGTTGACCTTGATGGATTGCACTGGATTTGCATGGACAGGTTTTCAAAGTGTGGGGACTGCAGAGGTGTCTTCTGTGAGAAGCTGCCAAAAGGTTCCCTTCCTTCATGCCTAGCATAGCCAATTCCAGGCAGGTTCAGAATAGATCCTGCTCTGGCCAAGGATGAGCCAATCAGGATGATAGTAATGTCTCTGTGATAATACATTTAAGGAAAAAAAAGATATTGCACAGATGTAATTGTGGCCAGAAAAAACCAGGATGAGAATATGTGAAAGGAACAGTTCTGCAGAGACCAAGGTGAGAGCAGAAGGAGGGGCAGAAGGTGCTACAGGCACCAGAGCTGAGATTCCCCTGCATTCTGTGGTGCAGCCCATGGAGGGCCAATGGGGATGCAGAGATCCACCTGCAACCCACCAGGGAGGCTCATGCCAGAACAGATGAATGACTGAGAGGAGGCTGTGAACCCATGGGAAATCCATGCTGGAGCAGACTACTGGCAGGAACCTGCACACCTATGAACAGGGAAGCCCATGCTGGAGCAGATTTCTTGGTAGCACTTGTGATCCATCACAGGATGGACCCACTCTGGCCAGGCTGTGCCTGAAGGATTTGACCCTATGGAAGAGTGACCCATATTACTGCAGTTTTTAGAGAACTGTTGCCTGTAGGATGGGCTCGTGATTGAGGAGTTTGTGCAGGGCTGTCTCCTGTAGGAGGGATCCCACAGTGGAGCAGGGGCAGTATTCCTCTCCCAGAACTGTGGGAGGAACATTGTGTGAAGAACTCACCATACCCCCTTTCCCTGTATACCTGCACTGTTGGGAGGGAGAAGGCAGAGCTGGGAAGGAGAGGATGGGAGAAAAGTGCTTTTAGGATTTGCCTCTTCTTCTCATTGTCCTGCTTTAATTTTATTAGTAATAAATTCAATTAATATCCCTGAACTGAGTCTCTGTTTTGCCTGTGACAGTATTTGGTGTGTGATCTCTCGTGGTCCTTAACTCATGAACCTTTGATTGTATTTTATCTCCCTTGTCCAGTTGTAAAGGAGAGTGATAGAGAGACTTTGGTGGGTGCCTGGCATTCAGCCAGTGCCAACCCACTACACACCTGCCCAGCAAACCCCTCTCTCACCTCCTCTTCTCAGCTCGACAGGGGAGAGAAATAATATGGAAAGCAGCTCATAGATTGAGACAAGACAATTTACTAAAGTGAAAGTAGAAGGTTGAGCATGCACATGCAGTGGAAAAAAATCCCAAACTGTTATTCTCTACTTCCTATCAGGAAGCCATGCTTAGCCACTTCCTGGGAAGCAGGGCTTCAGCACATGTAGCAGTTGCTCCAGAAGGTGAACATCATAAATAATGAATACCTCCCCTTCCTCCTCCTTCTCTTTGGTTTTATATCTAAGGCAATGTCCTATGGAATGGAAAATCCCTTTTGTCAGTTTGGGTCAGCTCTGTTAGTTGTGTTCCTTCCCAACATCTTGCCTGTCCTCAGCTCACTGATGAAGAGGAAGAATGTTGGACACTGCTGATGCTGAGGGAGCACTTCTCAGCTGTGGCCAAAACATCAGTGTGTTATCAACACCCTTCTAGCTACCAATGCAGAACACAGCACTGTGAGGGCTGCTGTGGAGAAAATGAAGTCCTCCTCAGCCAGACCCATACTGTATCTCTGTCTTGTGCTGCAGAAACATCTGGTGAGGAGTGTGTGACCACTGCCTGAGTAAATGCTGAGTGTAAAAGCAAAGCTTATTGTTGTGAGACAGAGAAGGGCTGGAAAGCCCCTTCTCTCCATTAGGACCTCAGAAATCCTGGAGCAAAATCTAGGTACATTTCAGCTGGGCTTGATTCTGGAGTTGTAGAGGGTACAGGTATCCCTGTGCTGACAGGGAGTTGTCTGTGTAGAGAAGCCAGGACTTCTCTATGCTGGATATAGCTTGTTCCAGCCAGTTCCCACTGCTAAGCTGAGCCCACTGCTGATGTGGGTGCACCCTGGGGGAAGGTGTTTAGGAAAGATGAAAACTTCACGGAGGGAGGAGGAAGAAACAGAAAAAGTAAGAAACAGCAGAGCAAATACCAAAGTGAGAGAATGAGAAGGAAGAGGTGGGGATAAGGGGAAGAAGTTATAATTTTTGTCTTTGTTTCTCACTTTGTTGCCCTTTTGTAATGGGCAAGAAATTCAGTTCTTTTTCCCCAAGCTGAGTGTTTTGTCTATGGTGGTTACTGGTGAGTGATCTCAGTCCTTATCTCAGCCCATGAGCTTTCCACCTGACTTCCTTCCCACTCTCCTGCTGAGGAGGGGAGTGATTGACAGAGAAGATGGTGGAGGTCTGCAGCCATCCAAGGTCAAATCATGATCCACCACCCACTGCAGGTATTCACATGTGATCTTGGCAACTCTCGGCTCACGAATCTGGAAGTTCAGGTCCAAGAATATACCTGGGTGTGAGTGAGCCTGAAGTGTTTCAGGAAGAATAACTTGGCTTCCCTGGAAACCATACAAGCTAAATGCTGTATGCAGTCAAGGTCACAGAGGAAGTGGAGTCTAGATGGGGGAAAGGGCAGAGGTTTACTATAACATTATCTGTGTACATGTTATGGCACTTCAGGATTCTTTTTTAATTCATTTAAACATAAAAACTAAATCCTTTGAGGGAAAAAATAGAAATTCTTCAGTGAAATGAAATCTCATGCTACCTGCTGTTATAGACTAATTGCTCACAATCAATGAACTCTTATCTTTTTCATTTCAAAATTATTAACACTACTTTGGTTATTAGTGTAATTTGGTGTTATCCTTTTTTCTTTCCAAATTAAAATGCACTGTGATATGCTCTAAAATGAATAAGAAATTTAATTATTTTTCCAAGGGAAACATTCAATTTAAGTTTATATTCAATACTCATGTGGAATACATCAGTATTATAATAAAAAGGCAATTTTGGTGTGTGAGTAAAATAATTGAAAAGTGTGTAGGGTGTGTATGGTTAAAATGCTCAGCTGACAGTAAATTGATACAAAAATTCATCACTATCTCATAGTCTATATTCTTTCTTTTAATGAACATTCCCTGTAACTCCACATTCCTTTTGCTAAGCAATTCCTTGTTTCTGTCTGATCCTTCAGACACTTACTTAGACATCTGGTCTGTGAATCTTATTTAGTGAATCACTGATTGTGTTTTGAATAACAGAAAAGGATCTCATACTTAATAGTTTGGTCTCTGCCTACTTTTCCTCTTTTTAATTTTTACTTTGGCTTATCACAAGGATCACAGATATCTAGTTATCTATTAGCTTCCTTCAAATTCCTTCTGAACAAATAATTTTAATCTTCATAAATTTTTGGCTGAGATTAGCCAACTGCTAAACTAGCCTTTTCAAGGAAGTTTATTGAATCATTAGAGATAATGCCATTCCTTATCTTCATATGAGCTTTGGAATGATCTGATGGGCTATTTTAAATGTGACTACTGAATTTTCATAAAACATAAATCAAATGGTTTCATTGGACAAATATTCAGAATGCTTGATTTGGTTAGAGTGCTCAAATTTAAGGCTAATAGTATATGTGTATTTTAAAAAAATTACAAGATTTAATTTCCAACTTTGAATTTTCCTTTTATGTTGATTATTATTATTATTATTATTAATGGTTCTTCTCAGCTTGTCTCCTGGCTAGCTTACTCTTCAGATACCATATTTCCTTTGGGTCCAGATTTCAGACAGAGACATGATCTTGCTTGGAAGAAGGAGTGGCTCACACTTGGTGGTAATTAGGAAGGTGTTTATTCAGGGTGAAGCCCAGGGTGCCAGAGCGTAAGTGTGAGTGAGTATTTTTGGCTCTTACCTCCCCTTAAGTACAGGGGCATTACTGTTGGAAAAAAGGAAGAGTGACTTAGGTAAAGGGGGCTTTGACATTGCCATTTTGGGGCAAAAGGGGTGTGGGGATACCTGAAGCCTTGGCTGAACCATCTGGCTTTGCCACAGCCATCAAATACTCGGGTGTATTAATGGATAAGGTACAATAGACTGGGAGAGGCCTATTGAGGAGGTAACAACAGGGATTAAGGAAAGGGGGGTGGGGATAGGAATGAACTATTACAGAAACTCAATAATAAAAATCATGCAGAACTTTAGAAATCTCAAAATGCACACCACAACAATTATTATTATTTTAAAATTTAATGATGATTTTCAGAATTTCCAATCTACACTATCCCACAATGCTTTCTACAGTAAAACATCTTTATTTGCTCATTTTAGTCTTGGCTGGTTTATGACAGTGAACAACCAGTCTGTATGGAAGTCAAACATCATTACACTCAATTCTAATTAGTCTGTTCTTCCATTTTCACAGGAATGTACCTCATTCATTTTCATTGTTTGACTGCATCTCACTTTCCTATTTGGTCTTTCAGGATAAAGTCTTTCTGTGTCTAAGATTAAAGGACTTTTCTTGACCTCTATATTACTTCCAGAACAGCTTTCTGATATTTAAATCTGAACTTTCTTGGTTTTGCTTATATATACATCCAGTTTGCCGCCTCTGGATCCTTGTCAAAGCATTGAACTTCCTATAACAGTAATTGCATATCCTTCTATTTACCATTTTTTTGACATTTGCATTTTATAAAATCTAAGCCAGTAAAGCACTTAAGAGCCAAGGGGTAAAATATCTCACCACCATTGTGACGCTGTACAAAATCTTATGGTTATGCAGTTTCAATTATGCATTTGGACAGTTCACTGAATTTTTCCTTCAGTACTCCTTGCAGCTATAAATTGTCTCAAAGGAGCTGGAAGGGAATCAGAAAAACTTTATTCCATAGAATTAATGGTCATGTTTGTTCAAAAATCCGTAAGCTGGAAACATCATGAACCTGAAGGTCTCTCTGCCTTATGTCTGGGCCAGCTTCAGTATTTCAATATGCATCTCACAATTCTGTTCCTTACTCTTTGAATCATTGCTCTCTGACAACAATATCAAGGTGAGACTAATGCAAAGAAAAAAGGTTATTTAAATTGTCTTGTAAGCTTCAACTTTCTTTTATTGAAATATCCTTATTTCTTTGACATAAATAATTTTCATCAGAAGGGAACTAAATCAGGACTGTTTTCCCCAAGTGATATTTCTTTGACCTGATAACGATTTTTTTGTAACTGAAAGAGACAGAAGACATTTTAGGAAATGCCGAGAAAATGAATGCATGGCTAGATTATATGAAGTTAAAAATTGTATTGACTAGGTCATTAACCATAATGAGCATGTTTAGAAAACTAGAGGAGTGTACATTTTCTATATTTTCTGCATTCCAGCTGTTTCTCACTGAGGATGAAGGAAAATGAAACTTCATCTGGGAAATTTTGTTTCTTTTTTCCTGTGATATGTTTAAAGCACATCTGTTACAAAGTTTAAAAGGATATTATGTCAGAATTGCCAGGAGAAAGATCTGATTGTTCTTTTAATTTTACAGTGACTGCAGGTAAAGTTAGACTCTTCAACCTAGCTGTAAATGTGTTTTGAGAGGGAATTATATATTCTGATTCATTTGCTCGGAACTTCTTCACTTACTGTTACAAAAGCAACCTAGAATCACATGTACAGTGAGAGATAGGCAAGACGTCATACTTTCCATGACTGCTATAAAGAAGATCCATAATCAGAGATCTTGCTGTCCTAAGGCTAGTCTGAAAAATTATCCACACGATAATACTTGCCTATGTACACAGGAGCTGGAAGTAGATGTGGAAAATGGAAGTATGGTTGGGATACTGGGAGGAATATACAATAGTGCTTTGAACATGCTGAAATGGAACTGAAAGGTAAAAATTCAGATGGAGTTACAAATGGAGATAGGAAGGAAAGTAAGTTATATAGGAGAATACAAAAGGCTCTTCAAGTACATATATACAACACTAGGAGAACCAAAGAACAATTTTGACCTGTTGGCTGTGGTGGTTTTTCACTAATGAAGGACATGGAAGAGTCTGAAGTCCTTGCTACCTTCTTCTACCCTCTCTGGGTACATTATGAAGCAAATTCTCTCAGAAGCCAGTTCAAGACACATAAAGGTCAAAAAGGTCATCTAGAACAATTAGCATTGGTCTAGTAAGAGCACGCTCCTGTACCAATGATTGTGCCCTCTCTGAGTGATGGCTGGCACTAAGGATATCATTGAATGATATTTGCTTTAGTAGTGTCTAGGCTTTGACAATGTTGCCCATGGCATCATTGTGTCCAAGCTGGGGAGATACATACTAGAGGAGTAAATTATAAACAGGAAAAATGTGCTGTACCATTAAGGCTAATGATTTGAAACCTAACTGGCAACCAATTGTGAATGGTGTTTCTTGGGTAATCCTGAAGTTGGTGCTTAACACCTTAATCCAGTCTGCTTCAGGGACAGAATATTTCATCATGGGTTGATGTGAGACCTCAGAATGGGAGGACTGCTTGATACACTGGATGGCAGGGTTTCCTTTCACAGAAACCTTGACATGCTAGAGACAGAATCCAACAGAAACTCATTAATTCAGCAAAGACAAAAAGTCCTGCTATCTGAGATGGAATAAACTCTTGGAACATTACAGCCTGCCAGCCAGGAAGATGCACTGCAGAAAAGGATTGTGCGGCCCTGGTGGACAAAACAACTGCATCAATGAAAGCTAACTGCATACTGTGTTAGTAGTAGTAGAGTCAGTGAGTCAATTATTCCTTTCTCTTTGACACTTTCAGGCCGTATATATGATACTCTGCCCAGTATTGTTCCTTCCTATACAAAAGAGAGATTGACGAGCTTCAGAAAGTCCAATATTTGGTTGAGAACATAATTAGGAAATGGAGCATATGATGCAGAAGGTGAAGAAAACTGAAAAGAGTTTTTCATGTTGGAGAAGAGAAGATCAAGGAAATCTAATTGCAGTCTACTAACAGTTAGAGGGGTTTATAGAAAAGACATAACCAGACTTCTGACAACTATTCACACTGAAAGAACAAGAGGCAACAGACACAAATTGCAGCAAAAGACCTTCCAGCAGGATATGTAAAGAAAAAAAGTCAAAAATCATAGTGAAGGTGATTAAGCATTAGAGCAATTTTCACAGAGAGACTGTAAGAACTCCATCCTTGGAGATATTCAAAGCTTGACTCAATAGGGCCCTGACCTGCCTGACCTAACTTTGTTCACGATCATGCTTTAAGAAGCACGTAGAGAAAATGACTTAGAGAGATCCCTTGCAACCCAAAGCATTTTATGTTTCAAAAACATTTCAGGATCATTGTCTACCATTATTTGCAGTGTAGTCAAGCTGCTTGGATTTTTTTCCTGGACTTGAATTCATTCTCCTTTCCATCTGGCCCACACTCTGAGATACTACAAATCCTATTTCAGCCCATTTGATCCACTATTGTTGCTTGACTAATGACTTCCACAGTAGTTGTTCTTGTGATAGCTGGTAAGCCTGAGTTTTGGATCCTTAGATGTCCATCATAGCCCTTCACTCCCAGAAATAAGTGATCTGAGTGTTAGTCTTTGAGTAACTTGTTTCTTCCCATGAATTTTCATACTGTCAAATATCTATAGATGTATGTATAGGCTTCTAAACTTACAGACTGAGTCATGGTCTGGACAGAGGCTACAAATCAGGTTACTGCACTGTATCACTCCTTACTGCACAGCTAGATTAACTGGATAAAAATGTGAAATTCTGCTGACTTGTATAGCTCTTTAGTTTTCTTCTTGCTTTCTGAAAGGCTTCTCCTGCTCACCCCCTCTAGACCAAGCATCCTAAGGGAATACTTTCCTCTGCCTGAGGTTTTATTCTGTATGCCTTCAGAAAACTTTCTGAGTGGGAAGAGGCAACTTGCATCCCCCGCACACTGCAAAACAAGTACTGATATTTAAATAATGCTTTTAAGCATTAAGAATAATGCTATGAATTACTACACTTATATATAATGGTATATATACATGCAACCTCATATCACCCTGAATTTTGCAACATCAGTTCAGAACTAAATAGAACTAGAAGGTATAATCACTCTGTATTTATATATATAAAATAATATAAAATATTTTAATAGTTATTCTGTTTATATAAGCAGGAAGATTAAGGTTTAAATATCAGCCAGACAATAAATCCCTGTAATTCCTGTATGGAAGAACAACTCCTTGGGTTAGTAAAATTAGTGTTTCAGTGACATCAGTCATGTGTTACCTCATTTGCATATGTGTTTGTATCAGTTAGTAACTTTTAAATTGATGATGAATTATAGGTACAATCCTAAACTGAGGCTTCCTTTTCACAGAATCACAGAATCATGGAATCATAAAATAGTTTGGTTGGGAAAGAAGTTTTAAAGGCCATCCAGTTCAATGATTTTCCAATGTGCGGGGACATCTCCAGTTACACCAGGTTGCTCAGAACCCCATCCAAACATAACTTTGGGTATTCTGGGGATGAGGCATCTACCACCCCTCTGATCAATCTGTTCTGGTGTTGCACAACCCTCATCATAAGAAAATTCTTCCTTCTATTTAGTCTGAATCTACCTTGTTTTGGTTTGGAACATTATCATTTGTCTCATTGCAACACTCCCTGACTAAAAGCCTGTCTCCGGTGAGCCCTGCAGCATTTCTGGAGATCATAGAATTGTAGAATATCCTGAATTGGAAGGGATGCACAAGGATCAGCCAACTCAACTCCTGAGTCTGCACAGGGCAGCCCTAAGAATCACACCATGTGACTAAGTATTGTCCAAACACTTCTTGAACTCAGGCAGATTTGATGCCATGACTATTTCTCTGGGGAGCCTGTTCCAGTGCCCAACCTCTGGGTGTAGAATGTTTTCCTGATATTTAACCTCAACCTTACATGACACAACTTCAGTCCATTCCCTCAACTAGGACCACTTCAGATTCTCAAGACTGTTAAAAAATCATTGGAGGGGCCTGGGATGACATAAACCAGAGCTTTGTGTCTTCTGAGATGAATCCCATGGGGAACCATAGGCTCACAGAGATACACCTAGAGTAGTAGTTCCTGAAAAAGTTCAGGACTGATGGGGATTTTATTATTCTCACAGCCATGGTTTCCCAGCTGAGGTCTCTGGGACCCCCATAGCCCATCACTGGTGATGAAGAGTGAAGGGAAGAAAGCATTAAACACCTCTGCCTTGTCTGTGTCCATATTTGTGAGGTGACCGTCCTCATCAAATAACAGGTCAATCACCTAGTCCAACCACTCCACTTACAGCCAGGGTCAGCTAGAACAAGATTGTTCTGTTTGTATTCAGTTCTGAATATCTACAAGGATGGAGACCCCACATCCTCTCTGGAAAAATCTATTCTAGAATTCAATCATCTTCTAAAAAAAAATAAATTAAGATTAATTTATTGAATTTCAGCTTGTGCCCAGTGCCCCTTAGCCACAACTTCGGGTCATCCACCTCGTCCTACGACCAATGCTGCGGCAATGGAGCCAAGGCGAATAAAGGGAAGGACTCTCTTGGAGTTGGGGAAGGAACTGTTTATTCCAAGCCCGGGTCCTCCGAAGAGAGCCCCGAGCAAACCAAAGCACCGGCATAAATACACAACCATCAGGGGGTGGGGAGAGCATGAGGGGACCAATGGGGTGGAACCAGGGAGTGGCAAAGGGATGGGGTGATCCACACAGAGACAACCAGGGGAAAGGCGGGAAGGGACCCAGCCAATCCCCAGGCTCAGGCCTCAGGGAGATTGACATAGGGGGGTAGGGGTGATGGACAGGGCTGGTGGCGGGAAGGGACAGCCAATCAGTGGCTGTCTCCGGGGCAGGCAGGGAGAGGGTTGTATAACTTTTGGGGTAAACAACAAAATGGAGTACAAGGAACAAGGCCAGGGGAGCCATCTTGGGGGAAACAGAACTGGGGTACACAGAACTATAACATACATAAAACATAAGAAAACACCCACACCCCTTGTTCTGTCACTGGGTACCACAGAAAAGGTTCTAGTTTTCTCGTTTTCACTTCTTCCCAATCAGGTATTTATTTGATGACATCCTCCTTAAGACTTCTCTTCTAAAGGCTGAGCAGTCCCAGCTCCTTGAGTATCCACTCATACATCAGGTATTCCAATCCTTGATCATCTCCATGACCCTTCACTCCATTTGCTTTATTGTGTATGTACCTGTTTTGTACCGGGAACTCCAGAACTGGGCCCATTACTCCATGTGTGAGGGAGGTGCTGAGCAGAGGTAAAGGATTGCTGGCAATGTTCTTCCTAATGCAGCTGAGGATACTGTTGACCTTTCTTTCGTCAGAGCACATTACTGACTCATTAATTTGATTTTACACTGGGCTGCTTAGTTAAGAATTTAATTTATTTAAATGTGGTGTCTTACCGATTGGTAATAAAACTTATGAACAGCTTCTACTTTTTTCCAAATTGAAATGATGGCTCTGAGATGTATGCATTACTGTTTACAATCAGTGGTATTTTATGTCAGATTTTTTGGGGTTTTTTTTAAGCTTTCAAAGGATGTCAGCATCAGAAGAATTATATAACATGCATGACCTTAATGAACCATGAAAAGCCAACAGGTTTTAGCTTTGATGTTTAATATGATGATCTGACAAAGTTTTTATTACTCCATCTGCCTCTTTATTGGCATGCTCCTGGATAGGTACATTTACCTGCAATAACTGTGAGGGTGGTCACATTGGTTGTAATGCCATGTCGTCCTTGATAAACAAAGGCACATTGCAGACACATTTCAGAGGAGACGTTTTGGATTGGACAGAATGATATAAATTTCAAGCTGATATCTTCACTCTTGTCACATAACACATCTTTCTTACATTAAAACATTTCTTTATCCTTCACATATCACTCTTATTCCATCACTTGGAAATTCCTTACTAACCCATTTAAGATTGCAGACTGAAGTTACTCAGCTACTTATACTAGGAAAATGTATTAATAAAACAAACTAATGTGCCATTATCTTTCTTCCCTGAATATAACCAATATGAAATGTTTTCTATTTCATGAAATCTATATTTATGGGATCAGAGATTTATTTTTTTTTTGCTTTTATTTTTTTTCTAAACAGGATAAAAAAAAGGAAACTCTAGCCCAGCCTTGTCAGTATTTTACTGACAGCATGAAATTGTCTTGCTGTCCCAGAGGTTAATAAGAAAAAAATCTCTTATCAGACATCAAAGAAAATGCAAAATTATCACAACAGAAAGCAATATTCTTTCATTCTCTAATAATAAACAGTGCACGTTGCTACAGGAAACAAATGTACCCAACTGAATAGATAAATCCATAAATAAGAGCTGACTTTTTGCTTTAGCCGAGAAACAAATTGAAAAATATTCCACATGTGTCTGAAGCCAAACTGTGTTAGCAATTGTGAGATTTACTGGAAAACACACTGCTTTTAGTGGTCCTTTAGCCCTATCCACTAACACATTGTGGAAACCTATATAATAGAAAGCAAACCTCTGGTTGAAGAGCTCTCCATTTTAAGACAAGAGCAACACTAAACATTGACAGACAGTATTTTCAGATTAACTTCATAACTAGAAAGAAAGTAGAAATTATTAGGATCCAATAAAAGGGTTCAGACCCTTTCAGGAGGCCTTAGAGAGAATGTATTGCCTAAGTCTAAAATGATGTTGCTGAGAAACCATTCAGTTGCTACTTAGCTCTGGAAATTCGTAAACTTTGCAAGCCTCTACTTCCTGGTAATAGGAAATGAGAGGTTTCTTTGGGATATATTTTGAAAGGAATGTGTGAACCCTGGTAGTCCTCAAGGATCAAGGTTATAGTTCATATTTTCAGGGAAGGCTTCAATACTATGAATGCTGAGTACGTCATGTGTCTTCATAAATTCATCTGGGTAGAGAGGCAATGTGCTGGATGCACTCTGTTCTCACTGTTTTCTTAGAGACCAGTCTGTTTCATATTGCATTTGCAGGGCACCAAATGCCTCCCCGGAACCTGTTCAAATTGCCAAACTTCTACTTGGGACTTTCAGTGCTTTGAGCAGATGTCCAAATGCCCAGGGTTGGAGAATCCCAAGCAACTTGGGCAAAAGGCAAATCAAAAAGAAACAACTGAATATCTATCATCTGAACCCTAAGTCTTTGCTTTATCTTGAATTATGTTAATTCTCAGTGCATTTAGATCTTAAAAATATCTGAGCCGATTTTCTGTAGTGAAAAGTCTGATAAATCTTTTTGATTCAAAGATTTTATTTAATTTTAGATTTCTCACTTTCATAAGGCACTTTTACTTTCATTTGATTTTACTTTGCTGGCATTTTGCTTCTCAGTGCCATTTAGCATCAAAGAAAACACTAAACAAGCTATCAGAAATCACTCTGAACTTTCAATAACAATTGCAAAAAACGTCTTGTAATGCCAGAAATAAGCTAGGAATTCACTTTACTAGTGCAAATAATTTTTTACCTTTAATGCAAATAAAGCACCTGAGCTTTTTCGTCTAGAATTGTGATAGTTAACATTGTTATCACCCAAGAAATAAACAATTGTTTAAGGAAACGGGTGAGAGTGGTTCTCAGTGCTACAGTGCTGAGTCAGTCATGCAGAACTAATTTCCTGGCTGTCTCTGAATGCACATAAAGCTGCTCTGTAGCTGCTGCTGACAATGAACTAGTGACTGGAAAAAGGAATCTTAAACACAGTCACATCTCTTGACTGTTAAAATCCTTTACACAAAGCATGCTGATCTAATGTACTGTAGTTAGCAGTATCCATTTTTTTGCTTGTTAGTATGAGAAGTTTTAATACCTGAAGCTGTTGCTAAGTAACCAACTGCTTCCAAAATCCATCTTTTATGATAATAAAACTGTTTAATTTTTCTGCTAATTAATATAGCTATGTTGGAATTTCAACATTGGTATTGCGTAATGGGAAAAATACCCTAACAATAGAAGATTGTCATGGATTACTGAGGATGTCTCATTTGTGTGGGGAGCATATTACAAGTCATTTAATCAGAAAATCTGTGTCTGAATACAACTGCCCAGCAGTTTAGAATCAAAAGGCAGATAGAAGTAAGATGCCTGTATGAAAAGGGACTTCCCCGTTTCTTTAGCTACATGATACGGTGCAGGAAAAAAGAACTGATGCCTGTTCATAATATATGATATTTAGGTATATTTGATCACAGATATTTTTGCTTTCATAAACAAGTTGAACTTGTTTGAATGATGTTTCAATGCAAAGATGCTTAGGACCAAAAAAATCCATCAAAAGAAAAAACTAAATGCATTCATGTACATAGATTAACTAATTCTGCAAGAAAACAGAAGATGCCCACAAATAGCAATAGTGCTTCAAGCTTAATGTAGATATAGTGTTATTCTTCAATAAACTTAAATGGCTGCAAGAAGAAGAAGGTGGGAGGAAAATGCACTCAGATCCAAGTTTGCAGTGTAACAGCCCACACAGGGATGTAAATGAAGATTTGGACACAGGATTTGCTCAGCGAAGCAGAAGGTTTTACTGCCCTCTAGTAAAATGCAGTTTACGAAACTGTCTTTTAAAATGTATGCATGCTGAGTAAACCATTTCAGTTATTGTTACTGAAAATGTGATTAGTCTTGGATTGTCATCTCATTGTTTCCATAGTCAAAGAATAAAACATTTATGTTCAATCTAGAATAAGGAAAATAGCAATAATGAAGCACAAAAGCAAGGTCTCTGTGGCTGCATCTGCATGAACAAATCTCATGCCAAATTTTCAGCACTGCTATTAGGAAAAGACTAAGTGGTAGCACAGTACAAAACTTCCCGAGTCCTAACTACAGAGGAGCTCACCCTGTTGTTAGCATTGTATCAACACTGAATTAGCAGCTCAAGAGTGACTATGGTTTGTGTCCTTTAATTTCTGCCAGCAGCAACCCTGAGAATTAAATGGCAGCAGAACTCTGTACCAGAGAACTGGAAGGTAAGTTGCAGGGAAGCTGTAGATATTTAACGACGTGACACAAAGGAAAAAAAGAACTGAAATCACAGAGTTGTTGCCATGCACATAGCTGCTCCGTGCTGTGCTGTACCACCGGGTTGTTCCTAACAAGGATGGCATGAAAGGAGACGAGGCTGTCATTGTAAAAAGCCTGACACTGATGGCGATTGTTGTAACTGTGTACACGGTGACTTGTTACACAGTGCAGACTCTGCTTCTCAAACAGTAGCAGCAGCAGAAGTGCTTGGCAAAGGGCAACTAATAACTGCAGCCTCACAAAGTACCTAGTGCATTTTTCCCTGCATCTTGCTTTTCTCTCTTTCTCTCTTTCTTTTTTTCTTTCTTTCTCTCTTTCTTGCTCTGTTTTTTTCTTCAAATGTAAAGAATAAAACTGGTGGGTTTTTCAGAAGCCATGTGGGCCTTCTGGGAAAACTATATTTTCAATTTTCAACATCAGTCACTGAAAAGCACAAATATTCTGTCAATCCTACCACTGCATTTGTTTGAAGGAATATTCAATCTTCATATATTCTTGTTTATATAGCTTCATAAATATTCAAATACCTGGGGAAAATGAGGCTAGAAATGGGGATGTAGTTCTAAAGTAAATATAAATTAAAATAAACATTAAGAAATAGAAAGAGTTTATAGTCATTCATAGGAAAGATTCAAATAGTTGGTAATGTAGCTTACTTCTCCTATCTCTTGCCTTCCTCTGCCATGGACAGAGAATGCCAGGAGCACTATCTTGTGCAAGGACTACCATTGAGGAGGGACTTTCCAAGCTGTGATGCTACCTTTGCATACTCTCTCAAGGCCAACCCATAACTTGAATCTAGAAACTCAGTCCTACCTTGTACATTGGTGGTGGTCTGGGTTCAGAGAACTGCAATTGATTTCCTGACCTTTTCTCTTGAGATCTGCTGGAATGTGGGTGAGAAATCAATCTCTCAAGTGCTCCAATACTTTGTTCAATGCAAGAACAGATGCAGAAAAAACCAGAGTTTTTAGCATTTTTTATTACATAAAGACTCTTTCATTTTCTAATCCAAATTCATGCATTACTACAAAAAGAGGTCTGGAAGGGGCTGTGGGAGACAAATTAATGCAAGTTTCATACAGAAGGCAGAATATTTTGTACCTCAGTCACTGTTGACAAATGCTGACACTAACCAGCATGTCCTTGAAAACCTCAAATAGCAGCTACCCCAAGTACTCCAAGGTCTTTTCTGTCTTCATTAGGTAAGATCCCTGATGAATCTTTACTTTTAACTGCTCTCCTGTTTGAAAGCTACTTGCCTCTTTAACTCATTGACTGAGTCCTGCTCCCTTAAAGGCTGTTTTACATTTATCTCTCCTAATGATTTATGCTCTAAAAGAATACAGGAGAAAAAATACATGGTTTGAGCTTCCTGGAAATACTAACCTTACATTCTAAACACCCTAGTTTAATTTAAGATCTATTTTTGCCCTTTCACTTAAACTTTCTTAAATAAGAGAACACAGTCTATTGGTTTTCATTTTAAAATTATTAAATTAGTATGTATATTTACACTGCATTGTGCATGTGACAGGTCATTTGACCTTTCATTAGTAGCATTATTTATTAACCTTTTGCTGGATTTTTGTTCTGGTACTGTGAGCCTATTTGGGGGTTTGAGCTATGTGAGCGCTTGATCATATTTATTTCTACTTAGTTTTGTGCAATTAGTAGGCCGTGTTAGTGCTGTTTCATGTGTATGAAAGAGACTTACTCTTCTGTTAGGCACTTAGATAAAAATACCTCCCATGATTTGTGAGTGGATGTTAGCCAGCTCTATAATCTTATATTTCACCTGAGTTCTGAAAGGACCAAATGTGCAATGGTGAAAAATAAAGACTTTGGAGAGCCCTCTAGATAGGTAATATGGCCACAGCTGTCACTATAGTTTCCTTTCAGATTTGTGTTAATGGCAGCAAAGTATTTTCTTCATCGCTCCATTCCAAAATATGGCAAATATGTCTGTATGTGGCATGCAGTAAAGAAAGAGGTTGCATGCTTGCAGCTGAAAGAAGGATAGGTATGAGCATCTTAAGTGAAAAAGTCTCAAATTTTAATTTTAAAGTCAGGACCTGAATAATGCACTGATAAAACACACTGAGGCTTGGATGTCTTCATTTAGTTGCATTATTTTTAGAAGTCACCATCACTTTTGTATGCAGTTTCTAACCTAATCTGTATTTCTGTCCCTTTCCCCCAAAACACAAATTCTGTAACTAGAATAAATAATTTTTTTTAAAAAAAATGGAGGAGAGTTCTAAGAAATTCAAAAAATATTTTAAATTACATTGTGACCACAGTGTGGCCCATGTATTTCTTGTCCCTGGAGATCTCACTTTCTAAGTTCTCAACAAATTAAATTGTGTGACAAGGTTGTAACTAGACCCAAATGAAAAATAAGATTCTATCAACATGTTAAAATTTTCCTATCATGAACCATATGAAGTTACAAGCTTTGGAATTTTTTTTGGAAAATAAAAGCTCAAGGAGCTTGCCTTCTATTTGATGCATAATCCACAGTTTCCTCCCTGCCCATTCAGCATTTGATTCACAATCTTGTCCTCATAATCCATCTCCTGTGTGAACATTTGATGAGGAAGGCCCTGCAGTGTAAATGGCAAAGTACAGACTCACATCTCTATGCCTGATTTAGATCAAAACAGTGATTTTCAGCCTTTGCTCTGTAGACCCCTGTGGTTTTAAAAAAAACAACCAACCAACCAACAAACAAACAAACAAACAACCACACCCAAAACAACAACAACAACAACAAAACACCAAAAAAAAGCCCAGCAAATAAAAAGCCAACTTCCCATATGCTGTAGAAGTCTACAGACATCACATTTCTGAAAGGATCCACCTCTCCTTTGGGAAATTTATGCAGGGGTAAACAAACTGAAATGGACTGAACAACTCTTGACTAGAAATTTGGGTTAGTCACTCTCTATGGTTACTTAGTTCTTATGCTATTTGGAAGCTCATGTGTTTTTTGGATGAAATTGTTTCGCTTCATAGGAGGGATTATATATTCACTGAATGGGTGAAGCAAAGGGTGTCTTTAAAGTCTGTGCAAAATATAGGTATGGAACTGTTTAGATAAAGTTGAACAGTTGAACAGCTTGAGCAGATGTTTATCTAAAGCTTAGAAGCTGTTGTATTCTTTTCATTTCTTTTTTTTTTTCCTTTTTTTTTGGATCAATGTTCCACAATAATAAAGAAAAATCTTCTACAAGACAAGAGAATGATGAAAATTAAATCACTTCCAAGAAAATGATGAGATTAAGCTTTCTGTATATTTATGAATCCTGAAAAAATGCTTGGATGAAATCAGCATCACCAACTCACTCTTGTTGTTCTCCCTCATACTGTGAGTCTTTCCGAATCAGTAGCAAAAATAGGAATGATTGAATCAGTGAAGCTGTGAACATTACAAGATGCACACTCCAACAAACATAAAATGGGTGAGTGCCTGGTGAGCATTAGGAAATCTGTCACTATGAACAATTGAAGATGACAAGTTTAAATAGACCGAGGAATTCCAGTGTTAACTTACTTTCAAACAAAATATTTTTAAATTTGTTGTGATTTTTTTTTAAACTGAATATTAGCTGTGGGAAAAATAAGTTAGATTAAATTCTTTTTGTGTAAATGAAAAATAAAAGGTTTTGGGAAAACCATTAAAAATGGACGCGAGAGCATTTGTGCACCAATCACTCTCTTTTTTTTGCTAGAACGTGCAAGAATACCTTTCCATACTCTTAGTGCTGGATGACTAACCCAATATTACAAGCTCTCATGGGGTACTGATGGTGCCTCATGGGGTACTGATGGTGCCTCGGCTAAAAAGTCCTTGGTCTTCTGTTGTTTTCTTGAAAAGAAGAGAATGCTTTATGTTTGAAAAGTCTGCTGTTTTCATAAATAACTTGTGAGAATCTTATGTGAGACTGATTCTATACTGAAAGAGTTCAAGCCCTGCAGAGACACCCCATCAGGCAGCTTCAGGAGTATCTACCATGCTGACTTTCACAGCAAAGTGGCAAGCACGAGGAGCGACCATTAAAGGCATCAGAGGCAGTTTGTTTCCACAGTATTTTGTTTCGTGAATTGTTTTAGCTGGTTTAATTCTACCGAGAAGAAGATGGAAAATGATAATGAGGGCTAGGGAGAATGGGACTGTCTTGAGATAGTTAATACCCCTCGCAGTAGGCAGATGGATTATCTGAAAGGAGGAATAAAAATTGCATTTATTGAAAGCAACTCTAAGCTTCAGGAAACTAGGGAAATTGTTCTCTGTTCTATTTGTGGGCATAGTCTCATCTGCAAGATATTTAAATATGAGTACCCCTTGAGCAGATAACTTCTGCTTATTTAGCTATCTAAATAGTTTTGTTGATTTAGTCTTTAACCTAAACAGTAAAAGCAGAATACCAAGGAAATCTTTGTAGTGTCTGTGGACATAATAAGGGTAAAGTGTCAGAAAATAGGTTTTTGTCTTTCCTAACAGTTAGTATATTCTAGTATAAACACTTTGTAAATTACCTCTGCACTTTCATATTTCAACTTTCTTACTTATACTGCATGTTAGATGGAACTGCTAACTTTAAAATTAGTCATCCTAATGTGCAAAGCACTGCAAAAAGATGGATGTTTTGAACATAACAGGCTTTACATTAAACTCCAGCACAGATTAGATGAATTGTGGAATTATATCTAATACTCTTAAGGGGTTTTAGTGATCAAACACACAGTAGATCCATGCTGACATTAGGTCTAGCATGTCTAAAAAACACATGATAGACATCCAGCATCCTACAGACCTGCAGTCCTACTGGTTTATGTTTAAACTTCTGTAATGTAAAAATGTTGACTGAAAAAGACCATTTTTTAATAGTCAACAGTAACTCCAGTGGTGTTTCTGGGCAGTCCTGTCCCTCTGTGTATTTCAAAGACTGTATTCTGTATGTATCTGTTGCAATGCTGTGTAGCCCTCTTACACTGTAAGTAGCCTGATACTCGAAAATTATACCTATCTGCTAAAAATATTTTTGCTTTCACTATAGGACATTGATGTGAAATCTGTTATGGCAATGTATGAAAATCTAGACATTTGTAATATTCTCTTTTTTGAGAGATTTAAATTAATTTGTTTTAAGGACCACTGATTTGCTAGTGTTCACTTACTAATGAGGAATGCTTTTCCCCACCCACAGGATGGATTTATTCTCAGTAATTTTATCCTCCTAGACTGTTTCATAAGATAAGGAGAGGTATCTAAAGCCCATGGCATCTAAGACAGATAAACCCCTGCCTAAAAGCTCCTGTCTCTGTCCAGGGCTAGACTAGTCAGTTGAAGATAAGTAAGATGAATCTCCTCTACAGCATGGAGGGCAGCTACAGCAGACATTCAGATCCCTCAAGATGGAAAGTGTTCCTCATGCTTGCAGAGGAATCTGAGAACATTCTTTGCTGGCAGAAGTCACAGTGAATAGTTTAGTATGGTTAAGTACACTGACTAATGAAAAAAAAATGGTAAGTTTGAGTTGCAAAGAGATCAGTTTTAAGTAATGAACTGGGTGTGAGTTTTCACAGCAAAGGATGAAATTAAATAACCATTTTTGCTACTAGTCAGGCTGCATGAAAAAATAGCACTGTCTGGTATCGCCATCAATGAATATGTACATTTTAGACATTTCTATAGGTTTTGTTGTTGTTGTTTTTGTTGTTGTTGTTGTTGTTTTCTATTTTGCGGCTTTATTATGTAAGGTGAAACAAACAGAAAAAACAAACTGGATCTATGTGGCAAAGTTTTGGTAGCTGGGGGCTGTGTGAGCAGCCTTTGTGAGGAGACATCAGGAGCTGCCCTTATGTCAGAGAGAGATCCAGTTGGCTCCAAGAGAGACCCACCAGTAGGTAACGCTGAGCCTGTCAGAGACAGTGGGAGCACCTCTGTGGTAGTGTATTTAAGGAAGAGTACACATCAGAAGTTGGGATAGAAGAGTGAGAATATGTAAGAGAAACAACTCTCTAGGCCCCCAGGTCAGTGCAGAAAGAGAAGGAGGAGGTAGGCCAGGCATACAACCAGAGATTTTCCTGCAGCCTGCAGAAAAAGTGCAGTGAGAGGTTTTTCCTTGTATCCCATGGATATCCGTGGCAAATAGCCACCTGCTGCCTGTAGAGAACCCCGCATCAGTGCAGGTGAATAGCCCTTAAAAGCAGCTGTGAGTCATGAAGGGCCCATGCTTAAATTCCGGACAGGAAGTGCAGTCCATGGAGAGAGCACCATGGAGGAGCAAGTTTGTTGCCAGACCTGTGATGAAGGACAGCACTCCATAGCAGGACCCAGTCAGCCTGTGGGAAGGGCTTATGTTGGAGAAGTTTATGAAGGACTGTCTCCAATGGGTGAGCCATTTGATGGAGCGAGGGAAGAGTGTGAGAAGAAAGGAAGAGCATAGATGGAGTGTTATGAACCGATGGCAACTGACCCTTTTCTCCATCCCACTGCATCACTTGAGGTACAAGGGGTAAAAGAGTTGCAAATGAAGTTGAGCCTGGGAAGAAAGGAAAGGTGAGGGGAATGTTTTTTAAAAAAATTGTTCTTATTTCTTATTAATTTATCATGCTTGGCAATAAATTAAATTTGTTTTTCCAAGTCCAGTCTGTGTTCCCTGTGATAATTGGTAAGTGATCTCCCTTATCTTGGTTCATGTGTTCTTTATTGTCCCTCTGTCCTGTTAAGGAGGAAGGAAGAGTGATAGAGTAGCTTTGAGGGTGCCTGGCAACTAGCCAAGATCAACCCACCACAAAATAATAAAGATTTTTCTTTTTTGAACCTGAGACTGTGGAAAATAGATGTCAGGAAGGAGACAGAATAGTAACTTATGAGGGATGAGAACAAAGTCCCCAGAACACTAAAGTTTCATCTATGCACTGTGTTATGCAGTGTAATTAGATACATGACTCAGTTACCAATCTGAATCTGTCCTGATGAAACAATATTTAAACTTGCATAGAAATGTCTGTTCATGGGATAGGGTAGTTTAATTAAGACAAAAAACAAGAGAGTCCAGTAGAACTTGATGGCACAGATGAATTGCAGACTAATGTAAAAACAGCCCCTAAAAAGTAGTATGGAAGGCTTTTTTTTTTTTTTAATAAATTTCATAATAACTTCTTCAGTCAAAAATGAGTGTGTTTGTTTCTATTATTTTGTTTTTGCATTTTAAAACTTCTCATATTTTCTTACTTCTGTATTCACCTGCGTATCTCCTGAATCTCTCAGGCTATGTGAGCTGTGGTAGACATGACTGTAGCATTTGAATAAAGAAATTGAAACATCTGAATTAAACTTCCCCTTGCAGAAACACTTGTCAGTTACTGAAATGATCTGTTTCCCCTGTGAACTGATGCATACGGGATTTTAAACATGTGCCACTGAAATGCATTTTAAAGGCTGTTTTTAAAAAAACCTTTTGTACAACCCTGAAATGTATTTAACTTTCTCTTAACACTGCTTTGTTGGGTGCTTGCCAGAATAAATTTCTAATGCAACATCTATTATCTGGTTTACCAGTTTGGAATTTTGTCTATGTCTGCATCCTCAGTATTGATAAAACTGAGAATTTTCTAGAAAAAAAGGTTTAATTCTACAGGCAATTTCATGGCTTTGATCTCTGTGCACCAATCCCAGTAACAGAGAGAATAACCACAATGAGAAATGAGGGTATGCTCCAAACAACAACTTCATACTTTGAAACAAACAAAAAAAAAAACAACCAACTTTGAGGAAATGAAGTAAAATAGGTTGATCTCCAGAATATACAATGGATGCAATATCTTGCATTACAGGTAATATATCACCTGAGCTCATTTTAGCCTGTTCCAGGAATGGCTCACTTGCAGACCACACCAATCTGCATCACCCGGTAACAGGAGGCATATGATTTCCTTTGGAGACAGGCAGGGGAGCTCTTCACTCTGACATAATGGAAGTAGACGCTTTAGGAATACTTCAGAAAAACCGATGAGATGGATTTTATAATTTCTCAGAAAATGTTCAGATCTTTTTTGAGTAGCTTTTCTAATATGCATGTCAGAAAAGAGAAGGGCTATTTCTGATCTCCATAAAAGAAATGTATGAGTTAAATCTGGCAGTTATAACTATTTCTAGACTGAATTTTGATCTTAGTACCATATTGCACTGGCTGTTTTGTAATTAGGTGCCATTAAAAGAGGATGTCTATCAAAATGTTAACAAGGATGGTGGTCAATCTCTGTCAGATTTATTGAAAGCAAATACATTTATGAGTTCCATCATAAATCTTGGTCAAGTAATGAAATTCTCAACTTATTTTCCATAAAGCAGTTATTGTATTAAGCAGGCAAAATGTCATGGTACACAACAGTTCAATTTCATCAGCTCTTCACACAGCAATGAAATAATAAACAGTACTGTTCCAATTTTGCCTTATTTTATTGTTGTATATTAGTCTAGAATACATGCATGTATGGAATATTTTGGCAGTATACATGTTAAAAACCCCCAGGAATTCTCTTATTTCTGTTGGAATTCTAACAATAAAATGTCAAAGTCTTATTTAAGAATAACATGAATTATGAATATTTTTAATGTTTTATTTTGAAATGATGAAATCAGTATTTGAAATTATTACTAGAGTTGACACTGACAGTGACATTAATACACACAAATAATGTGTGGAACCAAATGATGCAGATCTACTCCTTTAATATTTTAACTTTTAGTGAGCATTTCTAAGCAAGAACTTGCTTTCTCTGCATATCTCAAATAATTAACTATTTAACATAACTTGGAGCGCAAGGTAAATTTTCAGCATTCATATATCTATAGGTTAATATTTACATCTATCTCAAAAATGTTTAGGTATTTTTCAATGGCCAATTTTTGTTTCAATGCCTAAGGAAGCTATATAATGGTAAATAGTTTTCTTGTGACCACACTTAATGAAGGATTAAGAACTTGTAGTTCATATTTCTGCACTGATCAATGACTGAGTGGATATTTAGGGAAATCATATAACTAGTATGAGCTGTCATTTCAGATTCTCTCAGTTGGAAAAAGAAACTGAAATTATTTGCTACTATTCAAGGTATGCGCTTCTCACAGAATAAACAAAGAGCATTATGTTAGAGCATTCAGCTTTCAGTCTTCTAGAATGTTATAACTTCTTATTTCCTCCACTAAAATTATGCAGAAATTTGGGTTAAATTGGCAAGTAGTTTGGGGAGAAAAGAGTAGGTTATTTAAATGAATATGCTGCAGAAGAAGAAGTTCTTCTCCAATACAAGACTATACTTATCTCTGTGTGTCTCCTTACATCTATATTGACTGTATGATTTAATGATCAATTTATGTTTAAACCTACAACTGCTGATCTTGGGTACAAAAACCTACCTTAGTCTAGTCCCCATCAGATGGCTGTACTCCAAATTCAGCAGTATGTGGAATGTCCAACATAGTGGTGCCTATTGGCCCCTCCCGCTGTATTTGAAATTCACATGAATTAATTTGAATTTTATATACTGAAAGTTGTAGCTGCAGAAAACTCAGTAATGGTGATTGTGAAATTTCTTGGTCCATCAAACCTTCTAAAAACTTCTATTTCTTTCTTCTTTGCTTGTGATTAGAGCAAGGGGACAGAGAAAGAAGGCTCAGTCCTAAAAGGACTTTGAAAAGCAGATTGTCGATCACTCTAGGGTGGGTCCAATGTAATGGATGTAAAAATGTGGATTTTGTGTCTTAAGTCAGGTGGAGATGCCCTTCAGATTAGACCCCAGGGATATCTGTGTGCTGTATTACTCGATGGATATTGTTCCTGAAAGGTGTTACTGACTGCTTTGTTCTGCTTAGATGAGCAAAACAGTCAGATCAGGATTGATGTTTATGCACTATGCATTCATTTTTCGCATAAATTCAGTTTAATGTTTCCATTGTGTACATCTTTTCTGCTCTTTTTGCATTCTGTAAAAAGACTGCACAGAGACAATATTGCAAAATTGAGGAAGAATAGTAAATCAGTTGATTGATTTTGATATAGTTTCTGTCCAGAAAATTTTTAGACTTGAATTAAACATCTGAATAGATGCTGTATTTTTCCTATGTAGTTCTACGTTTAAAATGCTGGAAGTGAGCCACAATTTTCTGGATTCACAATGAACCACTTCAGATCAATATTATTTTAATATATGTTATATCTTGGCTGACTACACAACACAGTTTGGAAGTTATCCTACAACTAGATTCAAGCACAGATCCCCATTTATCATGTAAGTAAATATATCATTTCTGTTTAAATGATTTTTTTTTTTCTTTCCCCTGCCCAGGAAAGAGGAATTCGATGACTTGCTGAAGGTTTCAGGAAGCCCCAGAGAAATGATTGCTGTATATCGTGATCAGTTTGGACACACAGGATTTATGTACCGTGGTAAACATGATCTGGCTACCTAGAAACACTGCTGCTTGCACTTTTAATGGCTAAAGGGCAGCAGAAACTACAGGGCTCACAAAGTGTATGATGGCATATTCTCAAGCATATGGTGTCCTTTCTGGGTGTTCCTCTTGAGTTTTGCTGTGAAGAGGATTAAAGGAGAAGAAAACATATTTCCTTGGCTAAAATTCTGCTCACTCACAGGGGAAAAAGTCCAGAATTATACCTTTTCCCTGCTGACAGGGTATTGTAACCCTACGGTGAGAAACTTGTGCCCAACACTGTTCTGTGAATAGTAGATTGCAAATTGATACTGGACAGCTAACACACAGTAGTTGGTGGCAATTCTTGATAGCAAGTGTCACAAAACTAAAGAGTAATTGAAGGAAGCTAGTAGTTATAGTTGTTCTTCCAGAATTCCGTACTGGGGGGAGAAAAACAGAACCTGGAGTCAGAAGGAAGTAATCAGGAGTGAGGTGTGATGGGCATAAAACAGTGTCCAAGGAAGAATCACATATGATGTCAGGGCACACTGTTACCCTCTCTCTGTAGTCCCCCACTGCTGGGGTTTTAGCTGCTCGAGTAGGGGGTCCAGCTTTGATACACTCCAGCTGTGTAACCTTGACTCAGACTGCTGAGTCAGAGCTGTGAGACCGTCTGTACAGGGATAAGAAAAGTAAAAAATTACAGAGAGCAGTAGGACTGCTGATACGCCATTGCTAGGAGACCAAGGACTCTGCAAAGAAAACATCAACATGAAATGATAACACCTTGAGGAAAAGAAATTAAGGTGGCTGGAGGGTTGCCTAGTCATGGACAGTCAGGAATTGCCAGATTGGGGTTGATCCATCAGTGCTGACAGTGTAAGAGGGAGGAGCAGCTCTGCCCCCATGGTGGCTCTTGGGAGCCGTGGCCACCAACCCGTCACTCCTCAGCAACATCTGCCTGCCTGGCAAAGGCTTTCCAGCTGCTGCACTGGAGTGTGAGCACACCCGTGCTTAACCTCACCATTCACCAAATGCTGTCTTTTATGTGTACTGGCTAGTAAAGAATTGCTTTATACCTGTGAGTTACCCATATTTTGCTTGCAGAGTATTTTTGTGCCAGGCTAATGATGCCCAAGCAAACTGACTATAAAAATATTTTGTAGAGGGTAAGAGGTGATTTTATTATTATGCTGGGAATCCGACATGAATATTTGAGAAAATAGTAGCTTAATAGGAAAGGAACATCATCTTGGGAGAAGTGATTTACATTTCTAGAATAATAATAATAATAATAAAAAAGTCATCTAGCAGAAGGTACTTTGTTCCTGGGATGGATGAAGAATCCTTTGCTGCAGCCATACATCTAGAAAACCTCTGATGCTCAGAGCTATCTGACATTAAATCATGTCAAGCAGAAGCAAACAGCAATGGGGGAAAAAATCATTGATGTTTTTAATTAGGTTATCTTGAATGCTTATCTGCATTCTAAAAGCAAAAGGTTTATTTCAGTAAAAATCATGGCCAGCTTCTGTAGCAAGGAAACTGGCTGTACTCAAACTGAATTGGGCCCTAAATTTGTTGCTTGGCAAGAGCAGGGAAATGTTTTGCTCTGGTGTCTGACTCCATTGGCAGTGGTGCTTGTTAATCACACAACCCATTACAATGCACTGTACAAGGAGGAATCTCAAAAACATCTTATTGCTGAGCTAAAGGCTATAAAGTGCAGTCTTTTCTGCTAACCAGATTTGTGGTCTGTTGTGTTTGGTGATAGTTGTGCCAGTCTGTGATTACTCACAATTGGTAACTAGAGACTGTGGCTGAGAACCCTGAGTGTGAGTACAAGGAGGGGAGGACCTCAGAGCTCATGCTTTGAGGCAATATTTAGGCTAGCTTAACACTGAGCAATAAAATGAAGACAATAACATGGAAAAGGAAGGCTAAAAATGTCTAATTACTTTACCCTGATCACTCTTCTCCTTTCCAAGTTGGCAAGCAGGAACTGGAACTTGCCAAACATGTTTTATTTTTAAATCTTTTATCCATTGGCAAATCTGCATATTGCATCAGACCTCATAAAGGTGTTTTACAGTTTTGAACAGTTTCCCAGCCTCTACAAACCCATGTGTTCATGCTCACACACTTGGAGAACAGCTGTGTACAGGGGCAACTTTGACTGTGGGGTGTGTGTGGGGGGGTCCATCCCCCACTGAATATTGTAACTAGGCAAAATCTCTCTGAGTCATGCTTCTCCCTTTCCTCAGTGCAGCAGCAGCAGCAGTAGCAAGGCTAGCACCAAGATGAGCTCTTTAGCCCACTGGAGGAAGTACTGTGCACCCATGCATTCCTTTGAGGGAAGGAATCTGCCTGCCCCAGCACCTTCCAACCCACCAGCTAGAAAACTCAGGAATTACTCACATATCCAGTGTTTCTTTGTATGTTGGATGCTCCCTCTAAACACTGCTCTAGGATCTTGTTTAATGTAGAGTAGAGCATATGAGTCTCAGCAATGCTGGAATACTGACAATAATGAGTAAATGGTTTAGTCTCATAAAAAATAGATATCTGTTAGTGGAATCATAGTCCTGGCACAGCACTGCCTGACTTCATCTGGGAGATGGAAATCACTGCAGCTGTGTACACTTTCATTTACATTGCTCAGTTCCTGTCCTTCTTTCTAATGCACATACAGCCCAACTAGCAACTAATATTTTTTATATATCAGCATTCTGGTGAGTGTGACATTTAAATTGTCTATTGGTTAGTAAGCAATGTCTGGCATTATCTGTTGGCTGGTACCTCAACAGAGTATGATCTTGTTCTCATTGTTTAATTGCTTTCAGTTAATTTTCCATGGTTTTATTCCATGAGAAATAAACAGGGACAGTAGCTGATTTTCTGGGAAGAAAGTATTTGAATCACTCTTTTTTTGAGGCTTCACAGATGAATGTCACTTCATCACTGAAGAGTTTGAGATAACTTCGTAGAAGAATTTGTGTGCAGTGTGTCTTTTATGTGTCTTTGGAAGTGCTCTTCCATGCAATGTAGCATGGTCCAGAGGTGTCAGCAATGTTTTGTATTACTGCTGTGACTGAAATGTGCTTTCATTATTACTACGCCCTGGCTGATCTGCAGAAAGTAAGAAGTGTCACAGGGTGAAAAAAGACCATAACTTATAAGTAAAAACAATGCACTTAGGGAGGTATATTTATGCAGTTTGTGTATTTTTAATTTTCACAAAAGCTAATTATTTATTACCAATGCCTGGCTCAAAATTAATCCTACAAAATCAATTGTTTCCAATCCTAAACATTTGACAGTTACAAATCAAGATTAAAAAATGGAACTTAGTGATAAAAAAAGACTTGGTTACCTTTAAAAGGTCCCTTCCAACTCAAACTATTCTATGATTCTATGCATATAAAATCTATCTCTAATTTTGACACTTTTTTTATCTTAGGTTTTAATACAGTTCCTTTGCACATTCATCAAATGACCAATGTATATTGACAATCTTGTCAGTTCTGTATCCAATTTATTTTTCAAATAGTCAGTGTGCTGAATCATAGTTATCTTAAAGACCACATTTCTCTTCATTACCTGTCAACTGACTGTGCTCCACAGCAGCAGTGTGGCCAACAACATCCAGGAAGAATGCACTCCTATGTGTTCCATAGCATATTAACAGCTTTAAATCTGTGTATTCTTAGCTAGTAATAACCCACATATTTCAGCCAGGTTCTAGCCCTCTTCCTTTTCCGGTCATTTTTCTTCAGTGATGATAAGTTTTGGATAGCAATATTTATCATTAACAAATTAAATTAAATACTGGAATGAGTGACCCAGAATGCAGAATAAAACTCTGAGATATATGTAAATCATTATTTTTTTACCCTGCATAAAATAAGATTTTGTAGATATAAAGGAAAGTGAACTGATAAATATAGATTAGCAACATATTTTGCCCTTTATGGATTTTGAAAGAGATAAACACAAAACCCTGTCATGATTTTTAGTGTATAACATAGGAAACACTTATAATCTATCAAAGCCGAGATTTCAATAAATCCTTATTCTTAAATGAATAGGTCAAAAAGGGAAATTTGAAGCTACACATGGTATTCAAAAAGAAATAATTATTTCCTGAATCTTCAGTTCTTCCAAGCTTACTCTTATTGAAACCAAGTAGAGTAAATGTAATATTCTAATAATTGCAACAGAATAAAAACACAGTTTTCATTTCTCCTTCTACCAATATTTATATTTTTAAATGTGGTAGTTTAGAGACAGCGTCATCTGAGATGGTTTAGGGTGGTTCAAAATTATGTTTAATTCTTTGCAAGAAATTTCTTTCGAGCTTTTCAGCTACTGGCCCAAAATTTGACTTGGTCTTTTGTAGGGCCTGTGCATAACTGACAGTCTGATGCAGATATCTTGGAGACCCTAGCATATTATAGCAAGTGGCTTTAGGAGCTGTGTTTAGTCAGCTGTATTGTCTTTTTTAGATGGATTTTTATAACATTTAACTTCAGCCATCAGAAGTATAGGGGAAGGATTCAATTTTATATTGATACCTCAGTTAGGTTGTTACCTCTGTCACGTGGCATATATATAATTTGTGTGCAGATATCTCAGAAAATTTAGGAAATCTCAAATGGCACTAAGTGTTGTTTTGGCAATTGAATTTGTCAATTCAGTTGCCATTATTCTTACTGAAGCCTAGTTGAAAAGAGACTTAAGTGCAATTCAGTGCTTATTTACCTTCTATGTTTGTTCTGCCCAATTTGACTGCTTTAGACTGTTATTGAATCTTTCTGGAGTCACCAAGTTATGGAGAAAGTCCTATAAAACTAAGACCTTTCCAAGCCTTAAAATTTTAAGATAAATTTAAGGGTTTTAAGGAGAATACTTAGGGTTTGGATAGTTTAAGAGAGAAAAAATTAAGAAGATAAAATATATCACGGGTGCTAAAGTGTTCAGTCCCTTATCACACATTAAAATAAGAATGATCAAAAATCAAGATAAAACACTACTTTTATTCTGAGTAATTCATTCCTCATTATACTAAAGTCAACTGTTGACCTTAGCTATACACAGAAAATTATAATTTCTGAGAGCTCTGACATGTTTTGCCATTTCCTACTGCAGCAGTATATGAGGTTATTGCTCTAGCTCTCTGTCCTAAGCAGACAGTATATCTGTTTCTTACTGCTTCAGTTAATAACCTGGTATATGAACTCAAACAGCTGCTAATTGCAATTACCATCCTGGTCTGAGAACTGCAATGCTACATAATAGAAATGTTGCCTACTCCATGTGCCTGCAATAAGGTAACAAACAGTTGACTCCTGTAACCTCGTCATAAATTGCAACATAAAGATAACAGGTCAACTCCTGGCAGACATCTCACTTATGAAAAAAAAAACCCCAACAAACCCAAATTAAAAAAAAAAAATCCAAGCCATGAAAGCCAAAGCAATGAAGGAAATGCTTTTTTTTTTCATCAGAAGGAGGACATAAATTAAGTTCATACTGCTGAAGAACAAAGCAGATAAATGCGAGTTTGTCTTTGGATATCTGGTGAGAAAGGCCATTCCCTACCTCAGAATATTTAAATCTGTAACTCATACAACTTTTTCATACATCTAAATAACTTTATGAAATAAGGAGCTTCTATTTCATTAAGACAGAGGGGATGTCCTCATTGCAGTTACAACTTCCTTGTTAGAAGAAGACCAGGGGCAGGCACTGATCTCTTCTCTCTGGTGACCAGTGACAGGACCCAAGGGAATGGCCTGAAGCTGTGTCAGGGGAAGGTTAGGCTGGATATTAAGAGAAGGGTCTTCACCCAGAGGGTGGCTGGGCACTGAACAGGCTCCCTAGGCAAATAGTTATGGCATCAAATCTGCCTGAGTTTAAGAAGTGTTTGGACAATGCACTCAGGTATATGATGTGACTCTTGGGGATGGTGCTGTTCAGAGCCAGGTGTTGGACTTGATCCTTGAGGGTTTCTTCCAACTCAGCTTACGCTGTGATTCTGTGATTAACAGCTTGGTAAATTCACAGGCACTGGGTTTGCTTTTTTCAAAAGAGAATGCTTTTAAAATTTTGATCTGCAGAATATTTGAAAACTTGAACTCTCCAATCCCATTCAGACTAAATGAAATTTCAAGAAGATTTGAATTTTCTGTGAAAGAGGAAATTTAATTTTAGACTGACTTGTTGACACCTACACTTAAAATATGATTTATCATATTCTTGCTATTGTGCACAAATCAAAGTCTCTTTTCAGTTATTACAGTTGTGGAAGTCACAGTTCCAACAGGTCTTCCAGTCTACCCATAGCAATCTATCTATGATAGCAGCCTTTTCAGAAATTGTATCACTGAATTAAAGTTGGGCTGTCTTGCTATCTTCTTTGAGTTTTATGCAATAACATTTTATTCATTAAAGCCAAATTGAATAAAGACATAACTTTATGAAAGACAGAAGATATACATAGGAAGCCAAATAAAGATGATGAGGACTTAATAAAAATTAAATCTCTACCCTCTATTTAATTGTAAATATTTTCTATACTAAAATAACTTCTGTTGAGCAAAGGGACAAAACTACATTACTTACCCTTCTGTTTTAGAAGTGCCTGTTATGCTGGTTATTAATTTTGGTTAGTATAACAAACATGCCTCAAAGTAGCACCTCAAATAAATTATCAGACACATGGAAAAGAGAATTGACCTGTTTAAATGTCAAGAAATTGCACATTTAATTAGTGAGCTTGTTATTTCTCACAAGGAAGATTATCAGATGACAGCATTCATATTTTAATTAGGAGAGAATACCTTTGCACTCTTCCCCAGGCAGAGTACAAAATTTGTCATGCAAGCTGCTTTTCTTTGTGAACTGTTCTGCTCTGACTGCAGGCTCAGATTCTCAGAGGCAAAACTGCACTGAAATCAATAGCATAGATACCTGAACAGCCTGGAGGGCCTTAGACACTTTCTTTGACATGAAAATGTTTTGAAGACTATCTAATGGCCTCTTCTTATTGAGGAGATGTGCTGCCTTAACAGAGTCATATTTTTGGCCATAAACCTAATTTGACTTTGGATCTGTGTAGTTTCCATATACTCCATTTGATCCTCTATTTTGATCATTTCAACTAACTAGCCACTCCCAATCAGAAGACTAATTCAGCACTCATTTATGGTCATTTTTGGTCCTTATGGTTTTAGTTGTCTTTGCTTCCATCAGAATGAAATGTCTACACACTTCCCTCACCTCAGCAGCAGCATCTGTTCAGTCTTTTTCTTTAGTCTCTCTGTCTTCTTTCTCAGCTCTCTTCTGAGCCATGTGTCTGTGTTCTTCTATTCAAGCAGCAGACAAACATTGTGTCTGTTTCTTGTGGCATTCTTTGATGGGCTTCACTGTGAAGACTAGCTCCACTTTGTCTTTTCAGCATGAAATGGAGTGTTCTAGTCAATCTTTGATATACCTGGTAGGTTTGATAACATTGCTTATAGTCTGTGCTGCTCATTGGTAAAGATCTCTCATTGAACATTCATTTAAAAAGAAAATCCACTACTACTACTACTAATTATATATATATATATATATGCCAACACATTACACTGATGACAGCAGCCATAGTATCCCAGCAACAGCCTTCTTTTAAGATGAGTTTTTCAAAGGCTGCTCTGTGTGTCCAGAATGCTTCAAATAGGCTTAATTCTTCATACAGGTTCTCTAGCTTCATAATTTATTTTTTTATGCAAAATCTTCTTGATAAGGCTCTTGTCACCAATAAAATGTCATAAACCCTACATTTTTTAGGTTTTGTTGTGTTTTTAGGGGATTTTTTACAATCTGCATTTTTCTAATATTATCATAACAAGGAAAAATGAAAGTTCTTCACTTAGAAAATCCCCCATAGTAAATTGATGAAGAAATTCCTACAGAAATTATTTTCATTATATGTGTGTTTTCTCTGCATTTGCTTTCATAAAATGGATTGATTTTGCTTTTGAAAACTGTGAAAAACTACTGCTTCTCCCCAGGGAGAGTAGAATGCCTCCACAGTGCACTCTGTCTGCACCAGGGACCTTCCATTCTTCCCAAGGGCACTGCTTCCAGCAGGACATGCATCAGGTGAATCTAGGTGCCTAATACTTGAGTTCAGACACCATTCCAACATGGACAGTATTTTGGCACCTAACAGGCAAATGACTGAATCAGCAATTAGGTCTAAGCCTCTGACCAGCGAAGGAGAGAATAAGAGCATCAGGGTGCAGGAACACCACTGCCAATAAAAAAAAAAAAAACAGGGAAGTGGAACAGATAGGAGGTGGAAAGCTATCAGGAAAAAATATCTGAATTTATTATTCCCCAGATATATGAAAAACATTAATAAATATTATATTAATGCTATATTAATATACTTGTTTTAATTTTACATTCACTGTATCACATAGATTCTCTTCTACCTTCTGTTTCTGTAAATGTCAAAAAATAGGTACCTCTGTCAAGTCTTGAAATAACTGTTGTGGTTATCATGAGATGGGACTTTAATAGTTAGTTACCTAGGAGTTTAAAATCTTTAGTCAGTCCATTTTAGTCTCACAGAATGTCAGAAATATAATCAGTTTAGACTTTGAGCCTTATTTGAATGTTTCATAGATAAAAGAAGTAATGATATCATGGTCTCAGGGCTGCCCACTGGCTGGCTGTGCCCTGTGGTGATATGATGGAGTTCTTGGCAGGTATTTCTGGCAGGAGTGTGCTAGCAGGCGTGGAATAAAGAGAGTGGACTCTTGCTTGAGTTACCAGGCTTTATTGGTGTTCCAGCTGGACCTTGTGGCAAAAGATGAGCTCCTGGCTCTGGATCCCCACTTTTTACCTGGCTGGGCGGTCCTTCCAAAGGGGGAACCCAGAACCAATAGCTAGCAAGGGGGGGTGTGACCCAGAACAGGGGAACTTAACAAAACAAAAGAAAAAGTTTTTGCCCTCTCACCCAGACCGAATCCCAGGGCTTTCAGCTTCAAATCTTCCAGATCTAACAAGGTGATTGACAGTGTCCCTCAGGGAGGAGACCATCAGAGGGTAAGCAGAAGGGGTACCAGAAACAAACCATTTTTAAACAAATATAAAACATAAAATATAAAAACCATACAAAACTTTAGAAAACCCAATCACACATCACTACAATATAAGGTATAATAGTAATGCTACAATTAAATCTTCACCCTTTTTTTCTGTGGTGTTCATTTTTTGACATCTCTTCACTAAGAAAATAAATTGGGTTGGAACTTTTAAATTTATTTAGTATGCCTCTATGTGTTGATTAGCACTGTTCTTCCTATAATACTGGTTTTGCCAGCATTATTTGGAGATGAGTTATTTGCCTGTGGAATATGTCAGCAAACTTGTAGAGATAAATTTAGAGAACAATGAGAGTTCCCATTACATTTATCATTGAGGAAGTGTGTAGGCAGAGATCTTCCAGTGATGTCCTAATGACTCCCTGTGGCAGATTATAGAAATATAGTTTTTCAACAAGGTAAAAAATAGAAATGACAGGAATTCTAGTGAAGCAGAATCTTTTAAATACTTTATACTACTTAACTAATTTTCATACTCCTTATATGGTTTTTAACATTTTCCTCTGATTTTTCCCTTCTTTGATCATTATACTATGGTATTCCTCTGTGAGATCATAACATTATAACATTTCCTATGCTGTGGAGATATGCTAGGAAAATGAAGAAGAGAGCTGCCCTGGGAAATGTTAAGGAAGAGTTCAAAGCCTTACTGGTTTTATGGTCGAAAAAGCCTGGTGTGATTGTTTACTCTGACCACACCATAAAGTAGTCCTGGAAGCTTTAAGCCTGTTTGTCGTCTGACTTAAAATCCTTATGGGAGGACACTGCAAAAACCAGTCATCAGTGGCAACTAACCCTGGGTCAAGAGAATCTGACATGTCTTAGTGAGGTTTAGCAAGAAGATGTAGGCATGGCTGAGAATGATCTCTTCTGGCTGTTTTGCAGAAAATACACTGCTCATATTCCAGCTATCTCCATTCACATTAACTCAGTAAAGTGCATAAATATCTAAAGGGAGGGTGTCATAAGGATACTTCCAGGCTCTTCTTGGTGGTGCCAAACAATAGGACCAAAGACCGTGGGCAGAAGTAGATGGATAGGGAGTTCAACCTGAATATGAGGAAGAGCTTCTTTACTGTGGGAGTGATGGAGGACTGAAACAGATTGCCCAGAGAGACTGTGGGATTTCGTTCCTCATCTAGACACAATCTGTGCTCTAGGATGACCCTGCTTGAGCACAGAGGTTGGACCACATGACCCACTGAGGTCCCTTCCAACCCAACTGATTCTGTGATTTCCTTCAGGTTTTATTCCCTTGGTTTCAGAGGTTTAAGTTTCAACATTATCCACACCCTGTAAAGAAAGGAGAAAATGTCAGACAATTTAATCTATACAGACATACATGTTTATGCTGCACTGGACAATAAAAGAAGTTTACACTAAGATATCTTACTCAAAACATTTAACATTTTATTTCTGACTGGATGCAATAGGATTTTACAGAAATAAAGGACACAATAACAATCTTAAACAAAACTACAGATTCTCCCTTCACCATGTTAGGAAGAGAGTTTAAGAGAATTGAAGGTTTACCAATCTTGCAAAATTTCTGTGAATCTCTTTCAATAGTGTTAAGGGATAATGGTTCTGGTTTCTGTGGCCCACATCTTGCAATCCCTTATCCAAAGACTTCACATGCTGAGCTTACACACTTAAGGAATAATCAGTGGCAAGCTTAAATTATGCACCACTCAGTGTAAATTCCCCAGGTTCTCTTTGGTGAAATTCTTCTGTAGTTGGCAACATTAATGAAACAGAGAATGCATCTGCTGCTATACATGATTGCAACACTTATTTTCTCATGATTTGTCCCTAAACATGTCAATGGCCATACTACTTGTCTGAAAGGCAGAAAGATAACAACACTTTACCCACATAACTGTAGGGCCAACAAAAATGTAATGGGTTTCTCCTGCCAAATCAGAGTTAATCCCAGGTAAAATAATAATAATAATAATAATAATAATAATAAATATATATATATATATATATATATATAAAATTTCTTCTTGAGTTCTTCTGATGAGGAATGCAAAAGCTTTGCAGCTTGGGAAAGAGAGTTTAGCTGTGAAATGGGTGGTAAATTAAAAGTTTAAAGACCACAGTTTCCTAAATACAGGAACCAGGCACAACGGCATGTTTTCTGTGATAAAAGTATCCTTGGAATTAAGAAAGAACAATAGTCTCCTGAGGTCATGAGTGATAAGTCACAAATGCCTGGAAACAAAGAAGTAGATGATAGAAGGAGGGAAACAATTAAATCTATTGTGGAGGTATAAAATGTGTGCTTCTGTTTTATAGTAAAAACAAGGAAAGGACAAACTAGTTAGCATTTACATTAAATTCTCAGTAAAAGGAAATTAAAGAAAGTATTATTTCTGCCTAAAAATCCCTTTGATTTTGCAGATGGTTACCTTCTTATTCCTTGCCTTTCACCCATGTGGGAATAGAGTAAATGGAAACTAAATTAAAAGCAATATAATGAAAAACTGAAAAAAAAACCTTGCTTCATGTATTACTCTAGTTCACAGTTTATTGTTTCATAGCCAGCAAAATCTTATGACTTTTTAATGTGAAAAAAAAGTGACACATTTAATTTATTACAATGCCACAGCCGTTGTGAGAAGTTAGAAACTACACAAGACTGAGCCACTCATGGTCTGATTTGAAAATCACAAAAAAAAAGGTGTGATTTAGTTACTTGTATAATCTCTACTGCTTTTCAGAGCAGCCAATTTCTCCTGGAAACCTAGCTGTTTCTAGTGGTAAGACACTGTAGAAAATAGATCACTGCTAACTCAGACATGTACATTGTGAACCAGTCAGTGTATTAGCTGCTTAGCAAGGGAAAAAAGGTAAAGTCTCAGAAAATCTTGTTCAAGCTATTCCTAAGCTTCAACTCAGTAGAAAAATGGTGATATTGTCTCTCTATCTGTTTAGGTATGTCAATAAACTGGGATTTTGCTGATGTTCTCCCATAGGTTGTCTCTGGTGACTTTGATCCTAAAAACCCTTGGCTCAAGCATCAATAATGACTGGTAAGAATAAGCCTGCTATTTTATTGTTGGAAGAACATAATTTTCAATGTCTAGGAAGGAAATAAATGCCTCCATAATAATAAGTATCCGAATATTCACAGTTATGTGCTATAACTGCTGAGACAGGTGTGGAATGGTTCTTCCCACAGCAAACAATAGAAGCATTAAATATGGAGGTATTTTTGTGGTGAGCAAATGGCCCTCAGAAACTAAACTATATCTGTGGCTAATTTATTTCCTTTAAAAGATTGAACACACTGTTCTCATGCTTAATGGAATGTGTTTCACAACAGGGTTCTACTGGCAACAACTTTTATGTAACATTCATGTTCTGCAAAAGTAGCACATTAGAACATAAATGCATTGCTAATAAACAGAAATGTAGTAAATGTTTTGTATGCACACAGAAAGAACAAACTTATGCATAAAGAAGAACATAAATCTACCATGAGTGTTTTCAAATTTAATCAGTTCAACAGTCTTAGTGTGTTTGAGTTAGGGTGCATCAAAATGAAAGAGTGAATTTAGTGGCTAGAATACAGAATTGAGAATCAATATTCTTAGGTTTTATTTTCTGGTACTAACTTGTTGTGTGACTTTGGGCAGATTGTTTGAGAGCTTTGTGCCTAAGGTTGTTCATCTTTCAAATGAGATATTTGCATGATTTATGAAGATGTTGTAAGGCTCAACTCCCAGAATATTTGCAAGGAAAGGTACAGTCTGAGAGGTACTAGAAATGCTAGATGTAATGACAGTAATACATTGCCATGGCCAGCTGCAAACGTTTCTTTATCTTAATGATGGAGCCAAATTGTGACTGTTGAGTATGTCTTCATTACTCCAAAAGTGGAAAATCATCTCATGGGTTCTTACCAGTATAAAACTGGCTTCCTCTGTTGAAGTATAAAGCAGGAATTATTTGTAATCTCTAGTGCCCTGTGGGACTGCACATGCTACCTTTTTGCTGTATTGTTTTCAGAACTCCTGCAGGATGAAGGAGCACCCAGCAGGAATACCAAGGAATGGAAAATAAATAAAAAATAAACCCCACAAATCTGTGTTGCAAGTCATTATAGCAAAAATCCATCTGCTTTAAATAACAAAAAGCAGAAAACAAGTGCTTTAATTGTGCTGATTTATGGTGAAGCTATAATTTGAGTAAATGAGAGAAGATGGAATATTTTGTTAAGAGGAAATGGCTATGCCCCCATTAAGAGCAATCTGACTTTTTTGGGTTGAAGAGGAACTGGCTGGAGAAGCTCAGGTGAGCCACTAGATCACTGTGTACTTGGCAGGGATACAGATATGTCCTGCCAAGAGCATCTTTATAGACAAAAGGGTTATCCATTGTTAGGATCTGGTGAGAGAAGAATGTGTGCTCTTTTAAGTTACCAAATGGCAGATGTTCAGTGAATTAATTTTTTTCTGTGAAAAAACGTCTACAAAGAGTTATTTGAAAAGCCACCAGGTATTCTACCAGCTGTCATGATTCAAGTTTGTGTCCACGCTTGAGTCTCTAAGGTGTGAGACAGTAGTCTCATCTAAATAGATAAAATGAGTGAGGAAGGAATTATCACAGAATTACAAATTCGTTGGGATTGGAAGTACCTCTGGAAGTCGTCTGGTCCAACTGCCCAAACTGATCTTGTGGGGCCAGAGCTAGTTGCCTGGAACCATGTCCAGATGTCCTTTGAATATCTCCAAGGATGGATACTCCACAGCCTCCCTGGACAACTTGTTCTATTTCTCAGCTACCCTCACAGTAAAAAAGTATTCCTCAATGTTCAGACATCATCTCCTGTATTCCAATTGTACCTATTGCCTCTGGTCCTATCACTGGGCACCACTGAAAAGAGCCTGGCTCCATCCCCTTTGCACCCTCTCTTTAATAATTCATATACATTGATAAGATCCCTCTGAACCTTCTCTCCCTATGCTGAGCAGTGCCAGCTCTCTCAGTCTTTTGTCATAGGTGAGAGGCTCCAGTACCTTAGTCATCTTTGTGGAACTGGTCACAGCATTCCAAGAGAGGCCTCACTTGTAAACAAAAGGTAAGAATCACCTCACTGTACCTGCTGCCAATATTTTGCCTAACACAGACCAGGATAACCTTCTTTGCTGCAAGGGTACAGTGCTGGTTCACATTTAAATTGGTGTCTGCCAGTCCCTGGGTCTTTTTCTGGAAGGTTGAATTCCAACTGGGTGACAGGAAATTGCTCAGCCCTGAGTGCAGGATTTTGTGCCTTGTCAAAATTTACGAGGTTCCTGTCAACCCATTTCTCCAACCTGTTGAGATTCCTCTGGATGGCAGCAGAACCCTCTGGCATGTCACCCAGTCCTCCCACTTTTGTGTCATCTTCAGAACTGCTGAGGGTACACTTTGCTTCCTCATAGAGATAATTAATATTTTGAAAAAAAAAAAATAAAATGAGCCAGTATTGACCCCAGAGGTACACTGATATTAACTGGACTCCAATTACACTTTCTGTCACTGATCACCATGCTCTGAGCTTGGCCATTCAAGCAGTTAATTCACCTCTCTGTCTGTTTATCGAGTCCATACAGCCACACTTTGTGTATAAGGATCTTTCTTACAGGAGATTGTGTCAAAGGCCTTCCTGAAGTCCAGGCAGGAAATATTCACTACGCTCCTCTTGTCTACCAGGCCAGTCATTTCATTGTGGAAGTTCAACAAGTTGATAAAGGATGATTTTCCCTTAGTGTACTCCTGACACTCATGATGATTTTCTTTTCTTTAATGGACCTGGAAGTGGTTTTCAGGATTAGTTGTTCCATCACCTACACAAGGATTGAGGTGAAACTGACTTGTGGCTGCCTGTGCCTCCTTGCTCTTCTTATAGTTAGCAGTGTTTTTTCTTTCCTCCAGGTAGTACTCCCAGTTGCCACAATTGATAAAAAACTATAAAGAGTGGCCTTGCAATGACATCTGCTAGTTCCCTCAGTACTTGTGGGTGCATCCCATCAAGACCTGTGTGCTTAGGTATATTCAAACTGCTTAAGTATTCACTGACATCTTTCTCACTCCAGCCTTTCCCTGTGGTCTCTTTTTTCATCCAGACAGGCATTCTGATATTTTTTCCTGACCATATTTTTTAGAATAGAATACTTGAGCTTGGATGAAGGGATCCTTGAATAGTAACCTAGATAGCTCTCTTGAGTCCCCCTTCCCTCCAGGGGCTTATCCCACAGGACTCTGCCAAGCAGATCTCTTAAGAAGCCAAAATCTGCCCTCCTGAAGTCCACGGTTTGATCTTGCTTTGTGGGAGCCGGCCAAGCTGAAGCAACCAAAAACCTAAGGCTGTGGGAAACCCCTTTCTAGTTGTGGCAAGTAGTAAAGGTTCATGGGAGTTTGTATGTTAATGAAGCTATTCTAAATAAGGTCATGTTTTTAGGATTGGTCAGTTACTTACGTTTTACAAATATGGTTATGTTCCTAGTTCACATTTCTGATTGGACCCTTACCCTCAGATCTACCCTCTGTATTGTCATGTTTTCCCCTTTCCCAGGTTCTTCAGCATTGATCCTATACCATGTGCAGCTTCTCCTCATTTGTTATTTGACCATTAAAGTTCTTCTGTTTCAGACAACCTGACCAACCTGTCCCTGTATTTTGCCACACACATTCCCGGCTGGACCAGTCTCAACATTGCTTTCACCTCCTCTCTGCCCTGAGGAACCTTATCATTGCAACCAAGGTTGCCTTTGATCTTCACACCCCAACAAGTCCCTCCTTGTTGGTGATATGAGAACCAGCAGACCACCTCTCCTCATTGTCTCAACTTGGAGGAGGAAGTTATCATTGATGCATTTCAGAAACATACTAGACTTCTTATGTCCAGCTGTGTTGTCCCTCCAGGAGATAACAGGATAGTAAAAGTTCTCCCTTGAGAACCAGATATTGTCATTCCTAAAGAGATTGAATCCCGCCATTGTAACACTAGTCACAGGTGCCTTCTCACTGTTTCCCCAGTCCGAATGAGATCAAAGCCCTGCATCTGTGCAAAGGTCTTTAACTCATCACATGTTCCCCATAATTGCATGTGTTATTGTACAAGCAGACCAGCATGCTGTGTTCTTGGACAGGGAACTGCTTCTGGGATAGTCAGAAGGATAGCTTCCATAGTCCTCCCAAAACATTCCGGATCCTGGGCCCTGGTGGGTACAAAACCTCTTTAGATTGTTGGTTTGGTTGACAGTTTCATGTCTCTTTCCCCAGCAGGAGTTCACCTGTAACAATGACTCACCATTACTCTCTGGTAGTCTTGCATGAATTAGAGTTACGTGAACCAGGTTCTTTTCTTGCACGCACATCTGACATCTCTTCAACTTTGAGGAGTGTGAACCTATTTTGTATTTGTAATCCCACAGATGGGGTAGGAGCCTTCCTTTTGGTATCAGAAGCTACCAGGCTCCATCCTTCTTTTCCTGAGGTTGCATTTACCATGATAGTGAGTGTTCTTCAGGCTGCTGAGTTTCAGACAAGACACTGTCTATCTCCTTTTCAGCTTCTTTGATGATGAACCTTGCCACAGGAATTTCATAAGCTTCATAAGAAAGTAAAAGTCCTGCCAAAGCCCCAGTGATTGAGATGTCGCCACTTATAGTATTAATTACTGCTTTTATTTTGCCACTTTCAGCTCCCTGCTATTCAGCACAAAGTGACAGAAGAGAGGTTATGTAGGCTGACTTTACAAATTCTCCTGAAGTTCTGAAAAGCAGTCAGCACCTGGCTGCAGAGGGACCACCACAGAACACACTGGAGATCCTGTACACACTATAGAAATTGCTCTCAAAGTATGTTTTGAAAACTTGCTTTTGACACAGCAGATCTTCCAAAATTTCAGGCAGACTAATTGTTGAGTAGGTCAAGAGAATGACTGGAAAACAAGCATGATTTCAAAATACTAAGCAAGGTACATATGATACCACTGTATAGAAAAAGGACCTCAAAAAAGAGAAGACAGTGGTACAGAAGGAAGATGATTCTGAGCTGTGAAGAAGATTACATTAAAAAGTCCCTGTTAAAAGAATAATTTTAAAAACTGTGCGAAGGAATAAAAAAAAGGTGACATCTTCTGATGCAACTGATACAAAAATGAAGCCTACGTGTTACACCATTTGAAGAGAAAGGAATGAGATTTGAAGATGTGTGTCAGAAGTTAAAAGGCCTAGGGCAAGTACAGTGAGGCCTTGGCCTCCTGGTTTGATAAGAAGTTCCTTTTATACAGATAACTTTTCTTTCCTTCAGAACACATAGGCCCTCTTGCCTTTCCTTATATTTGTCTCTGACTTTTGATTGAATGTGCCACAGTATGTCGAAAATACTGTTGATCAATGGCAATTTTAATGTAAAAATAAAATGTAAGATTTCCATGCAAGTCAGAGACATAATAAGCCAGTACATGCTGTAAAATCTTTATGGCTAAGGCCCTTTTCATTAAAATATTTGAGAATATTTTTTGCAAAGTAAAGGTCTTTGAAATTGTATTTAAAGTTTTAGTAATCCTGATAGGAAAACCTCCAGTAGAAATGATTACTTCCTTCCCATGTTCTACAATCATTGTACTAAGAGATCCCTAAATGTCAGATAAAATATTTTCATAAATAATGCATACAACTACATATTTGCCTTAGATATTGCCTTTTAAAATTCTGGTCGTTATTCACCACTTACTGGAGAAAATCATATCTCTTTGAGCAGATGTTTGAAGTTGGTAGGCAGGGGTTTTCTCTGGTTTCAGTTGAACATGTAGTCAAGTTGCGCTTTCATATTCATGCTTTTTCATAGTTTTTGTGTCTGTTACCACAGAATAATTTTAAAGCTTACACATGAGAGATATATTTTTTCTCCATTATCACGTATCACATTTTATTGTTTTGTTGATTTGGAGAAAATAGAAACAATCACATACTGTTTTAGCATTTCCTAATTCTTCTGTATTCCTGAAGGTATATAACCCTATTTAAAAAATACTATGTACTACTCATGGAAGTAAAATAAATCCTTTTCAAAGTTTAGACCCACTTTCACATATGAATCTTACTTAATAATAGAACACACTAATTTGTCAAGCTTTCAAAAGACATGTTGACTAAATATTTTTAACAGTTTAAATAAACAAAACCTATTGTTAGATGTAAAATGTGGATTTTTAAGCTGGCTATTCATCTTAGCCCAGTAAATGGCTGTATCTTTCATAAGAAATGCCTTTTCTTTTTTCTTCATTTTATTGCATGCACATTTAAAATCTCAAGACTTCTTTTGCTCTTACACTATGTAATGAAATACAATGGAGGCAAATAAATATGACTTATAGTTGCCACTGATTAAGATCAGCTGTCTGTTTCTAGGCAGTATTTCACTAAGCCTTGGAAATGCAACCACATCCAGTCATGTGATCATACCCATATTTGCAAAAATATACAGCAAAACTTCTACAGTAAGTAGAGAAAACCTTTCCTGATGAAATCCTACATTTTTAGGGCTATTTAATTTAATACTTTAAAAACTATTGTTGAATAATTATTAACAGATTTTTTAAAACATATTTTGTCCTTCTGGCATGTGGAAAATTCATCTAATTCATCTAACTCATCTTGCTTATTATACCTTCACCATCACAGAGAGGCATTTGAATTTTGCTTTAATAAAACTGAGCTGTTTCCTTACCACTTAAAGCTTGCTACAGATGAATGTGGTTTCATTAAAAGTCTGTGTGATGAAATCTGCTTAAGTCTGTTTCTCTGATTCTCCATCCTTCTGTGTGAAAGTTGATGACAGATGAGTAGCTAACAGTGAAAAGCACTCATAGTACACATTTTAATCAAACTTGCCATTCCGAGTGAAAAATTCTTGTTACAATGTTAGTGAAGATTCTTATGTTCACTTACACATGTGGCATAAATTTGCTACCCTGGCTGCGTTGCCCAGGGGTGCAAGAGCATAAATAAATACAGCTTGAGGGTTGCAGAGTGCTTTTTTTGTTAAGAGAAGAACAAAAAATGTTGAGGTCTTGAATTGAAAAGCTTTCCTGGGAACATTTCTTCTATCTAAAGCTGTCACTGATAGCGACCTGAAAAAAAGATGAAACTCAAAATATTTCACAGCCTTGCTGTCCTTGGGGTTAATGGGAAGGACTTCAAAGCAAGTCACTAAGTGATAGCCATATGGAAAGGTTTCTGCATTTCAGAAATCACATGGTAGCAAAGTGCACCTTGGCACCAGCAGTTCCAGATGATTAAGTTGGACATATCTTACATCAATAGGTACAAATCTACTGAAGAATGACAGGTGCAGTGTGTATAGACTAAATTACAACATTCTTGTAGTTTCAGATTTTATGAAAAGAGTATTTATATAGGAAATGTACTTTTGAAATGATGGCTGCACACCCCCTCCCCACAGGTATATTCATTGAGGTGGCAGATGCAACATGGCTGATATTGATAGAGGTAGATTGGTATAGAGATCATCTAGAGATAGATGGTAGATGTCTACAGTGACATTTACGTTCTCCAGGCAGCAAACTCAGGGCACCGAACACTTGTCTGTCCATCCTGCTTAATTGTCAGCTTGCTCCCAGCTGTCATACAGATCATTACAATTAGCTTTCTGCCAGATGAGAACAAGTGATGTTTCTGTATTTGGTCTTAAAAAAAATAAAAAGGAAAAGCTAGCACTAGCCTGAGCTAGTTTCATTGTTCCTTCCTTCAGTAGTGCAGCTCTACTACCCCTGTAACACCAGCTGGAGCAGTCAGCATATGCATTTTATTATGCTATAAAAACAGCTCTGGTGGCCTGCAATGCACTTTTCATGCTGTGTCAAGCAATTTGAACTGAAAAATCATAGGAACAAAAATTACCATAAGCAGAGTGCCCAAGTGACCAAGAAGGCCAGTGGCATCCTGGCCTGTGTCAGCAATAGCGTGGCCAGCAGGACCAGGGAAGGGATTGTCCCGCTGTGCTTGGCACTGGTGAGGTGTGAACTGTCCCTCCTGTGTCCAGTTCTGGGCCCCTCACTGCTAGAAAGGTGTTGAGGTGCTGGAACAGTTCCATAGAAGAGCAACAAAGCTGGGAAAGGGTTCAGAGCACAAGTCTTGTGGAGTGTGGCTGAGGGAACTGCGATTTAGCCTGGAGAAAAGGAGAGTCAGGGGAGGTCCTTATTGTTCTCTACAGCTGCCTGAAGGGAGGTTGTAGGCAGCTGGGGGTCTCTTCTCCCAACTAACAAGTGATAGGAGAAGAAATGGCCCCAAGCTGCATCAAGGCAGGTTTAGAATTGATTTTAGAAAAGGAATCTCCACAGATCTCTCCTTATGCTTAGACCAGGAAGTGAAAATTCTGCCTACAAAGTGGAGAAGTTAATATGGCAAAAGAGTACCCATATTTTCCAGAGTTTAGCTCCTTCAGCTGTTATGAAAAGTCTTTTCAATTGCTTATATTGTTTTGAATGCATTCCAGTCTAGGGCAGACAACAGGACAAAACTTATTCTGAAAAGGTAAAATGTGAGAATATAGAAAAAAACCCAAAACCACAAAGATTGTAAAATCAGACTGAATTGCAGAAGTTCTACATTAGCTGATAATCCAAGCTGAGAAATCATCATCTGAAGTGTTTAAATAGGAACAAGCAAAACACTAGAGAAAACACAGAGGCGTCTAAGCACTAGCTTTATCCTTCCTGACCCCCAGATACCACCCCTATAGAGCAGTGATCTTCCTGCAGAACTTGATTTACACCCTCTAGCTCCTTTGGGAACTAAACACCTGGAAGTGTTTCAGATGCCTCAGTGCCTGCTAAGAACTTGTTGCTAGGTATTTACACAGCTAAGTCTCTGCCTGGGAGATGTAATTTAGAGAGTAAGACTGTATTGCCAGTAAAATAAGCAGCTTAAAGTGACTTTCTCACTTGTGATTAATGGATCTGATGTTTCATTTAACCTTTTATTAAAAAAAAAAGTGATCACCAGCTGGTCTATACACATATAAGTTAAAACTCCATCCCTTTCCATATAACAAATCTTTCAATATTTGTTTGAAATATTTTTCTATCTTTGTTATCATATTTTCTATTGTCTTCCACCAATTTAGGCTTTACTGACTTCAATTATTTATGAGAAGGAGGGAGAGAAAATAATGGTTGTTTATTGATCATTCTCATTCTCAGTAATTTCTGAGGATTTGGCATCTGAAAAGTCTTGTTAAGTTGTCTAACTCAAATGTTTCGTGCCATTAAACACAGTTTAGAACATCTTACTTAGACTTTAGTTGCAGAATGACTTGTCATTCTGGATGAATATTTTGAGTATCTTAGGTCATATTTTCATGATGGTTACTAGCTCTGAGGTTTTTGGGAGCCAAGAAATTTTCCAGTTTAATACATCTGAATAAAACATCTCTTATCTCTATATCAATTTGAAAAAAACTTCCCAATTACATGTCTGTTAATAGTTATGGTTGGACAAGTGGATGTATATTTCAAAATCTTGATAGCCAAGTGAACACTGCTTGTATTATAGAAGAACAGATCTCACGTTTCAAGGACTGGCTTATGTTTTACTTGTCTAGCAGTTTTATAGTCAAAAAAGCTTTCAAAATTAGGCTTAATGATAAGTTCTCACAGGAACATTATGGTGTTTTGTTTCCAGGTTACTGATCAACTTTCCTCACCGATGCCTGACAGCTGGTAGGTAACCCCAGTGAGGGTTGCTGTTTGCAAGCCAAGTAGTTATATATTTTGCAAGCAATATTTTAAAGAAAGAGAATAAAATATTGATTGTTTTCACTAAAAATGAAACTGCAGAATGTCCTTGAATGCAAATTGCTCTCAAGAATTAAATTAGCAATTCACAAAACACAAGAAATATTATTTCTGACCTCATTACAATAACAAAGCTATCTAATTCCTCTACAAGTCTATGTGCCAGAATCTAATTTGGCTGTCTTTAATCTTCAAAGATAAAAAGGTTTAATATTTTAGTAAACAGCTTACAAATTATATCAGACAAAGAATCTGCAAGGAATTTTACAATACTCTCTGTTGATCTGTCTTCCATGCTTTCCCTCTCAGGATAAATCACAGTGCCTATCACAATGTTTTTTCACTTCAGAAAATTATATTTTACCTGCATTATGCTCTGCCATGTTTTTGAATAAGATTACCTTTTTCTCTTTCCTTTCCTTTCCTTTCCTTTCCTTTCCTTTCCTTTCCTTTCCTTTCCTTTCCTTTCCTTTCCTTTCCTTTCCTTTCCTTTCCTTTCATTTCCTTTCCTTTCCTTTCCTTTCCTTTCCTCTTTCCTTTCCTTTCCTCTTTCCTTTCCTTTCCTCTTTCCTTTCCTTTCCTCTTTCCTTTCCTTTCCTCTTTCCTTTCCTTTCCTCTTTCCTTTCCTTTCCTCTTTCCTTTCCTTTCCTCTTTCCTTTCCTTTCCTCTTTCCTTTCCTTTCCTCTTTCCTTTCCTTTCCTCTTTCCTTTCCTTTCCTCTTTCCTTTCCTTTCCTCTTTCCTTTCCTTTCCTCTTTCCTTTCCTTTCCTCTTTCCTTTCCTTTCCTCTTTCCTTTCCTTTCCTCTTTCCTTTCCTTTCCTCTTTCCTTTCCTTTCCTCTTTCCTTTCCTTTCCTCTTTCCTTTCCTTTCCTCTTTCCTTTCCTTTCCTCTTTCCTTTCCTTTCCTCTTTCCTTTCCTTTCCTCTTTCCTTTCCTTTCCTCTTTCCTTTCCTTTCCTCTTTCCTTTCCTTTCCTTTCCTTTCCTTTCCTTTCCTTTCCTTTCCTTTCCTTTCCTTTCCTTTCCTTTCCTTTCCTTTCCTTTCCTTTCCTTTCCTTTCCTTTCCTTTCCTTTCCTTTCCTTTCCTTCCTTCTTCCTTCCTGTTAGGTCAGAAATAAGAGATTGTCAGACTACATTAATTGTACACAATCTTTTTTTCATGATCATACTCGATAGACAATCAGGAGATATCTACCTCAGAGATGACCCTTGAAAACTATAATTTCTTGAAATACACCACAATCTTTTTGAAATCTATTTGCTTTTTTTTATATAGTGCTTCATGTTTCTTTAATGTTTGTCTTCAATAGATGTGTTAGAAATAAAATAATGATATCCAGCCTGAGTGACTACATGAGCAATATCACGAAAGGCATTTAGAAGTCTGGGGACATAGATATCTACAAGTCACATTGCAAGAACCTCTCTTTTGAAATTGAGTTCTATGTTTCTACTTGTTCTGTAATTATTTATTATTTATATTGTCATAAAATTTGTGTTCTTCAGTTAAGCTTTAAGTTAGACATTCACTGAATAAAATTTATTTCCAGCAAAAAAATTCTTTACAACAAAATATAAAATTACAGCAACAGTGATATAATTAAAGCAGAATGGAGATCACAAGAAGGCAATTACATATTATTGGTTTGCTTGCTCATAATATCTAAGGCATAATGATGCACTTTCAAGACAACCATTAACTTGGGAAAAAGCATTGCAGTTATACATTGACAAGTCCTGATAATTTACATAAACATCCATCTATCAAGATCAGATTTTAACACATCTTAAAAAAATGCATCTACAGTACTGGAAAGCTCCTAATCTTTGAGTAAGTACCAAGAAAGGACAAACCACGTGATGAGCTCGAATACAGCCCAATATTCTAGATAATAGTTTAAAACAAAAAAATAAACAACCACCACCCCAAATATACTGAGATTTGGGTTGTGCTAAATTGAGTCAATAGGGCTTTGAAGGAAATAAATATTGTTAAGCAGATTTGATAAAATTAAAAAATGACCAGATATTAGCAATAAATTTAGGAATTCTGGTAATGATAAACAAGACAATTACATGTGTGTTGCTATTCATGACACACAAAGGACAAAACGGGCAGCAGAAGGTCAGATAAGGAAAGCTCTGTTTTTCATTTGTTGACTCTATTTTACATACATGTTGGTTAGAGGGACAAGGATTGGCTATACAGGTTCCTACCTCTCTGACTTTATTGGTGAACATCACTATCAATTCCATTTGTCTTCTCAGAGAAGAAATATGTAAACACACAGATAAATTCTAAAAATATACATTGTTTTCTTGAAGCTGCGTGAGAATCTTTACTGCAAAGATTGAGACATTCAAAAGCAAGAAAATTCAGGGCAACACCTGTGTGGTTTTGTTCCTGTGTTTGATCATGAAGAGGCTTATTTTGGAGTATTTAATGTATTTCTGGTATGGATTCTTGCTGCCTACCTAAGACAATTGCAATGATCAGTATCTTTACAAGGATATAAGTAGGTGTAGGTGCAAAAGGACCTTTATTTTTTCCCTTGAGAAAGACATAAAACAACCTAGGAATGCTCACTAAAAGAAAACAACAATAAAAAAGAATGTAGGTTTGGTTTTTTTTAATATAGATTAAAAATACGGAGAACTTTTACAAGTGCTAGGCTCTCTCTCTGTCAAAATGGAATTTTCCAAGACATACTTTAGCTAAACATGACATTTTCAAGAGATAAGCTGGAAAAATTGGATAACCTATAATATACATGAGTTAATAATGGTTTCTGGAGTATTAAACATCAGACCATGAGGAGCAATGGTACCATCTCTATAATACAGTATCTTGAAGAAATTGACTGATTTTTAAGTTAAGCATTTCAGTACAGTTAAATCAACAGTAGAATTCCTACTTAAAAGTGCTGACAAACAAATTAATAAAAATATTTAAAATCTTATAGAAAATTACAAAGCAAACACTCAAAAATAGACTATTTTCTTTGACTAATATATTAGCAACTGAATAAGGAGTTTATGGTCATTAATGCATCTAATACAAGTATTTTAATTTTAGGTTTTAAAATATTTTTTCTGAAGTAACTGATTTACAGATGAACTTGTCGTATGTATTTTTGTTCAGACACAAAGGCCCACAGTGCAATCCAACACCCACTGAAGGCTATTAGAAACCTTCCATTAGAACAATAGACACTGTATCAAACACAGAAATTAAATAAAGTGACAAATAATAGGGTAGGAGGAAGCAGTGGAGGAGAAAATTCAGAACAGATATACAATAGATTGTGCCAGCACAATAGTACAGTACAATTACTATGGGTGTGGAATTTTCAATGTTACACAAAAAGGGCATTTGTGAAACACCTATTGTGAATATGACATACATTTTAAAATTCTTTTAATACATCTCTAGAATTAGTTACTAACTTGCATAGTCTTTTACAAAGGAATTAGGAATTACATATAACATGGCATTACAGATGTCAGAAAGGTGCTCGAACATGCAATTCCAACAATTTTGCAATGCACAAGAAATAATTGTTAAAAGCAGCTATGAAATAAATCACAACAATTATTGTGTGAATAATATTTGGTCAATGCCAATATTTAGTGTTAAAATGTGAGATGTGTCAAAATTAACAGTAAGCACATGAATATCTGACCAGAATTCATTCTTTCCATCAGGAAAAAACCTTGATCCCAATTGCTATAGGAATCATTAAATAGCTAGTGTGGATCTATGAATTTCCCATTACAAATATAGATAGATTTACCATAATCTCTTTAACTTAATTTGAACAAAAACTCTCTCTTCCACTTTTCATACTCATTCCTCCTCTTTTTTTTTTTTTTTTTTTTTTTTTTTTTTTTTTTTTTGCAGTGAATAAGACATAAAGTAGAAAATAGCTGTGCAAATGGATTCTGTTCATTTCCTGCTTGGAAAGAGAAAAAGAACATTTCACTGTTCATCCTTTTTTTCCTTTTTCTTTTTTTTCTTTCATATTATTCTCTAAAACAAGCAGAAGGAAAAGTAGGGCAGTCTTTTGTAAAATGCTTATGCCAAATTAAGCAGGCTCTAGGCCACTTTGATGACAATTTCCATTATTGGGCTGAATGAATGGATGAGAACAGAAAGCCAAAATCTACTGTCTAATTTTCTGGAAGTCCATTGACTTTCAGTATCTTAGTTCTATTGCTATTTCTACTTCTTGTAATTAGGAAGAGATCTATCAACCTCAGCCACACACACCCTGCCCCACCTTCTCTGTAGTGCCTCCATCCAGCAGCTGGGTTCACAGTGGGAACTGGAAATGTTCAACAGATAAAAATGAAATCACCTTTCTTCAACCTATCCCTGCACGGATAGAGGACACTCTGAAGTCAAGTTGTAGGAAACTAAGAGTATGAGGCAAACATAACAAACCCCCCCCATTCCTTCAGAAGAATGTCTCCTGTTGTGTAGGCATTCTTGGACTGTGCTTTTCTTTCTGCCATTGTGGCACTTACAAGCCTGGATTATTGCAAGTAATAAACATGCAGACCAGTGGACATAAATACACCTCTGAATGTGGTGCTTGCAATTCCAGACCTACACTGGATGGCAGCAATAAAGTCAACATTTAGCAAGAAAATAGTGGAAAACTATTAGAGATGGAGGTTGACCAGGTCAACAGAAGAGTAAACCTGATTAGATTATAAAGAACAAAATTCAAATGCCTGGTGCAGGGGAAATAACAACCCCCAATGTCCAACTAGTTACATCCAGCAGAGGTAGCAATTTCTCTAATTCATCCAGGCTAACAAGCATCATTCTCTGCAACATATTCCTTTACACACTGAAGTGCTATTCGAGTGTTGCTCAGTTATAACTTATTTTCCTAGCTGATTAAAATGTTGAGTATTAAAACTGGCACTGGTTCAACCGTGAGAGTTCATTAAATTACTCAGATGTGGACTGCGATAGTAAGGCCCATGAGGTAAAATGAAATGTTCTATTTATCAAGTCATACCCTGCTGTGCTATTCATTTGGTAATAAAAACTTTATTTTCTCCACTTGTGTCCTCTCTCATTAATGAGATAAAAAGCATAGTCATTTTATTGGTTTGTTCAGATACCTGAACAATCAATCAAAAGCTAACAACCCTAGATACAGCTCCTCTGCAACAAAAAATAAGAGTTTAGTTTTTGAGAAATAATTATGTTTGTTTTTGTAATTGCATGGGCTTTTTTGACTAATCAGTCATCACATATACCAAAGTGATAAATACCCATTACCTGTCTCAGTTTCAGTTGTGCTGCTCTGATAGGTTTGTTGTGCCCCTTTTTATAAGATTTTGGTAGTGAGGAGGCAACAGGAGTGGCTCTGTGAGAAGCTGCTAGAAGCTTTTCCCATGTCCAACAGAGCCAATGCCAGCCAGCTCCAAGATGGACCTGCTGCTGGCCAAGGCCACACCCACCAACAATGGTGGCAGCATTTCTGGGATAATGTAGTCAAGGAGGGGAAAAAATCCCCTGCTGCAACACTAGCAGAAGTCAAAGGAAAGGAGTAACAATATGCAAAAGCAACAACTCTGCAAACCCCAAGGTCAGAGCAGAAGGAGGGGCAGGAGGTGCTCCAGGTGCCAGAGCTGAGGTTGCCCTGCAGCCCGTGGGGCAGCCCATGGTGAGGCAGCTGTGCCCCTGCAGCCCATGGAGGGCCAGGGGATGCAGAGATCCATGCTGGAGAGCTGCAGGCCAGAGCAGGTGGATGTCTGAAGAAAGCTGTGACCCCATGGGAAGCCCATGCTAAATAAGGTTTGCTGGTAGGATTTGTGACCCCACTGGGGACTCGTGCTGGAGCAATCTGCATGTGAGGTACTGCATCCCATTCTGGAGCAATTTGTGAAGAGCTGCAGCCTTTGGGAAGGAGTCATGTTGTAGAAGTTGTAGAAGACTTACTTCTGCAGGAGGGACCTCACACTGGAGCAGGGGAAAAGTTTGACAAGTTGTCCCCTAGCAAAGGAAGGAGCAGCAGAGATTTGTGATGAACTTAGCACAAGCTCCATTCTCCCATCTCCCTGCACTACTGGGGGATAGAAGGTAGAGAGATTGTGAGTGAAGTTAAGCCATGTGCTTAGTCCTGACTTTGAGGACGTCAGGACTGACACTTGCGAGGTTCACTCTGAACTTGTCTTGACCTGTCCTTTATTTTTATTTTACCTGGTTTTGCTGTAGCAGCAACTTCTCTTGTGACCAGGAGTCTATGCCTAAGTGATTTTACTTTTGCTTATCTCTATGCAATACACCATAGTTTTTATACAGATAACAGTAACAAGCAGTTCTTTTTTATAAATTTAAAAATTTATGACTGTAACTTGATAATGTAGTGTAAAGAAATATATGCCTCTTGTAAGAGTAGAGGCCCAGAGAACTGGAAAAATAGGATGCAGCATAAGAGAGTACAGGCAAGAGATGCTAATACATGGTTCATAGGCTTGGTATTGGTCATAACCCCATCCTTATAAACAATTGACCAGCGGTCAGTTAGAGAAGTTCAGACCTGGAAGTAGACGAAAACAGTTTAAGAAGTAGTGAGGAGAACAAATAGGGAATAATTTGAAACATATCTAGCATATTTGAGTATAATGTGAACTTGCTGACCAGTCAAGAAAAACCAAGGTGTAAAAGCAGATTGGCAAATGTTAAAATGAACTAGATCCTGGAAAGGGAAAAAAAAACCTCCACAAGCATCATAGTCATACTTGGTGAAGGGCAAAGGGATGCTGATGACTCATTGTTCTCTACCCCAACAGATGGAAGGTATCAATACTGCCACCCCAGAGAGAAGTAAAGAGTAATTTAAAAAACCCCAAACAACAGGAGAGGTAAACTCCAGGAAATGTGTGTAAAGAAGTTAAATGTGTTGTTATTAATACTTAAAACTTTTCTGTAAAAGAGAATTTTTAATTTTTTTTTTCTTGTGATGAGTTGACTTTGGCTGGCTGTCAGATCCCTGCCCAGCAACTCTTAAGCTTCCCTCCTCAACAGGACAGAAGAAGTAAGAAAAACTAGGATGTAGTATAATGTGACTTCAGATAAAGACAGAACATCCCTTATCGAGTACCAACATGGGCCAAAACAGACTCAGTTTGAGAAAACTGATCTAATTTATTTTCAATTAAAATAGAGTTGGATGGTAAGAAAAAAAAGTCTAAACCACCCTCCCCTCAGCACACCTTTTCCTTGCCTCAACTTCACTATTTCATTGATTACCACTTCCTTTCACTCCAAGCAGTGCAGAGGGAGAGGGAACAGAGAATTGTGGACAGTCCACAACAGGTCATCTCCAATAGTAGTGTGGAGTCTTCTTTTCATGCTTTTCCCCCTCTCCAATGTAGTGTCTCCATGGGCCACATTTCTTTCAGCAGTTACCCCACACAGACAATTTCCAGCTCCAGCCCACCCACTGCAGGGCACTGCTGAGCCTGGCCACCAAGGTGAGGGTGCCTTGGGGAAAATGTATTGAAGAAAGGTGAGGAAACACCACTAAGGGAGGAGAGAACAAAAAAAAAAGAGCACAGGGTACACTGAGGGAAGGGAAGAAGGAGGGGAGGAGGTGCTCCAAGTGAGGTGGAAGAGACTCCCCTGCAGCCCATGGAGAGACCATGGTTGGCAGATACCCACTCTGTAGCCTGTGGATGACCACACACCACAGCATGTGTGTATCTGCTGAAGGGACTGTGGCCTGTGGAACCTCACACTGCAGAATGGGAAAAGCATGAACAGAAGGACATTGGAGAGCAGTGTTAATGGGTCGACCACAGTCCCCCTCTGCCTGCACTCCTCATTCTTGTCTGAGTGGTACTTAGGTAATGCTGAAGCAGTGTTTGTTCTAGAGATTTCATACAGTTTTAGGAAATACAGAAAGTACTGTTATAGGTGTAAGGAAGAAAAGCATTTTCTATAATTAGAGATAATTATACCTATGAATAACTACTCCATTTTATGTATAAAGATCAGTGACAGAAAAATCAGTGAATAACTTATTAGAAATCACACGAATATTACAGTAAAAAATTAAATCAAGCATTGCAGACATGTAGGCCTGTCGCTCTAATTCTTTAGCTTTCTAATTGTTTACATTCTTGAACTGGAGTTTCTCAAAACAAAATAGATTGTTTTCATATTTCTTTGTAATGAACTTCTAAACTGACCACTGGAGTCAGAGAGGTGTTCCTCTCATCTACCAGTCCTTAACCAAATTCCAAATCCTATTTAAACCCAAAATCATAATAAACTACCCTTCTTTTCTCACTTCAACCTGACCAGTGAGTGTGTGGTTCTTTTGTGTCCCTAACAGCGACCCTAGGCCAGTAGTATAAACAGAACATATTCTGGTTCTAGTGGAACTAGTGTACCTATACAGTATCTGTTATGGATGTATTGCTTCTCTGGGATTACATACTACTCACTGGTTAACACACACAAAAAAAGATTATCCATCTTTCAGTAGCAACTAGGTTACTTAGCCTGGAGCTTTAGCTTAAGTACTGTTGGTGTGACACTGAATCATGTTATCCAGAATTATGCTATGTTTTGGTGTACTGAGCTGCTCTAGGATCAGGTTGATTGACTTGATTGTGAGATTGAAAATTTCCCTGTATTTTCAAGCAAACTCAGGCATTTTGTAACATTATGGACAATATAGCTATATGCATTTTAAATGCAGCAAGTTGGGAATGTGAAGAGATCACTGTTATCTGTTATCTGGTACTGGCTCTATAAATGAGAAATTTAAGCTTCCATTTCTTTGCTTAACATTCCTAATTGTTTTGCCACCTACTTCTCTTTTCTACGTAATTTGTTTCATCTACTTATAATGTTCTGTCTGGCAACAAAATGAATAATAGTAAGTTAAAACTTCTTCTAAGCTTTACTACTGAAAACATGAGCAATTGTCAAGGGGGATTGAAAGAGGAGTGTGGAGTCACAGAGGATAGCCTTAGGGAGGTAGATAAGAATTTAGGTATGCATGGCCGAGATTAGTTGATGCCTAAGTAGAAACATATTGGAAAGCAGATTTCATTGCTTAGATAAAGACTTCTAGGAGTACTTTTTTCAACATAAAATTCCCTCTACCCTTCCATTTTTCAGATGTCTCCTATAGGTCACACTTCATATGCAGAAATCCTTTGCAGATACCCCAGACTACCTAGCGGTGTATGAAGGGTCCTAGAGACTGAAGCATGTATTTGGGTGCCTGAAATGTATTTCAGGTGCTTTCAGGTTCCTTTCAGTTTCTTTCGCCTGACTGTGTGCTGCAGTAACATATGAGGACTACCAGGACTATTCAGAGAGCAGGGATTAGTGTTTGCCCTGAGGTGTTTCTGGAGAGAATTTGATTGGTAAACTCTACAAAGTAGAGAGAGTCATGTTTGTCACTGGTGGAAGTGTAGGCAGGAGATAAAAGGAAGAATCGTGGTAGTCAGTATTTTGGTATGTGAGAGAGCAGGTGATGATGGAGAAAGGCTCTCAGGTGAGGGAGGGATGAGGAGAGGTTGCTGAAGCCTTCTTAGCAGAGAACAACGGGAAGATATGATTTTGTGGGTTTAAGATTACAAATCTATTTTTTCTCTTTGTCAAGAAAACAATAGTTTTTCCCCAGCTGATCATTTTTGAATCTTGGCTCCATCAACCAGGCAAACAGATCTATTTATAAGAATTAAATTATTCCTAAATATGCATTGTTTTAAAATATCCATCATCACTATCAAATGTCCTTGATTATTGCAGGGCTGGCACCAAAACTCAAAATAAGTATTCATGAGATATATTTGGGAGGCATTTTTGCTATGAAGATGCATTTTAAATCTTCCAAATTAATTTAAGAATGGGGGACTTACAAATTTAGCCAGGGACTAAATTAGACTACATTCATATGGATTGCTATTAATAATAGGAATAGTTAGCAAATTAAAGTGGGTCATTTCAGTAAAGCTCACTAATTTATAGATTTCCAGGCCTATTCATCAAAATTTCAGTATTATCTAGTTGTCACGTAGTTTGAGATTATATATTTCTCTTATCAAAATGGATTGATGGAACATTCTTGCAACAGATGATGAAACAACAAAAATTATAAAGGAAAGGGTTAGTGAATCTGCTTTATGTCTAAATGAAGAACTGGTAGAAGATACTCAGAAAAAAAAACCAACACAGGCAATGAAGGGTTAACACTGTACTGAAACATAAAACTGGAAGGACAAATATCAGGAAGGATATATAGCACATGGCTTGATGAAGAATACCCAAAATATATATCATCTCATATTATGCAAACCATTCTGAGCATGAAACCTCAAAAAGCAAATGGTGACATTCTGGCTGAAAAGCCAACAGAGATTTTTCAGTGTCATCACTGAGAAATAGAAGTGTTTGGATTTTATAAGCAACCAGACAACAAACCTTGCAAAAGAACTATTGGCTTCTTACATTTCTTAGCTAATTGCTAAATATAAACATGTACACACACTCGGAAAAATAAACTCATTCTTCCCAATGCATTGAGAAGATGTTTTGTTATACATGGGGGCACATTTGCAACTCTGCTAAAATGCATTCTATTGTCCAGTACTGAAGTTATTTGTGTTCAAATAAAGTTACTTTATGCATTTCTATGAACTGCCAAATAACAGAACCTCTTAAAATGTGATCCAAAAAGACTTGTTATACATTGAGTGTAGAAATGCATTTAATTCAGCTTGACCACTTGCCACTGAAAGATACTTTCTTGATGGGAAGCTATAGGATGCTGTGTTATTTAGTAGTTCATTTTAAGAGAAGAAAATAGGAAAATATTGTATATCAAAAATATATTGAACAAATCAATGTTGCAACAGAGCTGAGAGATGTTGGAAAGCAGTATAGTTTAAAAAAATCTGGAAGAGAAAACTTGTGGCTTCCTAAGTGAAACTTCTATCAAGTCTAAGGTGTTCTAAACATGATATAGAAAGAATAAACTTAATATTTTTTCTCTTGAACTTGAAACTGGTTTATGTTTTGTAGAGAAATGTGAATAAGCCATCTTGTGGAAAAAACACAATGCTCTTTTTTGACATCAAAATAGCATTTATTTAATACAATCGCTTGTACTGTTCTTTATCCAATTTACAGCCAGTAGGGCCTCAGTTCAGTTGACTAAATATTACCACTTGAGATGACCAAAAGGATCCCAGCATCTGTGTGTGTTGGCAGTTAAGAAAACATACCTACAGAAGGTTATTGACAAAAGATGTTACTGGCATGACACACGAATGCCAGGCAGCACAGCCCGCCATATCTCTAATTACAGGAGAGACCCGCCTTTAGAGAATAATTTAAGCTCTATATCTCAGTTGGCTATAGTAAGAGCTGGGAGACAGTGTGCATGTAGTCGTTAACATAACTGGGGTGTTTAGGTGTATTAACCACACATTGAACCCCAGATTAACCTTCTAAAAGAGGAATATATGACTGGAAAGAAACACGTAAAGGTAATTAATTTTGTTGAGTAATTTAGGCAAATAAAGTAGTCTTGGACTGCAAACAATGTAGCCAGTTATGGTTTGCTAACTGCCAGGTCCTTTTATGCACTTTTAAAATGTTTTGATGACATAACTGTTGATCAGTGTGGCTCAATTCAATAACCCTCAGTATCTATCTTTTCACTGAGACAAATGAAGCCCTCTCGGAGTTTTCATGAGATTAGTCACAATCTTTGTCAACAATATTTGTTACCTGTTTACAGAAGTAGTTCTGTCTTTCAATCATTGGAGAGTATTACTTGTTAGAAGAGTTTGTATTTAGTGCCTTAACCCATATCTACATAATGAAGATTGCTTCCCTTTGCCCAGGAAAGTGGCCAAGTCACCATCCCTGGAGTGTTCAAAAATGGTACTTGAGGACATAGTTTGGTGGTGAACATGGTGGTGGTACCAGGTTGATGGTTGGACTTGATGATCTTAGAGGTCTTTTCCAACATTAATGATTCTGTTATTCTATGATGCTGTAATTCTATGCATGTGCAAAAAATGCATATGCCTTTTCTCCCTCAAACTTCATGAATAGAATGTGGGAGTATTGCCTTCCAGAGAAACAACTCTGGGAGATTATTTCAATTTTCACTGTAGTACAGACAAGATCTGCACCAATGCATGAATGGAGTAAATGAGAAGTATTTTAAATAATATATTAATCTTTTAACATTTTGACCTAATTTAAAGAAAAAAGATATTTGAAAAAGGCATATTTTACAAATCTGTAAAAGAAACCATTAAATAAAATTTTCTTGGTAAATGTGTTTTTAAGGATGAAAAGAGTTAAAGAACAATAATCTGTATGCACAAATATGAACTACCTCAATATGGAAGAAACCAGGGAAACACAGGTAGGAGAGCAATGCGACTAAGTCTTGAGTTTTTCATTAAACTCTAACCTGAGCAGAAATCTTATAGAAAGTAGATACAGGTTGCAAGTGTCCATTAGGTTTATAAAAAGTAGCATCAGCATGAAGAGATTTGGGTTGGAAGGAAAACAAGATGGAAAACAAGATGCAAATAGTATGAGTCATCAAAAATGGTAATGAACTTTGTAGGGAGATTAGTGTGAATTGTTGGTCTATGTTCACTGGGGACAGTGGACTGTAAACAGATGACACCAAGGAGGATGAAATATCTAATGCATCTTTTTTTCTTCTGACTTTCTCAAAAGGTTAGCTTGAGCTGCTGACTAGGGTAGTCAATACCAGTGAAGGCAGAATAAGAGAACCAGTTCCATTACAAAAATATAGAATGTAGTTTTTTGATGAGTTTTAGAATATCTGTGATATCTTCAGAAAGCTAGCCGTTATGACACAAATCCTCCTGGACAAACAACTGGAGGTCAGTTAGCACACCTGAAGTATCTTAGAAGCAGCAGATAATTAGTGTTTAGTCTGAGCAAAGACTACATGTTTGAACTGAATCTAGGCATCAGTAGGAAATTTATACTAGTGATGAGTTACATAACTCAGCAATTCTGAAAACATCTCAGGGCAATTCATCGTCATCTCAAGAAGGATCTATGACTGCATATCAATTTGAAATCAGAACCCTTAAATTCAGATTTGTTATGTACATGCTTAAAGGTGTGCCAGGTACTAGATTAAAATACTCTCATGTACCCACACTGAAGGTCCTTTTGAAACAGGGGACTCGAATCAGGGTAAGAATATCCTGCAACATCTCAAATAGCAACAGATATTGCTGATCCTAAATTCCCACTGTGGTCAATGGAATACAAAATGCATTTTGATTGCTCAAATTTAAGTCTCTAGTACCACTTCTGATCTTCAGACTAGCTAATGAGGACATGAGGCTCACAGTGATCTGATATTGTATCCCCAGTGGCTGTCTTGGAGACACTACATGACTTCAAATGATACTAGACACTTGAATGTGTAATTTAATCAGGCTGGGGGTCTATTTTCTCTGTATTATGAGCTTAGACACCTTCAAAACTTGTGGAAACTTCTATGTAAATAAGAAATCAAGCTATTATACCCTTAAAAACTTAGCAATATATATCTATTTGACATATATTCTGCCCTGGAGTAGAAGGAAAGGCAGTGCAGTAGTGGTCACAGAACTTGTGGGGAAGAGGGGTGTATAGGAGAGGGATAAAGATTTATACTGAAAAAGAAAAAAAATCTGAATTAATAAACTATGTCAAGATTCTGAAAGATAATGGACAGATGAATTAATCGGAGCATGAAAAAATTTAAATCTGGTCCAACTCATCTAATTTTTTTACATCACAAGATCAGAGGCGCAGGGAACTTAGGAATTTAGTGTGCTTTTAACTGTTGTAACTTTTTTTTTCTTTTTTTTTCTTTTTTTTTTTTTTTAATAACCCAGGTAAAGGAATAGATTTTTGTTGACTCTTCTACAGAGGACTTAAACAATATGTGGAAAACTGTGCCCAGAGAATTATTTGTGGTTCACTGCCAGAACGAAAAGATGTACCAAGTGGAGCTTCATTCGTTTTTTTCATTAACAACAGGGATGATGGGATCAAGAGCATATGATTAAATTTTCAGACAACACATAGCTGGGAGGGACTGTAGGAATACTGGAGGATGGGATGAGAATCAAAAATGATCTTGACAAATTGAAGAAATGGTCTAGAAAAAAAACCAGATACAGTTCAACAGAGATGAGTGCAAAGAACTACATTTAGACAGATACAATCAACAGCATAAGTGGGAAGAAAAACAAATGTTTGTGAAAAAATTAATTCCCTGCCTTTCCAGAGATTATAGTGGATCATAAACTGAACTTAAGTCTGTGAAATCATCCTGTTGTGAAAGAAAACAAACATCATATTCAAAGTATAATCAAGAATGTAAGTGTGCAAGATGTATTCAACCTATTTACTATGTATATATACACACACCTGTAACAGGTAGAGTACTGTCTGGGCAGGTCACCTTCAAAATGTATGTCAGCCAAAGAGACGAATATTAAATTTAAGCAATCCCAGATGCAGATTGGAGATCTAGAAAAGAAAATCTAAAAGGAAGCATTGAGTATAGTGAATAGGACACCATGGAGAATATGCCAAAAAGTTCTCTTTTTAAAAAAGGTTATTGTTACAGAAAATATATATTGTGCTGGGTCCAACAGACCAAGAGGTTGCTGAGGCTGTTGCAGCTCCATGCCATAGGTGCAACCAGCAGCAAACTGAGCTTGTGGCCCCAGCAGGCATGCACACACACACAGAGCACATATATATATATCACATACACACACAGCTGTCCACACACACCACAGACACACAGAGCACTCCCACAAACACAGACAGCAGAAACAGCCTTATACTGCTCCCATTTCTGGCTGAAGAGGGTGGAGGTTTGCTAGTGAAAATATATTTATGCAGTTGAATATAAACATATATTTACATATGTGTAACAGGGACCTTCCTCAGAAGCTGGGCACTTGGTTTGTCCAGTAGCTGTGTCTGGTTCTTAGTCTCCCTGGCAATACAAGCCCCTGACACTACAGTCCCTCTCCAGTTGCTGGTGCAGACCAGCTCACTCAATACACACATGATCACATGTGAACACCCAGAGGTGGCTGGGACTGCCCTGGAACCCTGTAGTCCCCTGATTCTCACCCTTACAGACACACACACCAGCAGGTCTTGCCCATAGACATTCCAGATACTATAGTCTCTCTAGAAACTGCTGTCACTCCTTTGGTTTCCCAAAGTCTGAGAAAGTCCCATTTCCTCCTGGGGTCTCACTCATGGAGATGCCTCTTCCCTCCAGATCCCTGAAGTTACCTGCTCACTGGCTCATCTGACTGAATTTTTGCTGGTGATCACACACATTCCTACACCAAGGGTAAATCCAGGTGCTGCACTGTGGACACATGGGCCTCTGAATCAAGTCCCACACCAGGACTAGCACTTGGGTTTCACTCAATTTGCTCTTTCCAGTCCACTTGCTGGTTCCCAGGCCAATGTACCCTCTGACCTGTGATCCCAAATCTACTGCTGGCATTCAGACCCCATCCCACAGGTGTACACAGAAGAGGGAGTCCCTCCCACAGAAAAAATAGATACAAATTGTGCTGAGCAAATGAAGGGTATGGCCAGACAAATTATTTTGAGCAACAAGCTATTTACAAACAGCTAGCCTTTTTTTTTTCTCCTTATCCTTATGTTTTCCCAGTCTTGTTTCTACTTAGGATTCTCTTCAACACTTTTGGTTCTTCTCTAAATATCCCATTATGAGTCTTGAGCAATCCCCAAATGGTCTTCCCCTGCATCCCATAGTGTTCTATATACCTAGGCAGTCACCCCACCCAGTCCAAAAAGTCCTCCAGCACTGATTCATTGTGATGAGTCCACATAGGAGACCCATCACAGTGAGTCAATGCTGGAGTCATTATGGACACATTATGGGATGCAGAAAAATTGATAAAAGGGTGCCTGTGAGAAGGGGTCTGAGTGCCAGCAACAGGTGTGGGACCATAGGCTAGTGGGTGCATGTGCCCAGGTGCCAGTAACTGGACCAGAGAAAACAGAGTGCCTTCTTGGATCAAAAGGTTTCTGAATGACTAGCCTGGATCTTTCATTTTTTTGGATTCAGGACATGGTTGTATCATTCATAACAGTCTTAGGACATGTCTCCCATTGGTGAACTCTGCCTGAAGGGTAAAGAGCAGGTGGTCACAGGAAATCTTAGGTTGCAAGCAAAGCCTAGAATATTTGACAGAGATACTAACTAAAGGGTGAAATGCTTGGGATTCCTCCTGAATATGAACAATTGACCAGCAATGAGATGAAAGAAGAAAAAAAAGGCTGGTGGCACTCTTACTTGTTCAATAATTTTGTACAGCTAGAGCTGTAACGGATTTCAGCAGAATTAATCCCTAGGTCTTCAAGATTCTTTCAAAAGCAAGTTCCTGCAGTTACTAATGTCAGCACATAACTTTTTCTCAATAGCTTTGTGCTACTTTTCAGCTCGTTGAACAGACAGTTGTAAAATTTTTGTTTATGTAAACAATACTTACCCAGTTAACAGTCTGCTCATAGTAATAACAATTTGCCCAAATTATACATTTTCCAACTCCATGGAAAGAAATCTAGTGAAATAATTCTGATTAGGCATTCAGTCTTTTGCTAGTACATGCAAAATATGCATTAAGTCAATATTAAAGTAGTCAACATTAAGAGGAGACATCAGGACAACCCCTGAAAATGCTTAGAAAAAAAATCATTATCTGTGCTAGCCATTCATGAAATTGTGGGGGGTTTTTTCGTAATTAAAGTGGAAAAAATAATACAGTCTCTTTGAGTTTCTTTTGGTTTTTTTGCATTGCACTTTTACATAGTTATCATTATACATAGTTATAAGAACAGAATAATCTTTCCTGTAAACTTGTCTTTAGTTTGATTAGATGTAATACTTGTTTGGAATGTTAATTATTGCATATTTTTTCTGAATATGAAACAGAAATATTTATAGTGTGAGGATGACCTAACAGTTAGAAATGAAATCCTCTGAGATCATTGATTTCATTTCTGAATTCTGCAGATGAATCACATTAGAGCATTTGCTTCAGATACTCTTCATGCAATGGAAATTTATTAATATTTACCAATGTTGGTGTGCAGCAAAATTATTTAATTTTTATGTAATACTTTGAGATAGTGTCATGGTGTGTGCCGTTTAGTATGTGCTTTAGATTTTACAAGAGACAAATTACTTTTTATTGTATTTGTGAAATCCGTTCCAACAGTCTGAGATTTGTACTGGTTCACTTAAAAGAACACAAGTACTGACATAGCTGTAGATTTTTATGTACACGTATTTGAAAATTATTATGAATTTCATAAAAGTTACTTTAATTAGCAACAAATGTTTCACCAGTGCTAGTGTTTTTAACAGACACCTTCATTTCATGTTCTCTAGAAACAGCAGACTGAAGAGAACTGATTAATAAAGTTTGTTTGCGTTCCTAGACATTATAATTTAATATTTTGTTATAATCTAAATTACTACAAAGAATTAAAAAATTCAGTGTATGTAATAAAGTGGCTATTCACTTTTATTTTCACTTCTTTCTCCAGGAAAACCATTCAGCATCAAGTTTAAGAAAGAATAGGATGTGAACTAAATAGTAAATCAGACTATGAAAGTTCAGGACAAATTCATCTTTTTAAGATATAATGCTTGATTAATCACTGAGTTTAGAAAGGCTTAAGTAATCTTAAATAAATATCATCACTGTTCTGTGCATGAAAATAATGCTTTTTTTTTTGTACAAAGGACAGTCTAAAATCTAGGTACTGTAAAGACCATAAGGCACCTAAGTATTTAAAAAAATATACCAAGATATAATGCTTGGCTTTCCACAATAAACCAATATACACAAAATTGGAAAAAAACAAAAGAGACAAGGAGATAAAGAAATTAATTAAGAATTAATTAAGTAATTAATTTACCTTTACTGTATGAGTTCATGGTAATATTGCCTATTATTAACAGGAAAAAATATTAAGTTTGAAAATAATTCTAAGCAGGAGGAAAGAACATTTTACCTATATCAGGACTATTTTGTTATTTATGTAAATTAAGCATCTTGGTAAAGAAGTTCACAGGACATGAAAGAGTTGATGTAAGACACACGGGAAAAATGAACTGTCATTTTTTTCAGCAACATAATAATTTTAATAATTACAAAATATCATTAAGAAAAAGTTGTTTGGTACAGGTTCCTTTTTTGATCATTCTGCCAAAAAAATTGAAAGGTAATAAATTCTCTGTGTCTACCGGGAAAAAAAAGACAGAAAGCCATAAGCTAAAATGTCAACTGAGCCTGACTTGGGGCAGAACAGTTTGACTGAATAACCCTATGAGGTTCCTCCCAGTCATACTTCACATGAGTACATAATTAGAAATTGGCAAATGTTTTGAGAAGTGCTTAGCTGAAGTAAACAGAGCACTCACGTATCTTTCACTGTGTGTCCCTGGAGCTGTATGCATTTGTGATAGTTCTGTGACACAGAACAGTCTTGCACCTGCCCAGCTTTTTTTCTCTTACTGATGTCAAAGTGCATTATAAAGAGAGCCAAATATATTGTCCTGATTTCTCAGACTGTGTGACAGAGTCAATTAAAGGTTAATAGAGTTCTCTTAGGTCTGGCAGGAAGCTAGTGCCATAGGAATATAACCAAAATTTGATCATTCCCAATTTAAACGCAAGCATATCATATCTAGTGGTGTTCACAGCACTTTGAAAAGTTGCAAGTACCTCATGTATATAGCTAGTCACTGGGAAAAAATGTAACTGACATACTAGTATAGCATACTGGAATATTTAAGTTTGCCCAGTCACAGAATGGTATAGTCTGGACCTTAAATATCACCTACTTCCAGACTTTTTCATTTTTCCAATGTTCTTGGAGCTATGCCGAATCAAAAAAAGTCTCAAAAAGGAATAAAGATCACATCAACTACCTCCAATATTTTTCCCCATTCTATTATTCTACAGAAAGTAAGAGATGGAGAGTTCCCCATACTTAAACACAATATGCTTCTGTGTGCATGTGTTGTGATTTTTTATTATTATGTTATTTCCATGCAGCGTAACTAACCCCATCTTTTACTGTGATTTCTTTAGTTAAGTGGTATAATCTGTAGGGAAAACTTTCACAGCAGCTGTTACCCTCCCTAAAGCAAGATTCACATCTTAAAGCTTTTCTTACATAGATTAAATAGGAAGAGCATGTGAGGCATTTATCTTATCATTATTATATATTTATAGATGCATTTTGATGGTATGTTAATGCCACAATATATATATCTACATATTTAAAGAGCATCTTTAAAAAAAGAAGAAAAACACAATTCAAGATTTTTAGCATTATTAAACTATTGTCACAATTAGAAATTCTAGTGATTTTAGTGTCATAAAAATTATGATGTGCTTTACATCTTTGGACATTCATAATTTCAAAGCCTGTGCAATGCAAAACAAAAAATACATCTGAAGTTTTGGCAGGCTGCACACCCTGCTGGTGTAGGTGTAGCCTCTGTGGACCAAAGCCTCAGATTCCATTTTCTGCCTCACAATGAATATCTGTAAAAGTATGTCCGAGACATACTGGAAATTACTTAAATTCTAACTCCTAGTTCTTCTGCTGAAATGGGAAAAAAAAAAAAAAAAAAAAAAAAAAGGAATTCCTAAATAATATTAAGTTTACATTATTTTGGAGGCATGGATGGCTTTTCATTGGTTGATAGGGGCTGAGCATCTGACTGTATGTTTATCCACACAAGCATTTAGGAAAGCAAGAAAATCACATGACCAACAAGTTTCCTAAAAATTACAGCTTTTGAAATTTGAACCTCAGGATGACAGCCTAGAGTCCTTGTTTAGTATGTGGTAGCAGAGTTTAATTTTATTTGAATTTATAATAAAAAGGCTTTCACAGACTGTTTTGCTTTGTACAGGAAAGAGCAACTGTAAGATAATACAAGTAGGAAATGGACCACAGACCTTTCATTTCAGACAAGGAAAAATGCCAATATGGTAGGTATACTTCAGCTGACAACAATCACAAACTGTAGTAAACAAGCTGTGGGACCTGACAGATGGTGCAAAACATTTTGTATGCCCTGTCATGAAATACTTTTTTCCTTCTTGAAATAATTGTAATGCTTTTATTTCTGTGGGGAAAACTTAATCATAACACAAAATACCCAATTCCTGAAATAATGATTTTGGATATAAAAGGTTTGAATTCATGTTCCTTGTCCACACTAAGCCAAAAATGGATTTAGCTGTTCCCTTTTGTTTCCCTGTACTTCATCAGACTACTGCTGAATCCTCAGTACTTTGTCAGACTACTGACTATTTTAACCCTCCTAATCTAGTTTTGTTCAGAAAATTTTTTGCAACTTTATAACATAACTTTCCCTAATTCCATTTCTATTGAAATTAATGCATTGTGTTTCAATACTATAATCACATTTCTGTGAAGAAATGTTTATGATTGACTCAGGTTATATATTTATCTTAAAATTATTATTTCAATATATTTCTCTCTTGTTCACCTTTTTTTATAAGTCATACATTCTGACTTTTAGTCAGTATGAAAAAAGAATAAACAAATATTACAAGGAATACAGATGAATGAATAGCATGAAAGCAGAGTTAAGACTTGTGCTGAAAAAATAAATAGTTAATGGATTGGAACACTCATGAAACAGTGTAAAAAATCTTCAAAAATTTAACAGGATAATCAAGTAATTATATTAACCTGTGTTAAGAAGAGTCTTGACAATAGCTGTTATGATACAAAGAGCATCACAAAATTACATGCCATCTGTATGTGTGTTTGCTTTTATATGTATGCTTGTGTGCATATTATGAGAAAATAATATTACTTTGGAGACAAGAGATGCTAAATTAAGGAAATATTGAAAAAAAACCAATGGCCAGTCCTTCAAATTGTTATTAAAGAGAAATTGTGCCAAGTGGCGAACAACATGATTTGAAGGTCATAACTGTAGTGATATGTCTGTGAAAAAAATGTTGCATTTACTTTTTCCTTCTAATAGTGTTTCTAACAGCCAACGTTGCTGCAAAGTAATATTTATGGTGTCAAACTCTGTCTCTTCTATTCCTTCATTCATTATTGCCTCTCACTGTCATTACTTTCCTTTTTCCTCCAGCAACACTAAACTTGTCTCTGTCTGTAAAAGTACAGAATACTTTAGCTTGTAGACAATAATGAGTAGTTTCAGTGCACCCTCGGAGTTTAGATCATTATCTAGCACATATTTCCCATTCCTCTGCTTTAATTTTTAAGGCATTTGAGTACATTTTTCTCTGACATTTTACTTCCAGTGCAAGAGCATCCCCCACTACAGACCTCCTTCCTGAATGTATCAATGTAACTTTTTCTGAAAAACACTTCCTAAGAAATTTCAGCAAATCTAGGTTGCCAAGTTGAGATGATTGATCACTTAAAGCCTGAAACTGCATCAGTGCTGTTTTCTGACCATTTTTTCCAATTTCTTGTAATTTTTAACCTCTCAAGAAAGAGTATATAATTTCTTTCCAGAATCATGATCAATTTTTCTGATCTCACATAATGAACTTTGTCCCATAACCATTTACCTTGTTTATGCATTCCTGACATGTTACTCATTGATATCAGCTTTTTGGTTCCACTGTTTTATTTCTCTGAACGTCTTCCTTTTCTGCTGTAAGACATTGAGTAATTTTCTACTTTTTAAACATTGCCTCCTCTGAGATTTTGTAGTGCTTTATCCGTAGAACTGTTTCATTAAATTTGTCTTATTTTTTGCTTTTCCCTTCTTTTCTTTTTCAATGTGACTGGAAGCATTGAACACAACTAGCTAAAACAGTGCTATCATGGCAGCTAATATTGGGCAAGTTTCTCACATAGCTATATCTGCATAGACTTTGAATGGAGACTAAATCTCCCTCAATTTGTTCAGTATTCTGAGACACATTCTTTTCTGTCACAACAAATTTGTGCATTTCTTCATGATGATCCTTCAAGATACCTGGATGTATTTTCCTCAGTGTCAACTATTCACTTGTCAGTATGAATATTTTTCATCAGGTGTGTACATTTCACTTTGAAAAGCATGTCAAAGCTTGTGAAATTTATTTTTGGATCACGAGCTTTGTCTTCTGCTGTGGCTAAAGTTTATTTAGCAATGCCAACAGAAAATCAAACAAATAACATGAGAAAAATATCCAGTCATGTTCAAATTCCTTTAAGTGATAATTAGTTCTCACCATGTTTATTTTTCCTTCGAATTTAATTTCTGTGGATGGTTACAGCTAAGAATTACAACTTAAATTTCATACTTTGGATATTCAACAGTAAGAACCCGATTATACATATAAAATTTTCAAATTTAAGATAATGAATAAATAACTGACGGCACAAACCTGTCAATCTTGAGTCATTTAAAGGATAATAGTTGCCTGGGGGCAGTGCAAGAGATAGATGTCAAAGCAGAACAGTCATATTATGTCACCCTCTTTTCTGGATAGCCACTATTACATGTGCAAAGATGTAAAATGTTAGGCTAATTGAAGATTACATGTGTTTGTTTCTTTCTTAGGGTTATGCTTTTCACAGGTAAACCAATTTACCTCTTGCTGTATGCAGAGACCAGCCCTTACTTGCTACCACTCTTTATTTAATTTTTTTTTTACTAAAAATCTATGCCTTTCCTTATGAAAACTGACTCAATATAACTACTAGTTTAAAAGTTTGCTTTTGTGGTTTTTATTTTTTTTCTCCCACTAGCTACTCTTTTTTTAAAAAAAAAAGGAAAAAAAATCTTTTTTCTTTGGTATCTTCATCCTCTCTGAAATTTATTTCCTCTGTGCTATCCAATTTAAAAGTAGATACTTTTCTTCTGAGCTTATGATGTGCTTACTGAGAAAAAAATAATCCCACTCTAGTTCTATAAATAAGCATTTAGCCAATTTCTTCTCCTTATCTTTTGCAATCTGTGATAAAGGTTGTGAAAAAAACCTAAATAACAGGTCTATGAAGAAAATCATCATAAAAAATTAGTCTCCTCAAAGATTTATCCAAATGATTTGTTTGCAGGGTGCTGTACTCAGTTGAAACCTCACACAGATGAGGTGAGCAAAGCACCAGTGTCTTCAGCTGTGAAACAAAGCCCGAGAGCATTGCTTAGTTAGGATTTATTAAAGTACTGCCAGCAGAGATGGATTCAGTGTGGCTGAAAATATATCAGGAGGCTGAAAGCTTGCAAAATTTTTTCTGTACACTAGTTTGCATTATGATTCTCATAGAAATCTTAGAATTCTAAGTTTTGGGAAGCACATTGTCCCCCTGTTCAGAGCACTCAATTTCTTAGCCAGACAAATGTGTTTTCCTTTTTGTGTCTTTGAACAATTTCTCTAAGATCCAGACGGGACAAGCAAGGGACACAAACATCTGGCTTTCTGTAGCTTGTAGTATGAAAGACTCCTCAAAAATTGGAGCAGTCACTAGCATTTAATAATGTGTTTGTAGCACTTAAATTCTCCCATTCATCTATTAAAAGGAATCCCATATAACCTTCAGTGGTTTTGTCTGTCTGTAAGAAATGTACTGAGTTATATGCTGTTTCCGTTGCACACTTTGCTTTATTTCATTAAGGCGCAGCATATGAGAAGAGTTTTTAATCACAGTTATAAACAGTTTTGTTCTCCAAAATCCCATCTTTCAGATGCATAAGAGAGAAATCCATATTCCACTTCCATAAGGGATAGGGAGGAATATTCCTTCTCCACTCCTTCCAAACCTAACAGTTCAAATGACTTTCCAGCAGGATTCAGGCATCTAACACAACTCTTTTCCAGTGGTCTGTAGTGCTACCTCCTATTTGTTTTGTGTTTCTCCAGTACTGCATATAAGGAATTTAGTATTTGAGGTTTTAAGCTGTAGTGGGTTGACCCAGTTTGGATGCTTGCCAAAGCTGCTCTATCACTCCCCTCGACAAGTAGGCAGATGAGAGAAAATAAAATGAAAGTTTCCTGCATTGACACAGAGAAATTGTTCACTGAATACCGTCAGAGGCAAAACAGACTCAACAATGTGAGTCCACCCCGTGGACAACAGGTCTCCACAAACTACTCCAGTGTGGGTCACTCTTCCATGGGGTGCAGCCCTTCAAGCACAGCCTGCTCCAGTGTGAGTCACCCACAGGGTAACAGGTCTTACCACCCAAATTGCTCCAACATGGGCTCCTCTCTCAGTGGGTCCCCAGGTCCCTGCCAGGAGCCTGCTCCAGCAGAGGCCTCCCATGAGGTCACAGCCTCCTCTCAGGCATCCACCTGCTCTGGCATGAATCTCCTCCAAGGGCTGCAGGTGGATCTCTGCATCCCCTGGCCCTCCATGGGCTGCAGGGGAATCTCAGCTCCAACACCTGGAGCACCTCCTGCACTGACCTTGGTGTCTGCAGAGCTGTTTCTCTCACATATTTTCACCCTACCCTTCTTTGGCTGCAATTAAATCTGTTCAATACCTTTTTTTTTCCTTCTAAAGCAGAGGTGCTAACACCATTTCTGATTGGCCCAGCCTTGTCCAGCAGCACATCTGTCCTGGAGCCAACTGACATTGTCTCTGCTGGACATGGAGGAAGCTTCTGGCAGCTATTTACAGAAATCATCCTGTACTTCCCCCTGATACCAAAGCCCTGTAAACCCAAAACATAAGGCTGTTTTCCCATATATCAATGCCTACGCATAATTTTTTTTTAGAAAGCAATTTCCACATGTTTTTGTTTCTTTTTTTTGCTTTTGTTGAGGTTTTATATTGTTTTTCATTCTCTTTTTTCTCTTGCACACTCAGTACTTTCATGTTACTTTTTCTTAATATTAAATGGGATTTTATTTCAGGAAAGCTTATGTATACTTATCTCTGCCTTCTGTGTAAGCAAAGCATTAATTGAAAAGGGGAAAAATAAAGCTACTCAATGAATAATTATGTGTATACTATGAAGTGAATGTGATCTGTGCCCCACAAGTGTGATGCTTTTATTGTCCACCCTTGGGGACCTACCAGAGTGAACAGAAGCCTCTATATTCTTTTCTTAAGATTATTTCAAGGAAAAGCAAAGGTACAACACAAGGACTGATATATCTCAATATGAAGTATGGCTAGCTTATATATGTGATTTTGAGACAAAAGCAGAAGGTTCAGATGTGGAATGCTGTGCCATGCACAAGGAATTTCAGAAACAGGAAGATAACAGAATTATCTGGTGCTCACTGGAATCACAGCGTCTCATATCCAGTTCCTCTTGCCAGCTTTCACCAGTGGAAACTGTTCCTCTATTAGGCAATATATGATGAGTTTTATCCTGGTAAATTGTTACATTGTTTGTTAACTGTTTCAGCAGCCTCCTTAAAGAGGCTGTGTAATGCTTTCCAGGCATAGTTCAGCTTCTCATGTTATCACTGTAATGACTCATCCAGTTTTCTAATACAAAACCAATTCTGGCTTGCGACAGATCTCTACTGGATGAGGGCAAATTTAGGAGCTTGCAACTAAATGAAAGTACTATTTCAAAGTTAGTATTCATGCTGCCTGACCTTGTAGCACTTAATGATTAGTAAAACAAATGCATAATTCTATGTGTCCTGCTCCCAAACTATATCACATCAAGATAACATAAGAGGTGATTTTTTTAATTGCCTGATTTCTAGTATTTACTCTGTAGAACAGATCTGTTCAGTCTGTGGCCGTTTTTGTTTTTCCTAATGTTGCTGTGGTTAGACAGCAAAGCACCACACAGCTGCTTCATGACTCCTCCTCAGTGCAGTATAGGAAGGAGGGAAAACTAATACAAAACTTATACAAATTAATACTAATACAAAACAAACAAATTAAAAAAAAGTTTCGCACTTGAAGCCAGACATTTGCCTCTATTCTTTCTCACTTTCATCCTGAGATCTTAGTGATTCCCATTCTTGATTAAATACACTTCTCAATTAAATGAGCTCTCATCTTCTTTCTCAATTCCCTAAGTCAGCTCAAGACAAGCGTGTCTTGTAAATGTTCTTAGAGGAATCAATAATAATAATTTCCTTAATTTTTAAAAATTCTAGTTTTCAGAAAAATTCAGGTGAATATTTCAAAAGCTAGCTGCACCAGTCAGTTTAAAGCTTTTAGTATGTGATGAATCAAAGAGAGGAACACCTGTTACTGTAACTGAAGCCAACTAGAGAAAGGTTAAAGTACCTAAAATTAGTGAATAATTTTGTAATCATGGGTAAAAAATAATTTTCTCACAATTTCTATTACAAGTTCTTTTCTTCTCTTCTTCAGGTCCTACCCAGATATAATAAAGCTTAAGGATCCTAAGCCCTTAATGGGCTGTTTGTGTTTTATTCAGTATAACATGGGTCTTTGAGGGAGTAAGGATTTCCACTAAGCCTTCTAAGTCTGGGCCTCCTGCCCTCTAGACTTTATTTTCACTTAAAAATTGACAGAAAAGGCAAGAGGCCAGATTAACTGCAACTTTATTCAGAGCAGAAGGAAGCAGATGAAACTATAAACAGCAAAGTAGCTGAGCATGGAAGTTAACTAAGACACTAAGTGAAGCTGTTAAATCTGACACAGGGACTAAAGACACACTTAAGAAAATACTGTTGCTGAATTAAGCACTGACAGAAAGCAGAAGCTGATTTCATAGGACAATGAAAACCAAAAAAGTTTTAAAAAAAGTTTAAAAAAGGTATTAAGAAATAATCAGTGTTAATTTAGAAAAGCATCAGATTAGTTGGTCTAATGAGCCTTAGAAACTGCCACTATAATGTGTTCTTGATTTCCATCATAAAAGAAAATGTGTAAATTTTGCCCTTGGTGAGTAAACTACTTTTGAACATGAAGAAATTGTTTCCTTTTTGGGCCCATAAACCTGCCTCTAATTTTATCTGCATAAAACTATAAATCATAAAAAGACCAGCTATGAGGGGAGATAATTTTAGAAGTGTTTTCAATAATCACAGAATTCTAGAATCATAGAACAGCTCAAGTTGGAAGCAACCTGAAATATTATCTAGTGCCGTGGACAGAGACACCTTCCACTAGACCAGGTTACTCAAATCCCCATCAAAACTGGCCTTAAATACTTCTAGGGTCGGACAATCACAGCTTCTCTGGGCAACCTGTGCCAGTGTCTCACCACACTCACATTAAAGCATTTTTTTTCATAATATCTAATCTAAATTAACTCTCTTTCAATTTAAAACCACTGCCCCTTGTCCTGTCACCATGTGCCCTCATGAAAAATTCCTCTTCTTCTTTCCCGTAGTCATCCTTTAGGTATGGGAAGGCTGCAATAAGGTTTTCCTGGAGCCCACTCTTTCCCAGGCTGAACAACCTTGTCTCTCTCTAATGGTGCTCCAGCCCTCTAATCGTCTTTGTGGCCCTCCTCCAGACTCACTCCAGGTCATACCCACAAGAGCAGGGTAGAGGAGCAGAATCACCTCCCTAACCCCACTGTTTTGCTTTCTGAGCTCCAAGAGCACATTGCCAGCTCTTGTTGAACTTCTCATCACCTAAATCCTTCTCCTCAGAGTTGCTCTCAATCCATTCTCTGCTCAGTCTGTACTTGTGTTTGCAATTGCCCCAACCCATCTGCAGGACCTTGCACTTGACTTTGTTGAACTTGATGAGATTTGCATGGAAGCACATCTCAAGGCAGTTCCTCTGGATGGCATCCCATTCCTACAACATGACTGCACCTCACAGCTTGGTGGCACCAGCAAACTTGATGAGGGTACAATTGATCCCACAGTACATATCATCAACAAAGATATTAAACAGCACCAATCCTAATACTGATCCCTGTGGAACATCACTCACTGGTCTCTACTTGGAGATTGACTCATTCACCACAATCCCCTGAGTACAAGCATCCAACCAATTCCTTATCTGCTGAGCATTCCATCCAGGTCTCTCCAGTTTAGAGACAATAATATCATGTGCCAAATGCTTTACACAAGTCCAGGTAGATGGTGTCATTCTTCCCTTATCTACCAAACATGTAACCCCATCGTAGAAGGCCACCATTTTGTCAGATATGATTTGCCCTTATTGAAACCATCTTAGCTGTTCAGACATACTTTTGCATAATTTCCAGGAGGATCTGCTCCATGATCTTGCTAGACACCAAGGTCTGACTTTTCATTTCCAGGGTTGTCCTTTTTTTCCACCTTTTAAAAAAATGGGGTTTGTTTCCCCTTTTTCAACCACTGTGAACTTCATCAGTCACCCATGACTTCTCATATACAATGGATTGTGGCCGAGTCACTTATCCATCTGTTCCACTGCACCCATAGATGCATCTCATCAAGTCCCATGGACTTAAGCACTTCCAGGTTTTTAGATGTTCTTGAAACTGATCTCCTCCTACAGCAGGCAGTTTTTCATTCACCCAATCCCTGCTTTTGTCTTCTGTGACCTGGGTGGTGTGGTTGGAGCGCATATCAGTGAAGACTGAAGCTAAAAATCTGTTGAATACCTCAGATTTCTTCATATCCCTTCTAACCAGATCTTCTGTTTTCCCCTAGAGAGGGCCTGTATTTCCCTAGTCTTAATTCTATCATTAATTTAGCTATAAAAGCTTTTCATATTCTCCTTGAATTCCCTGTCCAGATTTAATGATATGAATACTTTCCTTTCCTAAAGTGTTCCCCAGTGCTTGGACAATCACTTTGTGTTCTTTCCAGGTTAGCTGTTTCTATCCTCTTTGGGCTTCACTTCATGTTTCAGTTTGCCCAGGAGCTTCTTTTTTCATCCATGCAGGCTCCTGGCATTTTTTTCCTGTTTTCATCTTTGTTGGCATGCATTGCTCCTGAGCTTGGAGGAGATGATCCTTGAATATTAACCACCTTTCCTGGGTTTCTCTTCCCTCCGGGGCTTTATCCAGCGATCGTCTACCACACAGATCCCTGCATGAAGCTCAGGGTAGCAAGCTTGCTCTGCCCTCTCTTGATTAATCTTTTTCAAACTCTTTCCCTTTGACCAGTAAAATTGATGAAAAAAACCCCCTGTGTTCTAGAGATCCTTACTGCCTGTCCAAGGATCCTCTCTAATCCTTCTTGATCCTCTTCAGGTTGCTCCTGTCTATCACTGATGCTGACGTGAAGCAACAGTAGCAGGGAAGAGTGGACTGCACAAGGCTTGGTATTCCTCAGTGACATTCCTGATATGAGCCCACAGCAAGCAGTGCACCTCTCAAGAGAATGGAAGGCCCTCAGACCTCTCAGAAGGGAGCTGTCTACTGCCAACACTCATCATCTGTTGTGTGAGCTACCAGCTCCTGGGAGGTTTCTGCATTCTCCAGGACTTCCCAATTTCAGGAGCCACTCTGGTATGCTGAGATCCCCCACTTCACTCTAGAATGCTCCTTAAGATAAGCTTATCACCTTAACAAGAAAATTCACCACTAAGATGCCTTTTCTTTTAAGGAATGTAGGTACTTACTAGTAGCTGTGATAGCCACAGTTACCAACAGTCTCTGCCTTTAGTGCATTATTGTGGTTGGTGCTCAGCACCAATTGGTGGCAGACTCAAACTGATTCCATCAATTCATTATCCTACAGCAAAATACTTTTTTGTACCTTCATACCTTTTCTCTGTGAATTCTCACGGGCAGCTCCAACTCCTTCCTGCCCCTTACACAACCCTCTAACCCTTTCTGCCCCTCACACAACTGCCTAACCCTTCCTCCTCACAGCACAGCCAGCAAACTCTAACTGCTCTCAACTAGCTAACCCACTCTTTTATAACACCCATTCTTATTGGACATAGCTGCGACCTATTAAGGGCAAGACTGTTTCCACTCTTTGGTAATTGGAACAACTGCAACCCATCACAAGTGAGATCATCTTCAGCAGTATCTCTGTTCTCTTACAATCCCTTCTCTCACACATTATAGCACAAAACATTGCTCAGGTACAGTTTGTTTTGCTCCTGGCATGGTAACTAAAATGGTGCAAGGCTGGCTGCTTATTTACACATCTCTTCCCCTGGCTCTCTCTATTTCTGATAGCCAGGTTGATTTCCTGCCTGAATCGAGACTGGAGTAGGTGAAAGCTTCTATGATCTGTCATTAACCTATGGATGACTTGCATTAGTAATGAGGCTTTTATCAGCAGTAAGACAATGGTGTCCAATTTCTTTCAATTATTTCCCATTTCAGGCATAGTATGAAGAAAAATTGCCATCTCAATTGTTGTTGTACATATTTATTGTTAGTGTTTTCTATGATTTTTAAAGTGATGAGACCTTTATTTCTGACATAATTAATACTTGATTGTAATCTGTTTACAGTTGAGTTTATAATTCCTTAAAGTGATCATATGTATTTGGTTTATGTGGCAAGGTTTAGATAGTGAGGGGGCTATAGGTGTGGTTACTGTAAGAAGCTGCTAGAAGCTTCTGTATGACAGAGCCAATGCCAGCTGGCTCCAAGACATTGCTGACCAATATTAAGTCCATCAGTGGTGGTGGTAACACTTCTGCTATAACATAGTCAAGAAGGAGAAACATCAAATTGGGCAGCTGCAGGCAAAGAGAGAAGTGAGAATACAAGAGAAAACAACTCTGCAGATCCCAAGATCAGTGAAGGAAGAGCAGCAGGTGTTTCAGATGCAGCAGAAGAGGTTCCCCTGCAGGCCATGGTGATGACCATGGTGGGGCAAGTGTGCCCCTGCAGCCCGTGGAGGACCGTGGTGGAGCAATCTCTCTACAGCCCCTGGAGGATCCCACACCAGAGCATGGATCCCTGAAGGATACTTAGACCCCATGTGAAGCCCATACTGGAGCACGTTTCTGGCAGAACCTGTGGTCCTGTGGAGAGAGCAGCTCATGCTGGTGAGGATTTTGGCCTAGTGAGGGTCACATGCTGGAGCACTCTGTTCCTGAAGGAATGCATCCCATGGGAGGCATCCATGCTGGAGCATCTAATGAAGAACTGTAGCTTGTGGAAGGACCCATGTTGGGGAATTTTATGCAGGACTGTCTCTTGTGGCAGGGGAAAAGCGTAAGGAGTCCTCCCTTCTGCAGGGGAAAGAGCAACAGACACCAGATGTGATGAATTGACCAGAACCCCCATTCCCTGTGCTGCTGGCAGAAGAGGATTCAGGAGTGAGGTCGAGCCTGGGAAGAAGGGAGCAAGGGGAAGTTTTTCAAGATTTAGTTTTTATTTTCATTACCCTACTCTGAGTGGATTAGTGATTAATTAAAGTAATTTCCCCAAACTGAGTCTGTTTCATCCATAATGGTAGCTGGTGAGTGGTTTCCCTGTCCTTGAATCACCAGCCTTCTCTTGTATTATTCTCTCCCCCATCCAGCTGAGGAAGGGAGTGATAGACCCACTTTGGTGGACATCTGACATCCACCCAGGGTCATGGCACCATCCATGTTCTCTTTTAGGGAATATAAAATGGATCGTTGATTGTAAAGCTAAGAGGCAGATCAGAGTATGGAGGGAACAGCACTTCTGGTTGAGAAATTTTAAATCCCAGGGATCTCAAAAATAAAAGCCAGCAGAATAGAAACTGCAGATTGTTTAGTCACAGGAACATATGGCATCATGCAAAATACCGAAACTGAATGATTAAACAGACAGACTGAACATTTATATGCACGGTACAGAGCTTGTAGTCTATTTAAAGTCAAAGATAAGTACTAATTCTAAAAGCTAATGAAATCAGAAGATCATTTCTGGAAGCAATAAATAAATAAATGAAATATACTACATGGGACGAAAGATTCTCTACTATTTAGCATGGACTTGTCATAAAACTGTGAATGCTTTCTATTCTTTAACATAGTCATAATCTGTGCTGGGATTATTTTTGCCTTTATTTCCTCTAAGTTTTTTCTGTCAGTAGATGTGTGAAGTCAAGAAAAAACAATGAGTCTGTCTGCTTCAGTATGTGTGAAAATTATTATTAATAAAAATAGATCAAATTTATTTGCTCTTAGATTAAGATCTGACTCTCCTGAAGCCAAATAAAATTGATTTTATCCTCTTGGTTTTTTGCTCAGGTGTTATGTTTACTTAAGAATTTTTAAAGACTATTGTTACTTGTGCTTCCTTTTGGATAATTATAAACTATAGGTGTATAGACTTAGATATAGGCTTTTTGTTGCAGTGACTGCTTGCATATATACCATATGTTTTTTATGACATACGGTCCTATAATTTTATGGGGTTTTATTCATGTTTTCTTTTTCATCTGCTATTCTTTGTTTAGTTTGATTACATTTACAGTTTGTATAGTCATGACTGTTACAGAATAGTTGTACATCAGCACAAGCAAGATAACTACTTGGGAGGCTGCTAGATAAGTGCCAAGAATAAAATAAAATGTATTTTAATATCTATTTGCTCTGGTCAATATTTTGATGCCTCATGTTCACTTTTTAGCATTAACTGTAGGATGAGCTCCTACTGAGCTATTTATCCAACTGTAATTTTTATCTGTGTTTTTCAATTTTCATAGCCTGAATTCTCATAAATTTTTCAATTAAAGCATACACAGAAGAATATTTATGGTGCATGAAGTGGAAGGTACACATTAACCTCTAGTTTAATTTAATACTGTTGCCACTGCCTGTTAATTTTCTTAGTTGTTGTTTTCGAACAGTAGTTACCTTAGATACAGATGTTCCAGTAAATATTTTGTGTAAACTTTTGAGGAAATCTATCAATGAACATAGTTTTCAAGAAAGAGTTGAAAATATTAAGGAGAAAAAAAGACCATTAGTTAATGAAACAAATCCGATCTATACATGTAAAAGTGCTGAAAAATAACAGCAGTAGAAAAAAATGCCCTGTTTGCATTTCTTCATTCCAATGTCACTCCTTTTTCCTTAAGGGTGGGTGGGATGAATGTATTGTTCCTTTAACAGTCATATGACATGGATCTAATAGACGTAGTATTTAAAGGGAAGCTTCTTTCTCCACCAGCTGGAAATCTGTTTGAACTTCACACTTTAGAGCTGGGCAGATGAGAAGAAACATAGCAATGGGTTCATTTAGCGCTGCTAACCTCTTTTGTGTCTTCTACTGATCTTCTTGTTCCCAACCTCTCTACTGTAATTGTGCTGAAATAGCTGTGCTGAAAACACAAGGCTTAAGCAAGTGTTAATTTAGCAGCTGAAAAGATGATATGTTAAGCTCCTTTAATTCTGATCATTGTTTTCCTTGAGTACTGCTCCAAGTGGAATGTATAACAATAATCATTAATAAACCCATAATGTATCTATCCAGTAGATCACAATGATCAAATAATAACAAATTTTTTTTTGGCCTACAGTGGTGGGTATTTTTTGAAAAAGTTAATCTTCTTTGCCAGAATCACAGTGTGCTGACCAGAACAGCATATCTCATTTGCCTCCTTCTGCAATGTTGAGTCAAAATGTTAGAAGGAAAGCTGTAATAATTTCCCTAGCATTGATTCTTTCCCTCAAGTCTGAACACTTCTGATTCAAATTCAAATACCAAATCAAGCCATAGCATAAGCAATCTCAAACTCTGGTCAAATATTTCTATAATTGTATATTGTAATCACTATTTTCTGTGAAAAGTAAGATTTTCCTAGTACCACTCTCACTGCCAACTTTTAGTGATGGCAACACTAGAAATGCAATTCATGTGGCTAATAATTTTAAATCCTTTTACTGTTCCTATACAACTCCCAAAACACCTTTTCTGTCAGCAACTAAACTATTCTATAAAATATGAATGACAAAAGAGAAATTAATATTCTTTGTTCAAAATGTATGATTCAATCTTCTAAGTACCTTTATAGAGCCCTGTGAAATTCAGCAGGGAATTGTTACTTCAAGCAATGAATTATATCCCATTCTGAATGGATTTTTTTCTGCTATTTTGATCCTTGAATGTGTAGCAATCTACTTGAAACACTGGGAAATTTATGCATATTTTCCATCCCAATTTGCTACCTAGTGAAGTTCAATAAAAAAATTTGCCACTGAATCCAGCGGCAACTGGATGGAGTCCATGATACCTGGAACTACAACTATAGTAAGAAGAACTGGGAATTTATAAGTTAACAGTTATGATCCATGTTCTTACTTTTTATTCAACTCTCAATCCTTATGGACAAATATATGTCAACAACCAGTTAAATTAGGCAGCAATTAGGTTTGCCCAATAATTTATAGACAAAGGTAGATTCCTCCAAGAGGCATATCACTGGTTATCTTACCAGGAGTGAGTTTTACTCTTTAGAGATACTGGTCTTCGCTTAGAGCTGAAGTTCTTTAAGATGTGAATATAAAAAGGTAAGACACAAGCTTGAGACCAAAAGAATTTTGGAGGTTAAAATTATTCAAGTTATGAATAATCAAAGTTATTAAAACTTTGTATCACTTTCAGTAAGACCAAAGTGTATCCAGGGGCAGAGATAAGATGGCTAATGGAAGTGTCAGAATAGAAATGGAAATTACCACATCTGAGAAGGAAACAGAACTCAGAGTTTAATGTGCTCTGATCAAGACATTTATTGATTGTCACTGCAGAATAATGAAAAACTGGCACATCTTTAAATTTTGATGAGTAACTGATTTATCAAATTTGGAGTATAAGTATACCTGTAAAATAATAAACATTGTACTTTAATAGAAAGAAAAACATAACTCTGAGAAAGAGGAACCTATGTTTTAAATTTAAGAGCATAGAAACCTTTGGAATAAATTAGATAATATTAATTCTAGAAATAGGAATTAATGAAAAATCAAAACCATCTTTTATAAGATAGATACTGCCAAGATAACTTGGTATCTTTATTTGATAGGATAAATAATTACCTGGATATGAGAGAAGTAGAAAATATAACTTAACTTTTTATGAAGTGCTGGAAGTGTTTAACTATAGAAAAATATTAAAGCGTTGAAGATACAGAATTCATTTAAAAAAATGATGTTGATAAAAAGCTAAAGAAGGGAACGTCTTAAGTCATTTATATGTTGCATACTATTTTTTTTTTTTTAATTTTGTGACTGTGTTAAATTCTTTGCTTGCAAAAATAAACCCATTTCTGACTTGAAAGTCTTTAGTATAAATTGTTTCGGGATAGTATTAGGAGAATTAGGAATAACTGCTTAGGTATGGTCAGTTAGAAATGATAATCATAAAACTTCAGACAAAATGCTGCAGTGCAAAAGTCAAGAATTTTAATTCTGTTAAACCATTTATGTTACAGGCATATATTTGCTCCTTACCAAATTCTTGGCCCAGGTGTAGTCCTATAATCATCAGGCCCTATTCATAACCGTGGCAAACAGATATAGCTGTTTTGAAATCAGTGAAAATGCTCAGGTTTACAGCAGCTGAATCCTGTCAATAATGATTCTCTTTCCTCATGGATAGATATGGTTCATAAGCACAATACCCCTCAAATATTAACAAGCTCCAGGCATCTTAGAAGGGACTCGTTTAGAAACACTTTGAAATGATGACAGTCTTGTTCTGCAGAAGAGTTGTACAACTGATTTCATGATTGATCCAAATGTTATTGAAATCAAAGATAACGATGAGAATTACAATAATTTTTCTTTCATATACGCCAAATTAGAGTTTTTCTTAGAGCTCGCACACTTGTTATCATGTAGGGACTTTTCTTTATTATCATTTCCTTTATTTTATTTATTATGGACCAGCTTTCCTTCATTTCCCTGTCAATGCATCTTACTTTTAGGGATGGAACCTTTTGTTGCATGTGATTATATGTACATGTATGTGTACACATATATACATGTGGACTAAAAAAAATTAAGAGTTAGAAAACAGATTTCACTGTAATGGGTATGTTAAAAAACATTATAACATTGTTATATAATGTTATATATATTAATGTTATTATATAATGTTAAAAAACATTATAAATAATGCTTGTAATGGTAAAAATAAAGCTTTTCTAGACTGGTATTAATTAGCAACACATTTCATGTAAATCTTTTGTTCTCATTATTAACCATTTTCATTACATACTCAAAACCATCATCACCCAGCAAGCACATTCAACATTGAGTGAATACTGAACTGCAGAGTTGACCTGTGTAATTAGCAGTGATGCCAACAAAACTTCATGTCCTCAGTCGCAACAATGCAGATGACCGGGCCAAGAGCTCTTTAATAAAAAAAGATGAAGTAACCATATCCTCACTCTTAGCCATCTCTAAGTTTAAGATCTTGTTCTTTTATAAGGTGGTTGATTTTCAAGTCAATTCCCAGTCCTTGACTCTCTGAGCTACACACTGCCTGGAAAAAATTATTTTCCAGTCTGCAGCACATGCCTCATCCTGTTGCTTGGCTGCTGCTCCATTGCCTAAAGGAGAAGCAGTCTTCACAGGTGCTTTTTTCTAGGATGAGTAATGGCCCATCAGTGCATTGCTAGTAAAGCTGTTGGGTGCACCAAAGCTTTTAAAGGTATGCTGACATGCTATTTCATATGTGTTCATGCTATTTTTTTCTTTCTTTCTGTACTTGACTTGTCTGTCAGAATAACAATCAAAACTATAAAGAGTCTTAAAAGAGCAGTTTAAAAACACCATGAGACTGAAAGCTTTTTATTACATAAAGTGGTATGAAATCTGGGATACTTTTATTTTTATCAGAACCTTTTAGAAAAACAGTGCTTTTGTAACTTTCAAAATGCTATAGCACTCCCTGGTGCAGTGGGGATGGAATTTGTTTATCCAGTTCTAAATCAAATATGGTAAAATTGTTTCCTGGAACAGGAAATTGACTCTGAATCTGCCTTTACACAAAATATTTTTCTTTTCCATTTTCATTATCATGGGCCATGTTTTATGAATGCTGCTTTGTGACACAAATATATGAAGGAATATGTTCCTCGATCTATTGGAAGAATGCTTCTGTAAAATGTATATTTCTTAATTCTGGCCTTTGTATAAATAAAAGCTGTCAAACAACTAGACTATTTTCCTTCTATCCACAAAGGAATTGACTACTGATTAAATATTTGTCTTCTTTCATTTTATTCATAGCTTCTAGTTATGTAGCTATTTCACTCAACCCTGATAGACTTCAAACACTTTACTGCTGATTTAGCCATACACATATCTAATTGTATCAAAAGGTTGTGAAGTCCCAGTTGTTTTAAGTCTCTCACTGAAATGTGTGACTATAATATTGTGGAGAAATGTCTATTTTTCATTAGTTAATACATTTTATGGATGAGTAACAGATTGTCATTCAAATTGATTGTTTCACTTAAAATGTTTAACTGCTGAGGTGGATTGCTTTTGTACACCATTACTCAAAGCAGAGTATATACTTTTCAGAAAGGTTTTAAAATGGAATAATTAAATTTTATTGAAATATGGTCACTGCCTTACTAAACTAAAGGCCAAGGCCTGCTGACCATATTTTAAAATTATTTTATTTTTTATATGAATATTCATAGAAATCAGTGTAACATGCTATTTTTTTTTTGTTGTCACAATGTACATCAAGGTAAAGGAAAGAATATGGGGTTTTGAAGAATTTTACTTTTTTGTATTATTATTATGGGTACATAATATTAATAATTAAAAATATATAATATGTTAGTTTTATGTAAAGGGAAAGGTTGCTTCACCAAAAGCTCATCTAAAAACTGAATATTTTTTATTATATACTAGGTACATTAGTGGATACTATCCAGTACAGGAAGCTTTTGCAAATTAAAAATTATATTTGATTTAGCTTTTGTCTGCCTAGAACCTGTCCCTCAGAGGCAAAGCAGTGAGGCATTCTGTTGCTCCATCTCCTTGGGAATGAAGAAAAAGAAAACAGAGAGAGGAGCAGTGATGTTAAAATTAGCAATAGTGGTAGTGATTTTTATTGAGAATTCAGTCTTGAAATACAAGTGCAGAGAAATCCATGACCAAAACCAGCAATAGGAATGAAGCTAATGAGCTGGTGATGATGGAGTTAGACCACTGAAACTTTTTCCTCTCCATATATTTCCTTTTCTTTTCTCATTATTCTGAAAATCATATATTTAGAAATGTTTCAGTTTGTTTAGATTAAAATAGTTTTACTTATGTTTGAACCCTGGGACGTGGTAGTTGAATGGAAACCCTAGATAATAAAATATTGCAATAAACAACATTATAATTTTACAGGTAAAAGCTTTTCTATTCAGTATAAGTATTATGCATTTTGAAATGTAGAATTTTCACCTGAAGCAAATACTGAAATATTTAATGAATGGATTGCTGTCATGGCATCCTGATTCATAGCACTTTAGCTAAAGAGATAGACACCCCATTCAATCAGTAGAGAAAATGGGTGCCTCTGAAAAAAAATTTTAGAGAGTCTTAGTGATAGGTACATCCATAGAATGATATAATACTTTAATAGACTACACAGGGACTTGTCTAGACCCAGCAAACAACAGAGAACTAGATATTGAATGTATTAGAATTAGCATATGTGAGTATGGAGTAAAATATTCCTCCATCAGAATTTACTGATGACCTTGCTCTGCAGAACAGATGCCTAGTAGTTTGCAATGATTTTCTATGGGCCATTACATCAGCATAGAAAATCCAGAGCCTTGACTATATATCTACTCCCATGTCAAGGAAGGATGGAGGAGAGTTAGTGCTACTACTTCATTAATGGATACAGGCAACACAAGGACAGAATGAATCAACTTTTACACTAGTGGCAGAACTATATGACTTTTTTCTACGAAATTGGGCAACATACTTGAAGAAACCTGATGAAAATATTTTTTGACATAATAAAATAGTAAGAACTAGCATTTGACTTGATAATATCTCTTTTGATCCTGTGCCATCATCTGTAGTGACTGCAGCAAGACCAACATATTTCCTTCTGAAAATTTGACTAAGTAAATTTCTCCAAACTGTGCTAAAACTTTTCTGCAGTGGTATTTCAGAAGACAGATACACGTACAGAGTTACCAAATCCTTTATGGGATGATCAATGGTTTCCTTGGCTTCTTTGATATAGAAGAAAAGAGAGGAAAAAGAAAAATAAGAAAGAAACCCCCCTCAGTGTATTTCGACTGTCTCTTTGACTCTCATTGTGGAGGGGCAGGGAGCTAGAGCAGAACCATTATGCTGATTTGTCTTGGCTAGAAAATCCTCTAGGGAGGGTGCAGATCAGACAGGTGCGAAAGCTGCAAAATCAGGATGTGAACCACATTGAATACTGGCAGCACACAGTGACAAGATGCTAAAAAAATGTTTTTATCTATGGTGTATCCAGATTCTTAACAATGAAATAATATTCAGAGGTCATTCAGTGTCACTATTTCGTGCAGGGATAATGCTCAGCTTTCTGAATGTGCACCTTTAAATTTATTTTGAAGCCACTGATTCTACCTATTTATTTACCTACTTTTAGGCATTTCTCAGCAATTTGCTCTGTAGCATCTGCCCTGTAGAAGGGCATCGTGATTTATCTACAGCTCTGAATATATTACTTGTTAACCTTTACGAACACCTAGTGTGACTCATTCCATCTTATCACAGCAGACGTCAGTGGGAGTAAGCATCACTCAACAGGACAACCAGTTTGTACAAGATATAGGCGCATGTACAAAATGTACCCAGATAAAAAGAGTCAGTTAATTTTTAAACTGTTAAAAAAGAATATGAATACAACAGTGTAGTCTGCCCTGGGATATGAGCCATATGCATTGGTAGTTGTAATAAGGGGATCAAGAATCTTACAATAGCCTAAATAATGAACAAGAGAAATTCATTGTAATTGTCACCTCTATGTATCTCTAATAAAATAAAACAACAACAACAACAACAACAACAAAAAGGCAGATAGCTTTAGCTCTTTATGAGTCTTTCGCTTTTCCAAGGAACTCTAGTGTTGTTAAACCAGACACTGCCGACCTGAGCAGTACCTTGTTTACTGTATTTCTCTGGCTAATGCTAAGTTCTACAGACTTGGGAAGCACTGCACTTGAACAGTTTAACTTTCAATGGTTTGTCCAGGCTGCAATTTCTAAACTTTGTGCTCATAGAGTTGAAATTCTCTAAGACATGTACTTAAGTGTGTGTACTGTCCTTTGGATTGATTTATATTTTTAGATTCACACAGGCCTTCAGACAGCCAGTAGTGGTCTCACAAAACCAAATTTCTGGCCATTTATACTAAAATGGACAAAATAAAAAATAAAAGCATATAATCCACATTATCTGTTGAATACATGCAAGCAAGCAAACAAAGTTAGAAAGACTGTTGTCTCTCTCAAGTCAAGATTATTCTGTGAGGACAATTGTCTTCAAATTTCATTTCCAAATGGAGACTTCATGAAGGTTTCCCAGGACTTTTCTTTCTGAGATGGATGGAAATGTAAGAATGGTCCAAATCAAGCTGATAAATGTCATGACCAGATATGACTGTGGGATCATCATAGAATTTGAATGATTTGGGTTGGAAGGGACCTTAAAGATCATGTAGTTCCAACCCTCTGCCATGGGAAGGGACATGCCCACTAGACCAGGTTGCTCAAAGCCCCATCCAAACTGGCCTTGAACACTTCCAGGGATGGGGCTTCACAACTTCTCTGAGCCACCTGTTCCAGTGCCTCACCATCCTCATGGGGAAAAAAATTCTTTCTAATATCTAATCTAAGACTTCTCTTTTTCATTTGAAGCTTGGTGTCATCTGCATGTTTGCTGAGGATCCTTTGCACTTGATCCTTTCATCTATGTCTAATAATATTATTAAGTGTTCCAATATTAGTGAAGATATTAAATAACACTGGTTCCAAGATGGATTCCCTGAGGAGCACCACTTGTCACCAGTGTCCATGGGGACTCTGAACCATGAACGGCTATCCTCTGGATGTATACAACCTATTCCTCATCCACCTAACAGTCTCCCCATCAAATCCTTCTGTCTCCAATTTAGAGAGAAGGATGTGGTGAGGACCCCTGTCAAAGGCTTTACAGAAGCCCAGATAAATGACAGCTGTAGCCCTTCCCTTGTCCACTGATGCAGTTACTCCATCATAGAAGGCCACTGGGTTGGTCGGGCAGGACTTGTCCTTGGTGAAGCCATGCTGGCTATCCCAAATCAGCTCCCTGTCCTCCATGTGCCTAAGCACAGTGTCTAGGAGGAGTCTCTCCATGATCTTCCCAGGCATAGGTTTTTCAGGTTTATTTAAAGTATACTGATTTTGACACATTAACTGCAAATGTTAAATTTGCAATGTACTCAGCACCCGCTGTCTCAAAATAAGATCTTTACAGCCATACAGAAAGGCATTTTTGTTGGAATTATGACAAATGCCATGTGCTTGAATAAGATTGTTCCTATATCCTACAGTATTTCACCTTAGTGAAGTCTAGTAAATTTGCTATTAGAAAGACTTCCTCCACAACCAACAACTACAAGAGATTAGGAAGTGCTTACCTAGGCAGCTGAATTAGGGGCCTAAGAAAGACAGTAAGTTACCAATATTTTTAGATTTCTACATGAATTTTGGATGCTTTAGAGGCTCTTTAAACAGGATGTAGGTACCTAAAGTAGCAGCCAAAGTTGAATGCCCCAGACAAGGCTGAGTGAATCTTTTCTTGGTTTATTAATACTGGACTGTGCACATTTGACTATTCACAATTGTTCAGTTTAAATGAAAAATTCTATGTTTCCCACAGGTGCACTGTTGATCTTGAGAATTTTCCATGTATCAAAAATTTATGATATCTCAATTTTATATCTTACTATCTTGTTGTAGCTAGTTTGTTTGTGAAAAGAAAATTCTTCCTTCCTACAAGGGTAGCCCTGGGCATTACATGTAAATCACTTACAATATTGCCCTCATGAAGCAGAGGCTTTCAGATTAGAAGAGACCTTTGCAATCCATAGCTAACATGGCTTTTCAGCATTGAAAATTTTAGATAATGAAGTTGTCACATATTAGATTACCTTGGTAATGATGTATCTGCTTCTGATAGAATTTCAGGTTGAAGCATTTACTTAAACTTACTTTTTGCTTTGTACTCTGACATGGTATGACTCACATAGCTTCCCTTGATGTGTCTTAAACTGACACCTTGCCATAGATATGCAAATGCTCCCATTTTCTGAAAAGAGCAATTAATATACTCTTGATAAACCAGGAGTTTTACAGAAAAATACTGATATTTTTACACATTGCCAGGATATAAATTATATGATTCAGGACTTGCTACCAAACTTTAGCATTTCTTTAAATGTACAGATGAACTTCTGCAACAACAATTAAGTGATACTGTTGTGAAAACTATATTTTGCATAATACTAGAAACATGCTGGTAAGCAGTAATGCTAATTGATCATACACTTTACACATATTTTTGTAGATATAACACATATAAATATAAAAATAAATCTATTATAAATTAAGCCTATTGTATTTATGTTCCAATATCCATTTTTGTCTTTTGCTGTTGGTTTCTGTTGTACATACAGGAATACATAGGCTCAGATTTTGTTTATCTTTACCAAGACAAACCCCATGTTATTAAATGCCTTCTATAACTTGTAAGCATCATTTATTGACATATTTTATTCCTATGATTGTCCAAGTCCTAATTTTAAAAGCTCTTAGAACTTGGTGTCCTTGTTTTCAATTTTGTACAGCTTTATATTTCCCTTAGAGAATGTTCCAGATGAGCAATATGAAAACTGGAGGTAAACATTGTCAGTCAAAGGGATTTGGAGGCAGAAAATATTTCCACTGGAAATGTTTTTGCATAGTTTAAGCTGCAGTTTAAAACATGTATACCTAGCAGGGTGAAGTTAATAATCCTATTTAACTTTATAAATTATGAATATTGTGTTTATTACTGTGGATGTAGGAAACCAACTGCTATAGGTTGTTACACCTAACTTTTACCTGGCTGGTCTTCCTTGGAATCATCAGAATGGGATCCAAAATATGTCTCCCCACTAAAGAAAGTCTCTTAAGGCTCATTTGCTCACATTTTTCACTTTTGAGTGAAAATGAATAAATACTGTCTGAGATACATTAGGGCACCTTAAGCACTGAGGTGTCATTGGCAAACTGGAGACCTGTGTCAAGCCTGTGATCTCCTGGAGTAGTAGCAGGGGAGCGGGTGGGATACCTGCCCTGCTAGGGAAGGTGGGCTGCCTGATGTTGGCAGGCCCATAACCTGGTGAGCCAGCACATCTGTGTATGAGTTCAGTCCTTAAATCAGGGTACATATGCAACTGTCAATGACTATCCAGGAAGAAAATGAGAGATGGTAGATTTAAGGGAAGTATTTTAAAATCTGCTTTGCCTATAAGCTCTGTCAAGTGCAGCACAGAGGTGGTATCCAGGCACATGTATGCTTCTGTTTACTAGGTCTTGACTATTTGATTTTTGCTTTCCTCTTGCATTGTCCTCTTCTCTTTCTGCATTTCTTTTACTATTTAAAGAGAGCATGATTCTATATAGGAATGATTGTGAGTTTAATTTCAATGACTGAGAGAAGATGGGAGAGGTAGGGCAGGTGTTTAAGATTCATCCTCAGTGCTCTTAGGACCCAAAGCTTTATAGTTTATATCAAAGCTCTTTTATTGTCAGAGAAATCCCAGCACTCCCAGGTCAGCTCTGCATGGCAGAAGAGTCCTGGTATGAATTAATGATCTAGTTTTGTAACTATATTGCTGTTGTTTTATTTTCTCTAGTACAACTACTGAAGAAGAGATCCAGTGTTACTTGAAGTGTTTCAAGCACCTATGTCCTCTGACACTCTCTCATTCCATCAAGATTATCAGTACTGTTTAGTTTATACCTGAGATACATTTTTCTTCCTCATATAAGATCCTATTATGTGTAAATTTAAGAACATTTAATTCACCCTCATAATAGCTGTGGCACATATTAATCACACAACATTGTTATCAATGGACAAAGTATTCTTAATTGTGCAAACTTAACTTTAAACTTTTGAACCATCTGTCTCATGTACATTGATAAAATTTTGTTTACTAGTACAGTGGTATTATATTTTTATTAATAGAACAATTTCTGCATGAATATGTATTTTTATATTATGATCCACTTGCTCAAACCTTTACTCAGAAGTTGGTAGACAAACACTTCTCTTACTGAAGAGCAACAAATATATAATATATTTCATGACCAAAATACCCTTTCCTAACTACTATCTTTCTTAAGCCACATAATGTGAAATAAACTCCATTTATTCCAACTGAATATGAAGCTATGTCAATATGTCACAAGAAATGAAATACATCTTGTCAGAGAACAAACAGAAAGAACCGAAGACAAAAATTTGTAGACTACCAGTTAGGTCATACCAGTTTTGGACAGGAAGGACAATGTTGCTGGATATTTGAAGGTCATCTTCTGTGGTTGGATAGTTCCGTATTACAAGAAATAGTTTAGGAATGAGAAGGTAATAGCACTGTTGAACCTGACACTAGCTGAGTGAGAGTTCCTATGTCTTGTGCTCTGATTTACTTAAAGGCAAATTTTACTGTGTAATGAAAATACCTCTCAGACTAGAGACTTATATTGTCAATCAAGTAATCTAACTACTAGGTGAGAGAGGACAGATGTCCCAGTGGAGAAACAAAAAGTATAGAGTCATCCCATCACTGAAAAATGCTCTTGCAAAGGTAAAAGTTTGTGAGTCTACTGAAACTCAGTTGTGCCTGATAGGTGGTCTGCTCTCTTTGCACGTGGTAAAATGAAGGCATTGCTATCTGAGTTGTTCAGTGGAAGAAACCCCAGTTGGGGTGTTTTATGGATGATTTGTGTTACATTTTCAGAGTGATTTTTGTGGGTTTTGTTTCGGTATATTTTTTTGTGAAATATGGAAAAATGATTTTGTGGCAATTGACTAGGAGACTGGAATTTGTTTTCTGTAACTAAGTATGGTAAAAGCAAAGAGTGCTTACAAAATCTATTATGTGGAAAAAGGATTAGGCTTCTGGGTTTAGGCAATATGACATCTCTAAAGATAGAAAATTATGACTGAATATTTGTAGTGGACTTTATCAATATCGTAATTTTATTTTCTTTTTTTTTTTTTAAGACTAAGCCTCAGTAGAAAAATCTCTGCTCCATGGATCAGTTCAGGTTTAGTGGGTCAGAGTTACAATTTTAACTCTTATTGTGTTACTTCTCACTGTGACTATGTTTATAAATCTGTTTCTTGGCAGGATTACATATACTTATATGTTACTTCCATATATCCCAAATTTTATAGAATCCAGTATGTTATGAAAAAGTAAAACTTTTGAATTTTCTCCACTTCAATATTTATAAATTACAGAAATGATGACTCAAAATTAAGGTATTTTGCTTTTTTCCAAACTTTCTAGATAAAGCTTTTCTTTAGTCAAATTTGCAGCTGCTGATGTTGAGCATAATACCATTTTTACTAAGGGTAATATGAGTTTATATTAAATACAGGTAGACAATGCAAGTATTAAAAATTCCTTGAAAATTAAACCATTATCCTCATTGCACTGGCATCATTCTGAGTTTACAACTTTACAGTGTTTACATGTCACTGGAGAAGGATTGTATGTGTTACCAGAAGGATTGTGTAAAAAGCACTCCTTGAATTCAGGATGCATGCAAGAGATGCTGAAGTTTCTTGGTGCTCTCAGCACAGCCCCTGCTGTTAATTCTGCTTTGAGTTACAGCTCCTCTGATGGTGGGGATCCTTTCCTTTTGCAGAGGAAGAAATTAGTCCAGTTAGCCTTTATTTTCATCTCTGCTCTAGGTGCCCCAGGCACCTCAGACATCAGACCAGGTAGGAAGGGAAACAATCTCTGCCAGGTAAATGCCCAGTTCCCATTATTCTCTAACCTGGAACAAGGCAAAATTAAGGTTTCCCTTGTTATTCACTTGAATTGAAATTTAGTTCCTTGTCAGGTAAAATTCAGAGCATAAATATTCCCTAACCCTTTTTCAAGGCAATTTATTATTTTGAAGTCTTTCAGGGAGTGCAATAGTTCAGAATTTTCTGCAGAGAATAAGTATGTTTGTATCATTAAGGGCTCCTAACCTGCTGTTTCCCAGATTTTGAAGAAAATAGCCATGAGCACCAAAGTGATAGACAGAGATAAATATTTTACAGGTCCAAAAGCTGCCTTCAGAAACTGGAACCAAATAAACAAACAAATAAATAAAATGAGAGAAGTACACAACACTCTTTAGTAAGAGCAGAAGGGCAAGATAGCCAATAAAACAAAAATGGTTTGAAATCCTACATGCATAAGGAATTATTTTATAGAATTATTTTTTCAAACGTGAAGTGAGTGTTTGATCTTAATCTAGTGAATAGTGATGCTTCTGCTGGCCTCAGTAAAATAATATCTGCTACTAGAAAAACAGGTTATCATAAAAGATGGACTTCACTCTTAATTAAAGGGCCAGGACCCTAAGGTATGTTGAGTTAGTATAATGACAATTTTGTAGTATAAGAAGTTTATTTTAAAAGTTAAATTTGAAAAGACCCTAGCTAGGGGATGGCTTGATCAATCAATCTTTCTGTATTCTGAAACTTTAAAAAAGAAAAAAGAAAGAAAAAAGGAAAATAGTTTTCTGAGGCAAATATGTTGCAAATGCAAAAAAACCCTGATATGCTACATGTCCTTGTCTTTGTATAGTAAGATGAGGACTGAAAATTTCAGTGCTTTTTGGTTTACTTTATCAATTAAAAATGAAAACTGGATGCTCATCACAATACGTATATTAGGAGATCTAAAAAAAAAAAAAAAAAAATTAGGTCAATAGAAACTAGGGAGTTCTAACACCGAATTAAATATTTACCTTTAAAAGTGAAGCATCTAAAAACCTTTCATTTGCTGAGAGTGAGACTAAAACAAAATTTCAAAAAAATATTCAAAAAGAGTGTATTTCTCCAAAATATGCTTCAAGATATACTTGTTTTGATGAAATAAATTCATATAAATCCCTTTAAACTTAATATATTCATATCCATGTAGCTGCTATTTTAAATGGAATAGCAGAATAGTAGCAGCTCAAAAAGATGGCAAGCTGCATAAAATTATATGCAATATTTATATTAAATAATACATAAATACCTTATTTATCAGTATTTTAGTTTTAAATTTTAAGGATATTACTTGAACTATTTGTTATCTAATATAAAGTTAATTTTAATACAGCAATTGTAATTGGTACTTACATGAAAGCATCTCTGAAAAAATAATTTTATAAAGAAAAATCTCAATTTTAAAAATAAGAAACACTAACTGAAGTTTCAAGTAGGGGAAATTGTTCTTAGACTAGGAAAAATCCGTAACAGATTGACCATTATAAAAAAAAAATGCAAATGCAAAATACTAATTATCTTTCAGATCTAAGAAACTCTTAAGATGTATTAAAAAAGAGTAAAGATCCAAATAGATTGGTTGCTGTAAAATTAAAGCTAAATTATTCCAACAGGAAAAATAAATAGGCATCCTGATTATGAGCCATTCAAAATAATTTGATTTGGAAATATATTTTCTCCAAGTGTATTTACAGCTGAGGCCAAAATCTTAGAGTCCTTCCAGAGAAAAACCACCAAAGCTTAAAGTTGCAGACCCAGCTGCTTTAAGAATCTGCAATGCAAAATGATATCTGCAGCCAAGGTCTGCACCCAGCTTTGAACAGATTTAGGTTTGCTAGTTATCCACAGATAACTGTCAGGATGAGTGTTCTTTAACCTGAAGATACCATGCTTCACATTGAAGAAGCAATATAACTGTGTGGAGTTGTGGTGGGGTTTTTTTATCCCCTGCTGGATTTGAAAAGAGAAGTAAATTTATGGTTGGGATCACTCCTGCTTTATTGAGGAAAGTAACTTCCAAATAACAATCAATAAACTGATCATGACCATCTCTAGTAGGACAAAAAGGAGTCTATTTCTAAGCTGGTAAACAATAAACAGATATTGTAATTTTGATGGAGTTTGCAATGTCTTGTCTGTTCCTGGAAAGCCTGTCAGACCTACTGAGTTTTTGACTTGGTACTGATACAAAAATATCAAAAGGCATTCTGACAGAGACTGGATGAGTGAAATTGAATGCAAGAGATCACAGAAGGACTCTTGTAAATATGAGATTCAATGAGAAAGGCAGATATCTTCCTTTAGCTATGGAATAACTAAAGTCAAATAAAGCCTTTGACTGTGTACAAAAGGAATCTCTGAAACTAGTTTAGTGAAATTTCACTGATAGTTTGAAAACTACTGAAAATATTTACTGGGATCTTGGGGCTGCAGTAAAATCACAGTGGAATACACTTCCATTCAGACTTCTGTAAAAATACATTCTTTTCCATCATTTATGTTAGAATAACTGGCACAAGAATTGTAAAATGAAAGGGATGTAAAAGGTTAGCTTAATTAGGATACAAAACAAACAGCAAAGAATCAATATTGTTTCTTTCATGGAAGAGGTCATGATGGTTGCCTAGTCAAGGTTCTATCTGAATCTTCATTTAAAGCTTGCTTTTCCTTCATTCTTTCTAATTCCCTCCTAAATCTTCTAAATGCTTCTGGGTATAAAACTTTACCGGAGCTGGTATTCTAAAATGTTTACAATTGTTCTTTTATTTATTTCTTTTATTTTTTTTTTTTTTACTTTGAGCTCCAAAGTACAGAATCTGCTGCCTATGGATCTTTCTAAGGAAAGTAATATAGCCCAAAAGAAATCGAATTGAACATGTTTTAATCCACTATGGTTATGCACCATACTCATGAATCAGAAGGCATATTGCTAAGTAAACTCCCTTTATTGGCTAGAGAAGACAACCCAAGGACATAAGCTGGCTTCCTAAAATTTGACAATATGAATAATAAAAGATTGTCCAATGAGTTCTTCCACATATATGAGATCACTTTGCTTCTGAAAGTAGAATAATTAGCTGAAATGAAAGGGAGACCAGATTAGACAAGAATTTGAAGACAGTTTACCTGCAAGTGATTTAGAAGAAATACATCAGCAAATACTACAGATTAATAAAATAAAAAGTTTCAGAAACTTGAAAACTTACAAAAGTGTGTTGACATGGAAGAAGGGTAATGAGAAACTAAATGGTACATTAGGACCTCTTAATGATCTGTAAATAAGGAGAAAGCAAGGATTAGTATGAAAGAATAATACAGCTAGGGGTGAGAGGGGAAGACTAAAAAGACTTACAAAAGCCAAGGACATAAAAAGCAATGAAAGGGAAAAATGCACAATACAATGGTAAAATGAAAAGGGAGGACTAACTAGGCAGATGGTCTTCAGGCAGAAAAGAACTGTGTGTTTCAATGGACTGCAAACTTACTGTAAATTAGAAGCATTATTTATGATTTGCACAAATAAATGGGGAATAATTCCTTTATAGAAGAAAACGCTGCAGTGCATTACAAAAGTGCATAATGACATTATTGCAGCTGTGATAATCTAAATTACATTCACGGGGCTAATAAAACATCTTACCTTTCCCTACAACTTCTGCTTCATTAAGCGGAATAACGCTTGTAAGACACAGAAGGTAATTATGATGCTTTGTTTGGCATGGAAGACATCTGGCATACTGCCTCTAGGATTGGGCAGTGGACGTAGAATAAAAGGACTAATAGGCGACACTTTAGAGGGCAGGAATATAAATTATTACCGATGTGAAATAAAGACATCAAGGGAAAGAAGAAACTGATGCAGCAGTAACATTTGGTTTGAAATATTAAATGAAATGTAAAGGAAATGACAGGGTGAATAAATAAATATACTTTATGATTACTAATGGTAGAACAAGAAATAATAGACCTCTGTTAAAAAAAAATAAATTTGTTTAGTATTAGCATGAATTTATCAAGTATCTAGATGAACACCTAGGGAGGTTGTAGGGTCTCAATGCTAAGAGACAAGAACAAGAAACGAGGTAGTGGATCTTCAAGTCAAATGGAGAAGTCACACATCACTGAAAATTCCAGAATTTTCCTTGCAGCATGATTAATCATTGAGCATCCTGTGGGTCTGTTGTGTGTCTCTGACATCGCTGAGTAACTCCATGAAGTTACTGTGATTCCCATAGCACCACCCAGTTGACTTGGCATTTGCATCAACCATTCACAGCATCTGGTGTCTGTGCAGTTTTGGTGTGTAAACAGTGACTGTCAGATGCCCACACAGCTGCTTGCTCACTCCCCCTCTTCAAACAGGACAGGAGGAGAAAATGAGATGGAAAAAAGTTTTTTGGTCAACCTAAGGGCAGACAGATTACTTACCAGTTACTGTCATGGAAAAAGCATATTTGACTTGGACAAAATTGATTTCATTTATTGTCTGTTCAAATATATATAGCAATGATGATATAACATATGAACAGGCAAAAATCTCAAAACCTGCTCCTCATTCCCCTTTTCCCTGGTTCATTTCTGGCTTGTCCCTCCATCACACAGCACTGAAAGATTTGCATTGTGGGTTGTGGTGAATTCCTATAGCTCCTATCCATCCCTTCTTCCTCTTTTTGGTTTTCCACTGCTCCAGCATGAGCTCACCACCCCTGCCGCTGCCAGCACTTTGACACCTAAGCCCAAAATAGTAGACAAGACAGTCCTGGACTGTTATAACTGCCAGTTTTTTAGTATCTTAAGAACAGGGTAGCTACAGGTCATGAGTAATGTGTGTCAGCCTGCAATAATAAAGGCAAGATTACATTGTCAGTCCCTTCTGGAGAGAAACAAGAGGTGATTGATTTTGGGTGTGAGCTAGGAGCTCCAAATTACAACTGTATGGGTTGTAAGTTGTACAAGTCACAACAGGTTGTAACTGTACAACTCTGTAAGTTTCTGTGTCTCTAAAAAGTTAATACACCACTATAATCTTCTTTTCTGTGACTCTATTAACAATGTCTGTTCTCATTTCATATCTGTTCAGTTCTTCAGGGACTCTTCGGCAAATTTATGTCCTCCACCAGAAAAACTAAATCAGATAAAATCAGATAATCAGAAAAAGCATTTTAAATTATTAAGCTATTTTAGTCAGTCATAGATAATAACAACAAAGGTTGTTTGCTGTGGAAGGGGTATGGAAATTTAAGAAGATGCCTTGGATATCTAGGGTAACAAATTTTGGATATTTCACCAGGACAGTTCATTTCCTGATTGTGATATTCTGTGCCAGGTCTTCATTATAAGCAGATGATTTACTGAAAACTTAGGTATCGTAGATGATTTAATAATTCCAATATTATTGTTTATAGTTTTCTTACATATATTCAAGTAAATATGAGGAAGTATATAATCCTTAGATATGTGCCCATAATTATGAATAGCTTTACTTTTTGCTGACTAAAATTATATGAAGACTAGTTTTTTCCTGTCATATTCATGTGTGTATACCAAGCAACACATTCATAGATGTATTCATATGTATTATATATGTATGAATTATTTAAAGAAAAAACAGAGAAATTTAAAAATTAAACTTCAACCCAAGCTTTCAGTTAGGTCCATTTATTGTTTTTGTAAATAGAGGCTTTAAAAAAGAAAATTTCATGATTGGTTAGTTAGGACATATAGATTAGGATTATATGATGGTTTTAACTCACTCCATACCTGGCTCTATATTCTTTCCTCTTTTTCTGGCAAGAGCTGTTATTCAAACAATAATTGAATATCCTTTATCTATTGTGCTTAGGGTACTCTGTAAACTTACACAGAGACTTTATGATGTGAAAATTTCAGCTATTTTAAACCCTATTCTCATAAAACACTTTCTTATACAAGCACTATAGAGAAAAGTAGCACTTTTGATCACAGCACCCAGCTAGTAATTCTTACACTCTATTACACTGCAGATGATTTAAGGTGAAGGTCTCAACTCTGCTGCAATGAGTCACTTAGCAGGTTAAGCAAACAAAACTCTAGAGTAAACATCTTCACACTTCAGAAAGAACAAAAGCTTTTCTTTCTTTTCCTCTTTATCAATGTATCAATTTTTCATTCTAAATGCTTACCAGAAAAAAACACTTTACTTCATTAGTCAGTTGCGTTCCTATGGAGCCCTCCCTGTATTGTTATTGCTTGATTTCATAAGTCCTTTACTGAAGAGACATGAGGAGGGGAAGTTGCTAGGGAAGGAGTGAGAACAGCCTCTATATTTAGTATCACAATCTCTCAACACCATTCTAAACAACAGCAGATTTCAGTGGCCATCATAATGGGCATTTTTTAATCCATATTTATCCTAAACTCTCTGTGCTCTCCCTTCTCAGATAGGTCTTTTGAGTATGGTAGAATCATGAACATTGCAGTGGTGGTAAGCACATCTTACACAACTGATCCAGCTTCTCAGCATAGGTTTGGAAAGCACAATATTTCTCATTGATATGGCAGAGATAATAGGCTTGAAGCAGTCCCTGTTATAGAGTAGCTGCTTACTTTCATAGGTATTTTGTAATTGTCACCCTTCAATCTGCATTGCACCTATATGAACAACTTAAACTCTGGAAATTATTTTAGAAGATGAATCATGAGGCTAAAAACCAGTTATTGATAGTCCTCCTGTAGTCTGATATTTTTTCCAAATGTAGTTATAGAGAGCAAACTGTCAGTTATATGTCAGATGGAAGTGTGGAAATGGAAAATGTTTGCAAAACTCAACATTTTTAACTAAACCTCAGAACTTCCTGAGATTTTTTGCAATCTCCTTGTCTATAATACAACTATACATTTGTAATCTTAATTTTTAATGCTTCACATGGATGCAGAATTATGACCCTATTAGGCAAGAATGCAAACACTTCTCTCAAGGTCAGGGGAAACGGAATGAGGTTAATACTGAGTAATGATGAAATAATACTTAATATTTTTATAAGCCCTTGGACTGTTTTTCAGTAAAGAAACAACTATTTCAAAGTACTTTATGATGCCTTCTTGGATAAGAGTGTATTGGATATATAAAATTTATTAACAAGTTATATTTTTTTATTTTTTCTTTTAAAATCTGCTTAATAGTTCAGATTGCCAGAAGAGTATGTATTATGAGCTAAGCTACACTTCTTTGATTAGGCAAATAATTCCATTCATTTCACTAGCACAGCTCCTAAAGTATAGAACGTAATGAAACCACAAAATTTGCACTAATTCATACTATAGGCACTTCCTATTTTGAGAATAATTTTCTATTACTTCCAGGTGATATCGCAAGCAGTAACTTCAGAATAAAATATACATCACTCAGGCTATCAAATCTGTCAGTCTTCCATCTTCATACCCTTTTTGTTTTCTAGGCCCTTTTCACTTTGATTTGGTAGCATAGTTCATATTCCATTCCATTATGAATTTAATTTAATGGCAATGCATTAGGAGTGAAAAATACCGTCTTCTGAAATTTGTATTCAGGAAGTATTTTATTGTCATTGAGCATAAGGAATCAAATTTATGCAAATTTGAACCACTACTCATGAAGGCTTAGGATCAGTTCATGGGTGAGTTCTCCATGGCTGGATGCCAGATGCCCACCAAAATCACTCTATCACTCCCCATCTTAGCTGGATAGGGGAGAGAAAACAGAACAAAAGGCTCAATGGCCTGACATAGGGGCAGGAGAGATACCATCACAAGCAAAACAAGCTTGATTTGGGGAAGAAATTAATTAAAACAATTAATTGCAAATTTGTGCCCATTTTTCTTGTAGGCCCCCCTTTAAGTACTGAAAGGTCACCGTAAGGTCTCTCCTCCCCTCCCCATTTTTAATATAATTTTCCCCATCTCTTGACACAAAACTTTTAAGCTTTAGCACTCTTAAATCCTGTCAATATATTCAGCAAATTTAGAACCTGTGACGTGGTGAACCAACTTTGTGAGCACATATGTGCATATATCTGCCTAAAGACAGAATGGACGTGGAGAAAAGATAATAAAACTAGAACATCATAAAGAAATAATGTCTCTTTACTGGAAAATAACATCTAAAAATATTAGTTCAGTGCCAGATTGGACTTGCCTTTCTTCCTCTTTAAACTTAACATCTACTCTAATATTTCTTAAGCAGCAATGGGAAGAAATGTAACCTGTTATGAATTAATAAATATTACGAAATTAAATTATATTTATAGTATACATTATTTATTTTGGTAGCACATCAGCAAACAAACATACATTGTTTCCATTTTTACTCCTTTCTTTTATAATTCATCGTGAGGAAACACTAGCAAAACATGAGATATTCCAGGTCCTTCATCTTTTTAAGTTTACTTCCTTTTTGCACAAAGGTTCCTTATAAATGTAAAGATCAAACCAATTCTGCAAGTATAATGTGGTAAGTACACGATTTGCTTTTTATAAAATCAAAAACTCTGGAAACATGGAATATTTGTAAGCTTTCTACAGAAGAAAAAGCAAAACCTTCAACTTATTTTAAGAAACACTGAGTTAAGTGTACTTTATAACATATGTTCACTGGTATTTTGGCTTCTTCAGTAGCCAGAATGCCTGTAATATAATTTTTTTTTGTTAAAAGGAAAAAAATTTGAGGGATGAAAATTACTATCTAGAAAATCTGAACAGAAGGTTTTTTGTTTGAGAGATCATACTCTAGATGAACTGAAAAGGAAGAAAAAGGGAATGATCATAAAGAGAACCATATGGGAGACAGTCACTAAGCTATTGAGCAAAGAAATATTGTTCTCTCCCTTTTAAGTTTCACCCATGCATGAATTTGTCACTCTTGTTTAAGAACTATCTATTCTATTTACTGGAGATTAAGTCCTCTTCAGAAGCCACTACAAAATGTTCCATGCGAAAAGGCAATATTTTAGGTCTCTTAAAATCCTTTTGCTCTGTTTTCTTTTCCATAAAACTGTTTCTTGCACCCAGCCAGTCTCCTAACCAGGAGGTTTAGGACCTGATCAGATTCCCATCACTTGTCAACAAAATTTTGACACTTGAGTGTAGGACTAAGTCTGCAATCCTTGGGTAATTATAATTGAGAGGCCTTAAAAAACCAACTTTCCACTGAGTATTACAGTCATCAGTTTTTGGAAATTGTCATTTCATAATAAGCTCTTTCATTTTTCAAAATCCAGCCTTGAAGAAATACTTAAGTGTTTAAAAAAGTTGCAATGAACTTCTGTATATACAGCTTTTTCCATCATGTCTTGCTGAATTACAGACTGAAGTAGCAACTGGATTCCAAAGCATCAAACGTATAATAGACTGAGGAGCCAAAACCTCACAGAGTTGTGAACCTTATGCACTTATACACTACTTTCTCAAAGCCTCTGCAAATAGGGCATGCATTTTTGTAATCATATATGTTTGTCTATATATTTTTTTTATTACATCTTAATAGAAAAATCCTTGAGCTCACATTGGAAAATGGCATTGCCTTTATCAAGAAATAGCTTGAAAATAATAGTGGTGTTGGAATCGGGGTTTTTTAGGAGCACATAATTGTGTAAAACCTATTACTAACAAAAGGTTTTATAGCAAAATTGCAAAGAATATTCTCTGCTGTCATACCACAGTAGATAACTTATCCTTAAAATAAGATGTTGGTGGAATCAGTTAGTTTCAGCAGGCTTTTTTTTTGTAGTGCTCAGGCTAAACCTAGAATTGGGCAGCTCTTTAAACATGGCTTATGCATCTAAAGTCATATTTATTATTCTATTTTCTGACATTACATTCTCTTGGTATTAAAGCACATCTTCACAAATCTGTGACTGTGGCTCCTTGGGATTTAGAAGTGCAATTACAGTGAGACCGAAGTAAACACTATTTCAATTACCATCATTAGTGAAATATGTGGGGGGCTTTGCAATGTTGTTATAATTAAAATTTTGTCTAAGTTAGCTTTGCTTTCCTTGTTATCAGATGATTGTAAATCTACAGAGAAGACTGAGAAATTTCTGAACAAGTTTTCTTTGGATTCATAAATTGTTTTCTAAGGTAAACAATAATATTTTAGTCACTCAGTTATTTGATGTACAAATTACTCAGAAAAAAAAAATACTTTTTTCCCTGAAAACATACCTTTTTGAAGAAAGTAAGTGAGAATGTCCCCTTCTTATTAAAACTTTGGAAAACAGCTGGAAAAATCATTGTTGTAGTATGTATGGTTTCTTTTTTGGGAGGGACAAAAAGTATCATGTCCTGCCTACAGGACTGGGAGCTGTACTTAATGTCATCCATCCTATCTCCACTATGACTCTGAGTACTTCACGTTTTTTGAAGGTGGACCATGCATGAAATAGGGTGCAATGGAAGTTTGTGTAGCTCATTCCATCTCCGGATCATGGATGGACAGACTCAGAGCTATTGAAGTAGTTCAGTGTTCCAGGATGAAAAGGGGTATTCCTATAAAGAACCTCTGAGGGAGTATCAGTGCTTCAGTGCTCCAAGTGGCACATATTAAAGTATTAATTGGATTTCTGGAATAAGGAAATGAAGAGTGTAGTTATTAGCTCAATAGAGCTGTAGCACCCATAAAGTTGACATTACTCTGGCTTTACTCTGATATCACTGAATGCAGACCGTGGCCCTTTGTTCCTTACATTGTTTCCTTTGTGTAATAAACTTTAAATTACTCCTTACAAATGGCTGTTTGTTTACTTGACATATTTCAGGGATATTTTGCTAACAAGTGCCTTGTCACCATGAATTTATTTTATGTGCACAGCAAAGGAATTGATCAGACTGTGTTAATTTTGTGTTAATGCTGCTTCCACCTGTACCTCTTTAATCTTCTGCTATAATAAAAAAATAGTTAGGAATTGGTTGATACTCATTTTTTTGGAGTAATTTTAGGCAAAATTTATGTCTTTGTGCTTAGAGTTCTGTCAGATCTAAACGGAAACTTACTGTTATTAGCTACATTGGCAATATCTATCAATGTGATGAAGATTGACAAAATTAGAAATTTTACTTTTTAGATAGTTTAGACAGACAGAGGGGGAAAGAAGGAAGAGAGGTAGATGTACCTATGTGGTGCAGATTAAACTTAAAAGTCCAAAAATTAGAACTTTAAAATTATCACGGAGGTGCTCTTTAGATCTAAACAATGTCAAACTGGATAGCTAGATGTTAAATTCTGAGCACTAGGGTGTTTGCCTCCATCCTATCCACAAAGCAGCCCTCCCACTGCTTAGCCTGTCCATGTAGCAGGGATTGGGATCCATGTCTCTGTCTGCCAGCTGGCTGTTATAAAGAAATAAGAAATAAGAAATTAATCCTTGCTCTCTTTGTGTGGCTAAAGGATTAATTATTTACTTCATGCAAAGTGGTACACATTCAGTGGGCAAAATTAAAAGCATATTGATGGACTAGATGACCTTGAAAAGTACCTTCCAACCCAAAGTATACTATGATTCTAAGATCCAGTCAAATTTGCCACTGAATTTTGTGTATCTTGAATTAGGTTTTTTTTAATTGGTCCATGTACTAGGTATAGTCTCCTCTAGTAGCAAAGAACTCATTATAAGATAGTTACCTAAAAAAACAAATGAGTCTCACTAGAAGTCTGTCAAATATAATTTCACTCTGCTATATTTATAGTAGTTGATTCCTGTGTTATCTGATTGAAAGTTAGAAATCATGTCTGCAAGGGATTTATCTTCTATCATTTTTTGTAGAGAATATTGAAAAAGAATTATATGATCTATGGAAATCAGAACAGGTAGAGGCAAAACTTGACAAGAAACACACTTTCTCATCCATATTTTCTATAGATTCTCAATTTTATAATCAGGACATTAATTTTGATGTACCACAATTTCAGATGCCATCATCAAGTATGCTCAGTTCTTAGTTTCTAATTAACTTTTTCTATGTTTTATATATATATATATATATATATATATATATATATATATATGCATTTTAAAGATTACTTTCAAAGTTACACTACTTTACAGAAACCCTTTCAAATCCTTGTAAATCTGTTAATCTTTTTTCAGCCTTTAGGAAAAGGCAGAAACAGACCCTAGACTGAAAAGTTTCTGCCCGGTACCCAGTGTAACAGGACACTTTGTTTATGCAGCCCGACAATTGACTGTGCCAGTCCACTATGAATTTTGTATATGAAACTCTGAAACATACTAACAGGGCAAGTTTTATTTGATTTTCCATTATTGAGCCCTTCTAAAAATGATAGTTAGTGTCATCTCTAGAGGCAGAAGAGCTAAAATATGTTTGACTTGGTTGATGAGATATAAACTCATTTCAAATATGGAAATTATATGCTGTGATATACATGAGAAAAAAACTCATGCTGAGTTTTGTGTGTGTGGCAGCCTCACACAGCTTTAATTTACAGTTACTCATTTTTACAGACAGCAGAAGCTTAGCCACCATTTATTTTATTTTATATATATACACAAAACAATTTTCATAATAGTGAAGCATCAGTTCTGATATGCAGCTCAACCTTTCCCATGGCCTAGGCTAGATTTCTCATCATACTATTTGATTTCAGAAGTCCTCATCCAACAACGGTAAACAGAGATTCTTCATGTAGTTAAGAGTTTGCCTAAACCCAAATGTCTCGTGTCATTTGAGATGCCATGGGGTATCTTCCTGGCTTCCAGCTGCTGCTGTCAAAGGACACAGTCCTCCACAAGTCCTGTGTTACACCTTGCAACCCCACCATGACATAAACACATATATTTGAGGGTGGTTTAATGACATGAAACATCCATCTTCAGGTAACTGAACCATATTCTAAGGCACAAGATACAATCTAAGATAAACTACTGAGTATGTAACTACCCATGGGCAGTGGATAGTCTTAGTTAATCAAGTCATATTTTAGGTAACCAAGCTTTCATATCAGACAGCAAAGGCTTAGCCCATAGAGTGTGGAGAGCAGTTTAGCTCACTATGAAAAAGATCCTAAAGCAAAGATCATATTGTTAATTAGCTCTTGAACACATCAATTGCATTTACTAGATCTCCATTGTCTGTGATGTAAGCCTTGACAGGTCATATGTCATTAGACACTTTGACATAGAAACTCAAATGTAAGTATTTTAGTCTTGAACTGTATCATGACCTAGATATTTACTCTTAAATGTTAACAGCTGACCTAGTCTTTTATTGTGACTGGAAATTTTGGATCCATTTCAGATTTCTGCTTTTGATTAGTTGAAATGCATGCCAGCAGTACCTATTTCTTTTCTTTTACTATAAGGGATCCTGAGGTGACTAGCTTAGCCATTACTATCTGCTAGTTTCTGAAATGTACCATGTTAATGTACCAGTTTCTTAATGACTAGGATTGCTCACAATCTTAAATTTAATATCATTCTCAAATGCACTAGTATACTATAAAGTAAAATATGTTCATGACTCAACTCCATCCATCAACTAAATAGCAGACAGTTGCTTGCTCACTCCCCTACCCTAATGGCATGGGAAGGAGAATGGGAAAAAGGTAAAAACCTGTGCGCTAAGTTAAGAACAGTTAAAAAAAAAAAAAAAAAAAAAAAAAAAAAAAAAAAAAAAAAGAAATAAATAAACCCCAAGAAAAACAAGCGATGAGCAATAGAATTGTTCACCACCCTCTGACCAATGCCCAGCCTGTGCTGAACAGTGATTGGCCCTTCCTGGCCAAGTCCCCCTAGTTCATATACTGATCATGATGTTCTGTGGTACAGAATAGCCCTTTGGCTTGTTCAGGTCCTGGCTGTGCTCCATCCTGGCTTCATCTATGTTTCTTCACTGGCAGAGCATCAGACATTGAAAAGTTCTTCCTTTACAGCAAGCAGTACTCTGCAAAAAGCAAAACATCAGTGTATTATCAACATTATTCTCATACTGAATTCAAAATACAGCCCTGTACCAGCTTCTAAAAGGAAAATTAATTCTATTCCAGCTGAAACAAGGACAAGTATGAAAAGTTAAAATACTTCTTTTGAAGTATGGATTTGTAAGACCAAAAGGAGCTCCTGGCTTCATTCATGTTTCTGCTGTCTGCTGGTTGTCTTACTTGAAAAATGATCTACCAGATTTTTACATTTTATATTAGCCAATTAAAAGAGCTTGTCAAAATAGTAGCAGTAACTAATCATTCCCACAAAAGCAGTAAAATAAAGAATTCAGCATTGATAACATTTCCAACTGAAGATTACTCTTATTAAAAAAAAAAAAAAACAACAAAAAAAAAAACAAACACAAAACCCCAGAAATAATTTGTTAAAATTGCCAAAATATTTTTTTACAGTTCTATGGAACCATTTGTGCTGGTTTTGAATAGGATAAAGTTAATTTTCTTCATAGTAGCTAGAATGGGGCTAAGTTTTGGATTTGTGCTGGAAAGAGTGTTGATAAGACAGGGGTGTTTTCATTATTGCAAGCAGTGTCAATGCCTTTTTGGCTCCTCATGCCATCAATGAGTTGTCTGAGGGTGCACAAGGACTTGTGAGGGGACAGAACCAGGACAGCTGCATACAAATACCAAAGGGACATCCCATACAACATCGGGTCATGCTCAACACAAAGCTGGAGGGAGAAGAAGGAAAAGGAGGACATGCAGAATAATGCCATTTGTCTTCCCAAGTCACCATGATGTGTGATTGTGCTGGTTTTAACAACCAGCTAGGAAATAAACTTCAAATATTCTACTCCCTCCCCCCCCCCCCTCCCCTCTGACCCCTTCCCATAATGAAGGGAATTAAGGAGAGATTATAAATTGAAAATAAAAAAAATTACTAAAATCACAATAACCATAGCAGTAAGTACACAAACCATAGCAAAAATACAGAGAAAGAAGGTGTCCTACCCACAAAAGGGCATTCACCACTGGGAACAGAGGAAAACACTTCTTTAAGACAGTGCCCAGTGTGTTCTCCAAAGAGAGGCAATATGGAGGGGAGAGCTTCCTTGGCTTAACATTTTCCCCCGTCCGGTCCCCCGGGCCCAAAACCCATGTGACGAAACAAAACCTAGAAGCTAGTTCATCCAAATAAAGGGGCTCTGCAGCTGCTGGCTGAGCTCAGTTCTCTGTGATTGCTGGAAATACCACCTCCAGCTGTCTGCCACTTGGAGCTGTCTGCTTTAACTCTGTAACTCCATAGCAGTGCTCTGGAGGAAAAATGGGAAGAGGGAAAAAAGCCACCAGGCAGTAGAAGGGCCCAGGTTCACTGGGGTTTAAAACGGTGCTCCACTGCAGTTACCTCGGCAAGAATGACAAGTTTCCCCTTTCTGGCCCTAGCATTTCCTGCTGAGACTAGCCCCCCCAGCAATGACATGGGTGGAAAAAACAGCATTAAAAGCACCACCCCCTTGTCTCTGTATCCAGGACAATGAGGGACTCATCTTCAGGACTGTTTCCCTGGAGATGGCTGAATGCATCCCTGCCCATGGGAAGTGGTGAATGAATTCCCTGTTTTGTTTTGCTTGCATGCATGGCTTTAGCTTTACCTGTTAAACTGTCTTTATCTCCACCCACGAGTTTTTTCACTTTTAGCTTTCTGATGTCTCCCATGTTCCACCAGAGGGACATGAGAACCAGTTGTGTGGAGCTTAGTTTCCTGGTGGGGCTAAACCATGACAAAATTTAAGACAACAATATGCCTTCAATTTAGTAAGCAGTCTTTAGACCTTTTTATTACTGCTAGTCTGAAGATATATGGTACAATTTAGTTTCTTTCCTACCTTATATTAAGTTGAAACACAAACTTCCATTATATTTGACTGTGGTAATTCAGTACAGTAGAAAGTCTGAAAAAAATAATATTAACCAGGAAGCAGCTTAACTAATAAGAAAGTTTACTTACATTTACATAGCAAGATTTTGGTAGTGGAAAAGTTACAGGGTTGCCTTCTGTGAGAAGCTGCTAGAGGCTTTCTCTGTGTCTGATAAAGGAATGTCAGCCAAGGCTGAGTTTACCAGTTGCAGTGGTGGTGCCTCTGGGATAACATTCTAGGAAGCAGGAAAAAAACCTGTGCAAATGCAGTGGAAGTGAGGAGGGAGAACATGTGAGAAAAACTGCTCTTCAGACCCCAAGGTCAGTGAAGAAGGAAGGGGAGGAGGTGCTCCAGGCAGCAGACACTATAGTGAGACAGCCCATGGAGGACTACACACTGGAGAAGGTGGATGCCCAGAGGAAGCTGTGATCCTATGGGAAGTGTGTGATGGAACAGACAGATCAGGACTTGTGACCCCATGAGGGAACCATGCTGAGCAAAATGTTCCTGAAGGAGAGCACGCCTGTGGAAGAGACCCATGCTGGAGTAGTGGGAAGAAATGGAAAAAATAAAAGTCAGAAGGTCTGCAAAAACTTACGGAATTTTATTAGTAAATTACACATTTGGCATGGAATGTTAACTTGGGAAGTTAGTTCCTTATAGCATAAACACATACTGCTGGGTTTTGAATAAGGAGTAGGGTGCAAGAGAAGAAAGAGAACAAAGAGAGGGAGAAGGAAAGGAAAGGAAAAGAGGAAGATCAGTTCTGGCTCCAGCATTGATCCAACTGATGGGGTGTCCAGGATGCTGGGGAGGCTGCCCAGGGTTTGTGAGGATTCTTTTATATAGATAAGTTCCTCCACCCTGAAGCTTACTTTCTTATTTTCTATGCAAATTAATTATCATGCACAGTTCATTCTAGATCTTTCTGGAAATGGGTTGGAAGGCTTTGAGGATCTTTGGTGGTCTTGATTTCCCTCCTACTGTATCAGTCTCTGCTCGAAAGTCCATGCCTGCTCCTCAACTTCATTCCTGTGCTTGAGCTTATCTTCATGGGCCAGAACAAGGATATTTGTCCTAGAAAAACACTTCCCCAGCTCCATATAGCTCTATTCTTCAGCCACATCCAGTTTTTTTCTTACAATGTCCTTGGTTGGCTCCATGGCTATCCGGCTATTGTGTTGAGACATACGACAACATCTTCTAGGCTTCTACACTGTGCCCTTGTGCTGATGAAGTGGAGGGGAGGTAGCATAATTCAGGATAGGGGGGGAGAAAGTGGCTTTAAGATTTTATTTTATTTCTCATTGCCCTACTCTGATTTGGTAATAAATAATTTTCCCCAAGTTTCCCCAACAACTTTCTCTTTTACTTTTGACAGGAATTGGTGAATGCTCTCTTCTTTCCTTCTCTTGATTCACAAGGCTTTCACTATATTTTCTGTTCTCTGTCCAGATGAAGTGAAGAGTGATAAAGCAACTTCTTCCATGTCTACTAGTAATAACTTCCTGTCAATATTAATAAGAAAATGCAAAAAAAAAGTTAGGTGGAAAAATGTAAAATACTGCCTGCTTTATTTTTCATACACAGAAGGGCTTTCCTACTGTATTTTTTTCTAATGCTGTGATTCTGTCTTTGCATACACAATTTATGCAACTTTTCAGGATCTTAACGATTCAGATGCCCCCGTGATTTCTCAGTTGCGTGTCTGACAATGGAGGCACCTAAAATCATTGATTGGCTTAAGAATTTAGGTTTTCATATGTATATATTATTTTATTTTCTTCTTACAGTGTTTGAGAATGATCACTATAATGTTATAATAATAAGGAAGTTCTTGGTGACTATGATTTGACAAAAGCATTTCCATAAAATTTGCAAAATATATAGCTTCAATTTTATTGCATTTCCCTTCAGAGTTAGCAATGAAAAACCTTTCAAAATTGTAGTATTATATCAGAGGCAGAACTGAAAGGCTTTTAGAAATAAACCAGTCTGATTTACCTGCCTAAGTAAGATGAAATGGAAAAAATAAACTCTATATAGTGACAAGCAATGTAGATTAAAAAAAATATTTGGCATCTAAATTGTCATTTAAAACATAGATGAGAAGAGATTGTTACAAACTCTGGTAGGACAGAACTAGTGTGAATTGGCAGGCCTCCATTGATTGCATTGGAACTTTGCCGATTACATTAGCTGAGGATCTGAGTTTATATGAGTTTTAACTTCATAGCATCCCTTAAATCATCCGGAATAAGATGCCTTAGTGACTCAGTAAATCAAGGCAAGATCAAATAATTATTAAAAAATAAATGAGAACTGTTCTTTAGTGCAATACAATTTTATTTTCAATAGCACTTCATAAAAATGCATCCCAAGACACTTTACAAGAAAAGCTATAAATAATAAAATTATGTGGTTTAATAATAAATAATAGATTAAAAACTGTTAAGGGTGTTGGAGAAACAGTTTCATCTTATATTTAGAATAGAGCAAAGATTTTGTGGGTTGAAACAGGGTAAGGATGCTAGTTTGATCAGAGAGGAAGAGATATTCAAACTATAATCTGAATGAAAGGGCAAGGGGAAAAAATAAACATTTTTCATGGCTGAAATCTTATATGCAAATAAATCTATATTTCCTTACTCTCTGGAGAGTAGTTCAATCTCCAGATAACAGCCTACTCAGGAATTGAGAACATTTTCAGGCCTGCTGAATACTGAGCTGTTTTGCACTGCAGAAGGAGAGCATAGCTTGAGCAATGCGTATCGTACTGAACCTTGTATGTAGCTTTATGTGGAGAAAAGAATTACTGTCCACACCCTTTAGTTGCCTCCCCAGGTGAGAGGGTCTTTAAAAGAATGAGTCAGAACTGTATTTGTTTGGTTCTGTGTTAAAAATGTAAGGTGAGGGAGGAAGAAGTACCGTGGGGGGAAGAGTGGAGCCTAATTTTCCTTTACACTTTTATTCACTCTTGACTTCCAGCACAGCATTGTTTTTTTCTAGTTGCTATGGGCTTCAAGCCTCCACAGGTGACTCAAGGCTGGTGATTCAGATCAGCCTTGAAGAGAAGGCTGAGAGAAGATACTAGTGCTTAGATATTGCAGCAGCATTGCAGTGACCAAGCTACTAATATATGTATCTTTAAGCTAAAAATTATTTCCTTGAATTCTCATATATGTGTATATATATATATATATCCTTTCTAATGTGTGTGTCTGTCTTTTAAAAAATTATTTTATCATATACATTCCAGTAGGAAAGTTTTCAGACATACACCTCAAAGCCTAAGGTAAGAAATTAATAGTGCAAGGGTGACTTGCTGCCAGGTAGCTCCTAGAAATCTATTGGAGGTGCAGTGATGAAAATGTGCCTAGGACATGACAAAGAGAAGGAATTGCAGGAGTATTCAGAAGGAAGAAGGAATCAGAGTCAAAGGGAAATTGGGGAACAATTACAACAGTGGGAGGCACACAACCATTCCTGAATGAGATGCAAAATTAGCGGAGCCTCCTGCTGTTCCTTCTCTACCCAAGAGTCCTTTTGCTTTATACTCTCAGCCCACAGTAACTAGAAGCATATCTAACATATCTGCTAATCCATTTTGAAGAATATTTTGGTAATAAATTCTTTCCTTTCTCATTATTTGCAAACCCAGTATATTCTCCTGGAAGATGGGAATTGTGGTTAGGAGTCTATCACTTGTTACCAATCTTTATAAAGTATTGCCAAACTTCACAATGACTTAAGAAGCCCCCATGTTTGGAAATATTCTATGAATTAGGCCAGCTGCTGTGCAAGGTCAGCATTTCCTTTCTCCAAGGCAAGAAAACTGGGTAAAATTAAGTAAGTTTTAAAATTGTTACACACAGGTTGCCAGACAGCTTTTTGAAGTATTCTGGAATAGTGTAAATTATTTGGTAACAATAGCAAAGAAAATAAACCCTCTATGACTAAAATGAAGTAAACATTAGTCTATTATGCTCAGACTTTGGTAATATATGCACACATTCACTTCACAAACAATATATACTTTACATATAGCCATATGCTACAGATAGATACATGTCAGGTCTCATGCTGGGACTTTTTATTTTGGTCCATGTTGTTCCACACAAAGGTTTGAATAGAACTATTCAAAAGAACTATTCAAAACTAGGGTAGTTTTGTACTTGGGCTCTACAAGCTTAAGGATATTTTAGCCTCATGTTGAACAAATTGCACAGCTCCAGTAGAAATTATGGTCTTCTGCCACCCTTGAGAGCTCAGTTGCCCCTCAAAACACTCTTTATGGCACATCTGTCTTCTTTATATGAGTTTATATTTACAACCAAATTTAATTTTGTAATTTTTATAATCTATCATTGAACATAATACTTAGCCAGGCCATGACAAAAGATTTTATTGTTGTTTATGCCTTCTAATGCAAAATTTGTAATAATAATGTCTTCCTGCTATTTGGAATTCTTTTTCTTTTTAAAAGTCCAAAAGCCAACAATAGAAAAGTATACTTTTAATGCTAAAATACTGTTCAAAAGGATTTTACCTGTAACTACAGTAACAAAAGGTTTTTTCCTGCTGGAAAAGACCTATTTCCCTCACCTGACAAACATGACTTCTATGTACTCGTTATTCCTGCACTCGTTATTCCAGTGATTAGTTGGGTGACTGTGAGAATTATTTGCATCTTTCTTCTCTGCTACAGCGTTGTTGCCCAGGGAGAGTAGGAAACCTTGGTTAATATTAATGAAATATTTTGGGACATGGAGCAGAGCACTAACTTCTGCTGCCTGGGCAGTAATATTACTCCTCATTAAAGCTTGTGGAAGTTCATCTCACATTCAATTACAGATGCCTGAAAACTGTTTTCCAGGCAATCTATGCTCCTTAGACAAGATAAAAGGGGGAGAAAAGGATCTCTTTCCCCCTGGGATCTGATGCTCTCTTTCCATATACTACTGCTGACCAGCTGGAAGATTTTGTTAAGTGACTTGTTGGTCAGAGAGATGTCATATTCAGAGATGATAAATGACTCTGGGCTTCTGCTCTAAGACCTAACAGAAATAATGCAGTAGTCTCAAAGGAATGTTGGAAGTTTTGTCTGTAAGAGCTTTAGAAAAGCAGCTGCATTTATGATGTTCTAAATTCTAGACAAGTAAAAGTCCTGCAGTTTTGGTTTTTGAGGGTTTTTTTGGGGGATAACATTTTGTACACTGTTAACCCTTTTGAATATGAGCCTAATGGGGTTGCCTTTGTTCAGTAAAAGATTGCAGGGGTTGGAAGTTCAAGGAGAAGAGAGGAAGCAGAGAGGTCGTACAGCACGCCACTTGCTGGTTTTTGCCTCAGCTTTTGTTCTGTTATGAGCTTTTTCTCTAATCAGTATAAAAATACATGATTCTTTTGTAAATATGCAGTTCAGAACCACATCACAAAGTCAATTCTTATGAGGTATAAAAATAGGAGACAGCTGATGGAAATTATGAACTATTTCAAATTTGAATTTGAATTGTGTTTTGGGTGAGATACTTTGTTTTTCAAAACTTGTGAAATTCTAAACCATATCTTTTCCCCTAAATCTCTATTTCAGCCTCATTGAAGGCAATACAGTTGGTCTTAAGGAATAGGCTGGAAGATCACACTCAAAGGCTTGAGGTCAATGGCTTGATGTCCCAGTGGAGATAAATGAAAAATGTCCTTCCTTGGGGTATGACTCTAGGACTGGCACTTTCCATTATCTTTGTTGGTGGCATGGACAATGGGAGAGCACCCACAGCAAGTTTGCCAACAATGCCCATCTGAGTGGTGTGGTCGACACTCCAGAGGAAAGGGATAGCAACCAGAGGGACCTTAGCAGCCTTGAGAGATAGACTTGTGTGAACTTCATGAAGTTCAACAAAGTCAGAGTCCTGCATATGGATTGGAAAAATTCCAAGAACACCTTCCGGCTGGGTGGAGAATGGATTTAGAGCAGCTCTGAGGAGAAGGATTTGGGTGTGTTGGTTCATGAGAAGCTCAACATGAGCCAGCAATGTGCACTTGTTGTTCAGAAAGCCAAATGCATCCTGGGCTGCATCAAAAGTGGCATGGCCAGCAGGTTGAGGGAAAGGATTCTGTCCCTCTACTCCACTCAGGTGAGACCCCACCTGTAGTACTTCACCCATTTCTGGTGTCTACAATATAAAAAGAACATGGACATTTTAGAGCAACTCCATAGCAAGGTAACAAAGATAAGAGGGCTGGAGTGAGGAAAGGCTGAGAGAGATGGAGTTATTCAGCCTGGAAAAGACAAGACTTTGGGGTGACCTAACTGAGACCTTCCAGTGCCTAAACAGGGCTGACAAGAAATCTGGAAAGAGACTTTTTACAAAGGCATGTAGTAATAGAAAAAGGGGAAATAGTTTTAATGGAAATGGTTTTAATGAAAAGAAAGTAGGTTTAGAGTAGATATTAGGAAGAAATTCCTTCCTGTGAGGCTGGCGAAATGCTGGAACAGGTTGCCCGGAGTTGTTGTGGCTGCCTTGTTCCTATGTGGAAGTGTTTAAGGCCAGGTTGGATAGAGCTCTGTGTAACCTGCTCTAGCGGAAGGTGTCCCTGTCTGTGGAAGGGGGATTGGAAGTATATGACCTTTAAGGTCCCTTCCAACCCAAGCCATTGATTCTATGATTCTATGATTTGCTGTCATATGAGATGCTGTCACATGAGAAAACACTCATTTGCAATATAAAAATAATTTTACAGCCTCTTCTGGATATATTTTTTAGTTAGAAATCAGAAGCTACCTGAAGGTGAAGAGTCAACACATGCAGGACAGGAAAATTACTGTATATTTTCTGGTGTTTAATGCTCTTTCCTTCATCCCCATTTTATTAGGAGGGGAGAAAGGATTTGAATCCAATCACCATGAAAGGATCATAAAATAGCATATGCTGACACTTGAGAATATTAATTAAAATTCTGGACCGTAATTGACTTTACTCAAAAAAACAGGAAAATTGCTAGACTGTGATATAACTTAGATCAGTTTCCCTCAGAAAGTTTTGCTGAAAGAGATGTTTTAAAAGACAAACCTGAAATCTGAAATTGGAAATGATCATTAAGTGCAATATGATTTACACATATTGTTTCCCTATTTTAGACTGAAATACCTTTTTTAGAGGACAACCTTCACTGCTTTGAAGTGGGGCATTATTTCTACCTGAAATATTGTTTGGTTCCTTTCTTAAGATTTCCCAAATGCTTATCAACTCTAAAGCCTCTCTCATGTACTTTAAGCTTCCTCTGTTGAATCTGATCATGACTTTATTTGCAGGTTCAGGAAACAATACAGAGCTGTAGTGTGCTCAGCATGCTAATGACAACCAGCTCCATACCCACAAATCCTGGCAAAGTCTGTAGTCTAAGGATGTGTTTCTACTTTGGTAATTTTTTGATTATTATTTTTTTATTTAATAATGTTTCTAAAAGGTTTCTGGATTATTTTTTATTTTACTTGTAGAGAGATTTTAAAAAAAAATATACCATTATTTTAGTTTTAGAATATACATTTTTAACAGTTCATTTACAGCATGTTCTAACTGCTTATGATACTTAAAAGTATAAGTAACTATTAAATGAAAGTTAAAAACAATATGCTCAGCACACAGGCAATGATTTCAATGACATTTTTGGTGGAGTTGGAACAGAGGCTGCATACACACTCTCAATGGTTGGATTGAAATGACGTACCATAATGGTTCCAAAGGAGCTGTTACAATCTACCCAGTCAATGATCCATGAACAAAGAAAGATTTAGTCAATTTGAAACCAATACCTTCTAACATGTTAAAAATAAACAAGCAAACGGTCCTATGCTCTGCTGATCCACACAGAAATTTCCTCCTTTACTCACAGGTAATGTACCTATCTTCTGCCTCATCCTCATAGTTCTTCCTACTCTGTCTTCTGAAGTACTCGAAGGACTAAAAGTGAGGAAATATTTTAGTCTGCTTTGATATTACTATCAATGGTATTTTCAAGTCTTGGGAAGAAGAGTGGAAGATTTGCAAATCAATATATTATTGTGGTTTAACCTCAGCCTGCAACTAGCCCCACACAACTGCCCACTCATCCCCCCCCTACAGTGGGATGAAGGATAGGATCAGGTGGTGAAAAATGAGAAAACTCAGTGGATTGACAGTTTAAATGCAAAAACTTTGCCTGGAAGCAAAACAAAACAAGAAATTCATTCACCACTTCCCATCAGCAGACAGGCGTTCAGCTATCTCCAGGGAAGCAGGGCTCTCTCATGTATAATAATGACTTGGGAAGACAAACACCTTCCAGTCCCACCTCCTTCTTCTTCCCCCAATTTTCTATGCTGAGCATGATGCCATATGGAATGGGATGTCTCTGTGGTAGCTGGCATCACCTGTTCTGGCTGTGTCCCCTCCTGAGTTGTTGTGCACCCCCAGCCTCCTGGCTGGGGGAGTGGTGTGAGGAGAAGAAAAGGCCTTGACTCTCTTTAGGCACTGCTCAGCAATAACCAAAACATCCCTGTTATTACCAGTATTTCCAGCACAAATCCAAAACACAACCCCATACCATCTACATAAGAAGAACATAACTATCCCAGCCAAAACCAATGCAAATTGGTCTTACTAGAGACTTTAGGAAAATGATTTTTCATACCCAGCATAATCACAGACATGAATGCAACTTTAGACTAATTATCTATTTTACCTGGTATTTTAGATAATTGTTTGAAAATGTGGATTTATTAATTGCTACTTGTTTAAACACTAGTTCAATTCTAAAACTGTGTTTGATACAGATCATAGAAGTGATACTTGATAAAGATGAGACACACAGTGATAAGTATCAGAGACATTTGTATTTAGAACTTATGGAAAAAATCCAGTGGAAAATCCCTAGGAATCCAATGTACTCCACGTAAATGGATAATAATTGACTTACTTTTTTTCATTATGAAAAGTATGTTCTTCCTCTTTGCTTTAGTGTCATGACACTATGAATTTTCTAAAACAGCTAAGCAGATGTGATATTACTATTTATTATTAAGGGTTCATTGTCTAAATAGTAACAACCTCAAAGGATGCCAAGTTTTGTGAAACATATTTAATCTGCAGATGGAATTCTCATTACCTAGAGGTGAGAGGGTGAGTAATCTAGACTAAATGCCTAAATTTCATGTGATAAAATGTAGATGTTACGTCTAAAAAACCTGAAGTGCCTAAAATTCTTTTTTGTTCAAATTTTTATAGCAATTAGGTTTCTGTCTAATAGTCCAAATCATTTGTACAGTTATAATAAAAAGACAATACATTTTTCATCTGAATTCTACTGCCTGTAAAAGGGCATCTGGAATGCATATTTAACCTGTAGAGTATAAACAACTGTATATATGTACTTAGGAGGGAAAAAATGCTGAAATACAGAAATTGCTTATCTGGTATTTGCACAATCTCCACAAACATACGAATGTTGGGAAAACATTGCATAATCACCACCAGAAAGCATATGTTCTCCCTATAAATACTTTAGTATGATAGAATCATCAAAGTTGGAAGAAACCTTTAGGATCATCCAGTCCGACCATCCACCCAGCAGTGCCACTGTGACCCCTGAACCACTAAACCACATCACCCAGCACCAGATCTGGACACCTCTTGAGCACCTTCAGGGCTGGGGACTCCACTACCTCCCTGGACAATCTATTCCAATGCCTGACCATCCTAACACTGAAAATTTTTTTGGAAGTTGCTCAGAGGATATTGAGCAGGTAAGAAATTGAGATAAGACATTGGTAAATGCATAGGAACCCTAATAATACACATTAAAAAATTACCAGCCGAGCAATACAGTTATGGAAGAGTGAATGTTACTATCCTAGCATTTCTACTAGCTTTTATGTTTTAAATTTTAAAAACCCCCAAACATATAAGGTATTAACTTAAACACAACATATGGAGCTGCAGTACATACAGTAATAGTCCATAATTCTTTAGAAATATACTTATTTTATTTTACTATGTCTGAAAGCTTTAGACCTTGTATATGGACATGTTACACAGAGAGAACTGAGAGGAATATACAAATTATTCCAATTCATAAGTTGTCTGATGTTTGTTTACTAAAATCTGGAGTTAGAGTAAACTATTACTCATTCCTGAACAGGTTGACAGCTTCAATTAAGTACTTGACTTAAGATGAACTTTTAAAATCTATGATGCTGAACTTTGATATCCATCATACATTAAAAGGGGAAAGATAAGATCAATTTACTGTAGTTTCTTCAGACCTGAGTAGTTTTTGAATTCAGATATGACTTGATTAAAAAAATTGAGCATATTTATTTAAAAAGCCCCATAATACCAATTTCTGGCATTCTCCCTAAAAAAATAACTACACTACATTTTTATTAAAGATATGATCACTATTATGAACTATTTATTCTTAAAAATTCCTACTTCTTTTTATTAAATAGGAAAAAAGATCCACAGAAATTCCATATGCTACTTAAAATTTAAGTGAAATGTGTATTTTCAAATATAATAACTTTTTTTTTTCAAATTTTAACTAAAAAATAACAAAACATGACTGGTAAATTTTAAAAAGACTGATATATATTTTTTTGCCAGAGACCCATTTATTGAGTTGAATATAATTCTTAGATAATATCCTCTTTTGTATGTAACTTTCACATGTAGCATATGTTAAGCAAACCTTACTACTGCAAGACTTGTATTTTTTGACTTTATGAAAACACACACATCTGCACACAGACATATACATTTACCCATCCATCCACACATCCATCTGCCTATTTTTTAAAAAAATTAGTTTATCCAGCATGTATTCATGAAAAGTGATGAAAATTCTGCAGTAAAGTAAGGAAAAATAATAGGTATGTATTCTTTGCTCTAATTTATCATTATTATTAATTCGAAAAAATGTAACTTTCAATCTAAACAATATCAATCAAATATAGGAAAATAACATCTGATGCAAGTTGTCATAGACCCAGTGAGTTCAAAATAATGCCTCTACTTTGCACATGTTTATCTGCTACTAGACTTGTGAATCTTTACAAGTATTTTAATATATATTAATATAAATAATATATTCACTCTCTCTATGCACTTTTTATCTAGTCTTGGGATTTGAGTGCCCATAGATTTATTATTTTGAAGGTTCTCAAATCAAATATCTCATTTTGTTCTGTGATATAGTCTACCTAACTTAAAATACAATAGTATCCATTTCTACACTTGTCTAAGAAACTCTTGTTATTTCCATAGAAGACGTAGATTTTCTGGTCCATTTCTTTTCCAAGTGTTTGATACTAGACTTCTGTAAAAACTTAGCTTTTGCTGCTTTGTGTGAGTTTTCTTTTAGTCCATCTCTCATTCATTATGCCACTTACACATACTTAGCTGGATTTTATCACTTTAGATTCAGGTAAACAAAAGTGAATTTTTGGATGTTGGTATAGATTAACCCCTGATCTGAACTTCTGTTTCACTTAAGTTTTGTAATTCTGGCAACCAAGAGAATGTTTCTGCTTGTCAGAACATTCTTCTTCAGAAGATTTCTTCAACTACTGTAGATAAAGGTAAGGTTATCTTTGTACTTTCCATAGGTAAAATCAGCCATAAGAAGCTTCTTGAGGATCAGCACAATTTCTTTTCTGTATAGATGCACACAGTTACAGCATGGTATAACTCTTCATGTAGTAGTTCAATAGTCAGGATAAATATCAACAGCATCTAAACAAGTTTTACACGGCAATTTGGTTGCCATAGCATTAGACTTTTCTTGGTCTTCTGTAGAAAGTGTGAAAGCTCATTAAATTTCTTATATTTTTAAAAGAAGTAGAGGAACAGCTTTAAAATCTTGAAGATTTTGTATGTATTTTATATGTATTTTTTCCTTTCTTTCTTAATATGAGGTGACTTTGATACAGAATCATAGAAATATAGAACCATTAAGGCAGTAAAACACCCTTAAGATCATCAGGTCCAATTATTCTACTAACACTGCCAACTCTACCACTAAACCATGTCCTTAAAGTACCATGTCTGTCCATCCAGGGATGGCGACTCAAAGCACCTTATCTCACTTGTGGGCATATGGCATGAGCAGTGAGATATGCACTTTGATTAAATGAGTGTAATATTAATAAACAATTATGAGAATGAAGTACTGAAGCTAGCTGTTACAGCAGTGAAAGGCCATGAAGTTGCCTTGTACATATGTAGCTTATTAAATTTTAGGTAAAAATTAACTAATATTCAAAACTGTTCAAGAGAACTCTGAGATACAAAACAGAATTTTAAAATGTCATTAACCTTTAGTACTTACATAGAATAGGCAGGAAAATATTCATAATTTTTCTAACTTTTTTTTTCTCTTAAATTATATAATCCCTGAGATAAAATAAATGCCTCATTGTTTTGTAATTGCATTTGCAACTGATCTCATGGTCTTTTTCAAATTGTTTTGCAAAAAAGAACAGTATTTTTTTAGCAATTAACATTCTATATGTATGTGAAATTGTATGTATACGCGATAGAGGTATATATAGATTCTGTGTGAAAAAGTTGTTATTAAAGATAAAATTGTTAATCTTTCATTTGTGTTGCTGAGTGAAAATTTGAAAATCCTTACAAGAACTCAGCAGATGCCACTGAGTTTTACAGAAAAGTCTGTAAACCTATCAACATGAACTGCAGTATGTTCTCCAATTCTAAAAACAAGTTTAGTGTGTGGCATTTCAATGCCTTATATATTTTTATATTTTGTTCTTTCTTGTTTTTTTTTTTTTCTATTTTCATGTAAATGTACAACTTTAAACTTAAACATATTGAGACTTTCTCACATTTATTAAAATTGAAATAGTGCAGAAATTCCACTATAATGAAGTTTAAAATCATGCTTGGAGGTTTATGAAAAAGTGGTATGACAAAATAATACAAGAAATGCTGCTCCATGGGAGTCATGGCAAAGCAACAAACAGAGGACAAAGTTTTGTTTGCAAACTGGTTTTTTAAACTCTTGGGTTTGATAATGCTACTTGTGTTATAGTATAAAAGTACTTTGTATGCTTTTATAAATGACTATTCCCATAACAGAAAAGTAGTAGAGCCAAGACTTCCTTTGATGTCTTTACTGCTGTGAAGGAGATTTCCTGAACCAGAAGACCAAGCACATAAGTGTTTCATTACTAGAAAAGGAGATGGCATAAGGTGTCCCACTTTTTGACTTTGAAAATCTGTTCCCTGTGCAGCTGATGGCATGGTGACTATTCTCTTACATGGTGACTTCTGAGCTTCTGAAATTTGCTTTTGTTCTCTGCTGGAAGGAAAACAGTGTTCTTTGTGGAGCACTACATTAAATTGGTATTCAGGGCAAATACAGGACTTTCAGTGTGAGGTGAGTGCTCTTGCCCCTTTGTATCTGAGGGGTTTTGAATTGAGCAGGCTAGGAACTTGATCCTCAGCCTTCCATGTGTTTGTATTTTAGGCATCCACCACGAGAGTCTTGTCACTTCTCTTTTTCCACTGATACTGTACCTTACCTTAGTGAAACCTTTAGAACGGAAAAGTGCATCTCTGGGAAATACTCTGGAGATGTTAAAGTTGATATTTAACACAACTGTTCTGGTGAATCCTGGTGTTTGCTTTATTAAAGGAAAAGAAACACTTCTGACTACTTTGAGAGCCTCTTCTTGGTTTTCAACCCAAATTCAAACAGAGAAAAAAATATACAGTAGAAAAAAATGTACTAATAATTTCATACGTGAAATTATTTCTCTTTTCTTTATTAAAGTGCGTAACCTGCTTCTTTTAACTACGAGCAGTAGAATTGCATATGGTTTAGTTCTGAAATGATAAAATTTTAATTATATACTATTTTGTTATATATTTTCCTTATATGCTGGATTTCCTTTGTCACATTTCTTCTGTGGAAAAGCAAAACCTTCAAAAGAAGAAGTATCAGTCTTTTCATTCCAAAGAAAATCAATATAATTTTCTGGTTTCTTCTTCTGTGTACTTATACTTTGTCAAATGTATAATATGCACCTGAAAGCCCTTCTGGTGTTCAATTATTGTTTTAATGCAAGCACAGTAAAAAACCCCTATATTATGCTTTTATTTAGCAAATGAAAAATGAGGACTTGGACACTTAATTATAATGCACTGAAAATGTGAATGCTGAGGGTGTTTATCAGTATTTCTGGGATTTTTAATTTTTTTTGGTTTTTTTTTAAGAGAAACATACACTAGAACTAATATGTCTATTTAAAGGCAAAGAAGGGCTGCTTTCCCCACGAAGTAAAATCATGCCTAGTGCAAGTACTTGTTCACCCTGATTTTGAAATACTAGAAAATGAAATGCTAACTCTAAAGAATAATAGGAGCATTCTAAAGAAGAAAATACTTCTGTCAACCAACAACAAGAGTACTGCTTTGATTAACTTCCACAAATTAAGTTCATTGTGTTAAATACTCAGTTTCAGAGCTGTTTTTTTCCCTCTGTCTCTTTACTCAATTTACTGCCTTTTTAGTTGTAACACCATATGGTTATGGAAAGCTACTTTGAGGTAAGGAAACGAAAAAAAATCTGACCTTGTGCTAAAGCAAATTTAAGTTGTCCTAAGCCAGTATATAAAAGTACTTATATGGCATTTTGAAATAAAAACAAATAATATTTTAATGTTATTACTCTACAAGTCATAAAAAAATGAGATTGTTTATTTTATGTATACAATGGGAGATGACAGTACTGCTACACAAAATAATAAAAATACAGAGAGGCAAATTGGATATTTATTCTTGCAGAGTAGGAACAAAGGAATACTCTCAAAGGAAATGAAAAGCAATTAATGTAAAATTTATAAAATAAAACAGGATTTTTGCTTGTTTCTTGTTTTTCACAAAATGTTTAATCAGACTTTGGAAGTCATTTGATCAAGTAAACTGCTATCAATGTCAGCCTTTTTTTCTTTAAGTGAGTGTTTATAACTGCTGAAAATTCTTACATAAGATATGATCAATTTCTGACCCTACTTTTTTACCTTAAAACATTGAAAAAGTAGTAATTTTGCATTATAATGAGAAATTCCTGGGCTTTTTTTTTTTTTCTTCTAATTTTTTTTTATATCACATATAAACAGACAACTAGATTAGTTGGCTATTTTTCTTCTCTAGTATGTTTTTTCTTGGTGTTATAAAGAGGTCTTATTTTTCCTTCTCTTTTTAACATTCAGTTTCCAGAAAACAACACAAAAGTTTATTGAAACTATTTTAGCATAATTAGAATTCAATGGGAATGTAATGGAACAAAATAATTTTTTTTTATTTCCTTCCACTGAAAAAAATTCCTATGATTTTGGTAGTGAAAGATACATTGGGAAAAGAAAAATTTGCTTATTCCTTAGAGAAACAAAACCAACAAACAAAACAGACCTATTTCAGTATTTTGCTGTAAAAATTTTGATCCAGACTAGATCATCAAGATTTGTAATGGTATGTTTTGTTTAAATTTGTAGATTTTGTAATTGTTTTGAAAGAAAAACACTGTAATTAATCAGAAAACCAAGACTGTTCAACAATACGTTTCACAATCCAAGTTTATTGGATATATTTAGTGTGATTTGGCTTTTTCATTTTTCACAAGTCACATTGATACACAAGAATGTATTACAACCATAGCATGAATTTTTGAAACTTCAGTCAAGAAATTATTTTCCACAGTACTTTTTATGTTGCAAAAAATTCTTAGACATTCAAAGGAATTACTAATATCTTACGTATTTCTGGTGATAAAAGCTGTAAACATGGGGTGCAAGTTCCCTTTTCTTTGCTTGGGTCTAACAAAAGGCTACTCATGGATGTCAGCAAATCACAGATAAGACTAGTTCATAGAAAAATAGGTTTAGAAGGGACTGTAAGTTTCTATACAGCCCCTCCCCATATCACAATGGGAATAAAAGATAACTTTTCTTATCATACAGTCATAGAAATCTTCATTCATGGAGAGTCATGGCCTTTTCAGGCAATCTATTCCAGTAGTTCTTGGAGTAGTAAGCTTAGCTAGGCTCACAGACATTTTTATATGTTAATTCTGAGGTGTTACTTCATTGTCTCACCTATGAAATCTCAGACATAACCAACTCTGAGGGCAGCACTGTGGCAGGGAAATACTATTCAGCTGGTTTCTTGGCTTCCATAGCTGTGAAAAGTCTCCGAGATCTTTGCATGTCAGGTTGAAAAATAACCAGGATCACAGATATATTTTCAGTATCTACTTTCCTAATTTCTATTTTTTTGAGTGCAACTTCTGCTTTAATTGTACAATCAAACTAAAATCTCTGCGCTTTAGTAAAATAAAAGGTGTTGGTTGCTTTTTTTTTTTCTGGCATTGCCAATGCATTGCCCATGCTTTAGAAATCGTGATTTATTTCACTGTAATATTGAGGCAAAATAGAGTGGAAGACAAATCCTTTGATAATAACAGATTTGAGTATTTTATTGATCAAGTATTCCACAGAGCTGCAATTTTGATCAGATGTTGATAGTAACACATGCCAGAAAAATGGAAGAAATGTTTTTTACAGTCATTCTTCAAGGCCTGTTTGGCAAAGGGCACACGACTCACATATTTTCATCTCACTACCTTTGTTCTAGCCACAACATTTCTTCCCTCTTTTTACCAGATGACATTACAAGAAGCTACCAGATACATTCTATCATATATTCTTGTGTCTGACAGGGACTTGAAAACTTATGAAATGATTACAGGAACAATGATAATTCTCACATTGCCCATCAACTTATAGATCAGGGGGTTTCTGAGCTGGTGTTTCAATCCAACATTAAATGATAATCTTTAAATGTGGTGGGGGTTTTTTTGGTGGTGGTTGTTGTTGTTGTTGTTACATGTAATTACAATAAAGTAATTTTTATTTATGTATTTTTATCCTTTATAGTTTATGGTGATTCTTTGTCAATCAAGTGTGACTAAAGGGTCTCTTTTTTTCTTTTAAAATGTCCCCCTTCCTCAGGATATCCTGCGAGAATAAATAGGTACTCCCTATTCATTTTTTTCTAGTTTTGTCTGTGATGTTATGTTTATCTTTCGTAAATACTTTTCAATGATTTTTTTACAGAACAATGTGTCCTATTTTATTTAATGAAAACTTAATCAAAATGTTGATCACCTGTGTAATCTTTCTCTGCACTCTCTTGAGTTTACTTTTGGGATAGAAAGAAGAGGACTATACACAAGATATTTCTATAAAAAGAGCTAAACCAGTGTAGTATAGCAATGTTTTGTGTTTTTTCCTTTCTCCTAAAACTCTTAGTATTTTTTGTTTACTGCCTTAACTGCTATAGATCACAAAGCTGGTGATTTCAGATAACAGTTCAGGTCTTAGGCCTAAGGACAGGAGGTTTAGATTAGATATTAGGAAGAAGTTTTTCACTATGAGGTTGGTGAGGCACTGAAACAGGTTGCCCCATCCTTGGAAATTTTCAGGACTGGATTGGGTGGGACTCTACGCAAACTGGTCTAGTGAAAAGTGTGCCTGCCTATGGCTGGGAGGTTGGAAGTAGATGATTTTTAAGGTCCCTTCCAACCCTAATATTTTTATGATTCTATTATTCTAAGAAGAAAACAAAAATTTTTGAAGGCAGATTAGGTAAAACCTTCTTCATCTTAAACAAAACTGCTTGATTTGGCAACAGAGTGAAATGGTCTTTACATTTAGTACAACTGAGGCAGGGTCAGCATCCCACCCCATGATTCTATTTAATGCTGAGCTATGCAAATCTATGTCTAACATTGTAATCATTTCTAGTAGAGGCACGTTTAAAATATAATGGTTGAGCAGCAGTTTAAAAAACAACTCACTTCTCACCTCTGCTTCCCTGTTGCCTTGCACCTGGGATGTTTGTTTGGTGATACAATAGTTGGATTTAGCTACAGCAAGTCAGGAGATTACTGAGATCATGTGCATACTTGGGACTGGGACCAGGATAATATCAGGAGTGAGAAGTGGCCATTGTATTATGGCTGTAGTGGGACTCACAGGTACTTGGTTCTTTATTTTGATGTGAGCACTCTGAGGTCATTATCCAGTAGAAGAGGGGAACTGCTGAGCAGATTTCAGATGCCTCAAGGACTGTGGAAGAAACAGCTTCAGCTGATGAGAAGAAAATGATGAATTTTTGCCTTAATGGTTCAATTTAAATTTCCTAGTCTTAAACAAGCTCAATGGTAATTCTTTTTTTTTTTTTTTTTTTTTTTTTTTTTTTTTTTTTTTAAGTAGGCAGAGTACAGAGATTGGGAAGGTCTGTTTAGGGACCTAATTTTTCTACGTCTCAGCCCAGACTCCAACAACTTCATGTTTATTTGGTTTATTTGAAATATATTTGGTCCTTTTTTATATCTGCATTGTTTTTTTCTTTTTACAGTTAAAGAAAAAAAAAATATAAGTCGATGCTGAAAACTTCTGTTATAAGGACAGCTTTACAACAAAGGAAGCAGTAGAGGCTTCCAAACAAAGTACATATGCTACTGTGACACCCACTTATAAGAGTGCTGCCTGCAGATTGAAGAAGGTGATCCTTCACCTCTGCTCAGCACTTGTGAGACACATGTGGAGTGCTGTGTCCAATTCTGAACCCACCAGTACAAGGGAGGCATGAAATGAGAGTCCAAGAGTGTAGAACAAATCCAGCAAACCAGAGCCGAAATATGAAAGGGCTGGAACACCTGACACAGGAGTGTAGAGCTGGGACTATTTATCCTGCAGAAAAGAGGGTTCAGGGGAACATTATAAATGTGTAAAAATAACTGATAGGAAGAATAAAGAAGAAAGATAAACTCTCCTCACAGGTGTCCAGTGGCTCCAAACTGAAATACAGAAATTCTGATTAAACATAAGAAAAAAACATTTTCCATAACTGTGGATGAACATTGGAACAGATTCTCCCAAAAGGCTGAGAGGTCACCATCTGTGTACATTCTCAAAACCCAACCAGACATGATCCTGGGCAACCTGCTGTACCTGACCACACTTGAGCACAAGGCATGGCTTAGATGGTCCTCAGAGTGCTCTCCAACCTCAGCCATTCAGGGAGTCTCCTTCCCATTGTAGGATATGTCCTCAGAAATGTTATTTCAGTTGTGTTCACCTGTGCTGTATTGAAAACGACTGACTGCTTCAGCTCTTGTGAGCATGTCTTAGAGTCTCAATGTTTTGTAACAGTACTGTTGTAATTGTAGTTGTTTGGGGCTATAACACATGGGGGGTTTGAGATTTTTCATGTTAATATATGACATAGGTGTGATAAACTCGACAGACTCTTTAGAAGGATAGTAAACTAAGCTGGTTAAAAATCATGATGAAGCACACTGAATTTATCCTATAAATGAGAAGTATTGAGCATTTCTACTCTTCCATAGCCCTTCAAGCATGATGTTGCAGATAAAAGTGCCGGTGAAAATCCTGAAAAATTTTAGGGTGACAGTTTTCCATTTCTGCTTTAGATTTCTGTATGGCCTGAACAAAATTGCTAAAGAATGAATCTATGCTAAATACAATATTTTATTTTACTTAAAAATACTATCAATTTAATGAAAAGCTGAATTTGCAGATGTAGATTATTCTCTTTCTTTGATAAAGGACATTAGAAGCATTATTTCAAAGATGAGAATTTTTTTTTCTTTTTTCCTGTTTCATACTTTACTTTTTTTTAAATCAGTAAGAGAAAATACCTATTAAAATTTATGAATACTGAGTGCACAGCCTAGGTAGTTAATATTTGGATAAGTTTATTTGTGCAGTGTTTCCTGAGAGTGACATTTATAGCCATCAGCACTTAGATTTCACTTTCAAGCCAAACTGAGTGTCAGTAATTGGTGTACCATACTGCCATGTAGTCATTCGTAAAGCAGAGCTGGCTAAAAAGCAGCATTACACTTTCCAGATTTTTTAAAGCATTTTTGTTCTGAATCAGCCCAAAATGAACAAATAAGAAAAAAAATCTAGAATTTTCTGTGAGCTGGAATCTTCCCAAATTTTGCAGCTGCTCAGAGAAATGAGCTCTGAACCGATACTGGCAAAAATGCAAAACCTGTCAAACTGCATGCACTGATGGTAAGATGCACAGTGTTGAGTTCCTTCCCATAATTGCCTTGTGTATTTCTAGCGTTGTACCTTGGCCTTTCTCCTTTTTCATGACTCCACATGCCAGACAGTTAGTTGGTGGTGTGTTAATGTGGCAACCAGCTGCTCCTTGCACACGGGTCAAGAGATGGACAAGAAACCAGAGCTTCGAACAACAGCTGGGGCAGCGCTTTTCAGGGAAAGACTTATGCTGAAAAGATCCCTGTAGAAGATATATTATTTGGTTGCCATGTGTCTTTTAAAAACCTCTTATTATGTAACCCCATGTGGCTCTCCAGTTTTGCTACATCACCTGCTATATTCTAATTGCTTTCTCAGCACATAACTTGATACAGCATATCCTCACACTCTAAGGAAAACAAAATTTAACCAGCTGAAAATACATATTTAGCTGAGGAGGTGAGGGAGGTCTCCATTTTGAGTTATTCTCATCTGTTGTACTAAACTTTGAAATGAAGGTGGGGATAGTTTCTGGGGCTGAGGTATTTTCACTGTGATAAGCAATACATTAATATTTTCTAGTCAAATCTTCTTTCCTTAAAAAACATATGAATAACTGCACTGCTGAAATATAAATAGATCTCAAGGAAGAAAATGCTAATAGTTCCAGTGATACATGTAGAAAGATGCCAATCCGTCCTGAGGAAGAATCAGTATTGTTCAGAGATTTTGGAACCACAGGGAAAAGACAAGCAGCATCCGTAAAATAGCAAAATCTCACACATATGATATGTACACGTCTTGATCCTACAATTAAAATGAATTATATTATTTTATGGGTTTTAACTGAAGAAATGTTTAGAAAGCCATCTTTAGGAGCACTTTTATCAAGAAAATACACTGTCTAGGGGAACTAAATTTAAGGAACTATGAGCCACAAAACTAGAACCATGACCTAAAAACCACAGTGAACTTATTAATGTAAAAGAAATGGAGTAGAAGTCAAGCCTGCCTTCATGGGAAAAGAAGAAGGAGAAAAACACAATGAAACACATCAGACAGCCTGAGGTAGCCTGGTGGGGTGATCTGAATGAAAGGAGAGAAAAAATTGAGCTTGATACAAAGGGCAGAGGAAGCACAGAAGGAACTAAGGGAAAGAAAGAACAACAAAAGGCATGAAAGCACTTTCCTTTATTCTGTTAAACCATGGTTTATAGATTTTCCTAAAAGCTCGTATTGGCTGCAGAGCTGAAAAATACACAGTAGTTAACTGGCAAATTAAAACACATAAGAGTCTCAAATTTATCTTCTGTATTGCTCAAGTTTTCTCTTCTATTATAGACATTTTAACACATGATGTGTTTAAAATCCAATGGGAAAATGAAACCCACTCCAAATATCCCCACACCCCTTTTGATAGTGGAGGAAACACTAGGAGAGACTGTAAAATGGAATCACAATATATGGAAAAATTACAATAACCACAGCAATATTAATGAAAGAGAGTGTTTTACCCAAAAAAGAATATTCATCATTCAACAAAGGAAAACATTTCCCAAAGATAGCTCCAGGCGTGGTTTTCCCAGAGAAAGACAAAATAGCAACTGGCCTCAGGCTAAGCCATGTTGTATGTAGGAAAGCAGGAAAGCAGAGGCAGTAAGCCAGGGAGACTCAACTTCCCCCCCTCAACCCCCAGCCCAAACACAATGACAAAACTTGGTGGGACCTGACAGGGCTCTGAAACAGAGGAACCTTTCCTGGGCCAGACTTTACAGGAGTGGGACTGGAGCACTTGATGGTTGCACTGCAGCTCTGCTGTGGTCACAACAGCTGCAGCTTGGGGTGCCCAAAGCTCGACTGGGCTCTGCTCCTTGCCCACTCTCTCTCTTTTTTCTCAGAGCAGTATCTTGGGCTTGCCAGTGCTGTCTTTTAGCACCAAAGCTGGCAAGTTGCAGCTCAGAGGAATGAGAAAGGGACTGCCAGTGGCAGAGAGGACCCAGCTCCGACCTTGAAACCTGCACACCCCGCCCCTTGAGCCCTGAAAGATGGTGCTCCTTCTGTTTTCATCTCCATCTTCTTCCTGCTTAAACCTTGCCCCTGGCATGATATCGGTAGTATGGAATTAAACAGTGCTAAAAACTCCACCCCTTTTCTCTGTAACCAGGATGTTATCCACCCCTTTTTCTACACCATCAAGGTCATGCCCAGATCTTATACTGTTCAACTATATACACACACATATATGTCTATATACAAAGACCTAATTATACACAAGCACAAGTATTGTTTCAATAGTCACTAGCAACCCACCCAAGATGTTTGTTGAATTCATTTAGTCCATGACTGATGTAACTGGACTCATTGTCCATGGTATTTATGACATAAAATGCAGTGTTATTTAGGAATTGACATCACATATGCAATTAAACATTTTAGGCTGTTCTCAATGAAAAATCAAATTCCCTTGAGTTATATATTGTGTTTCCTCATCCCTCTATATTACCCACCAAATACATCCCAGTCTTTGAGTAAAAAGAGTGCCATGGATAGGTTTGCCCTTGCTTGAGTCAGGACTAATCTAAACTGCCTTCCTAACACTCTTCTAATATGTGCGATGGGGACTTTATCTCCTTCTGTGGTACAAAAGGGTTCTGACTGGGCAGGTCCAGATCAATTGGTAGAGCCTCTAGTGTTAACAAACCAGGTGGTCTTCACTAAATATAGTTCCCAATGTCTGAAGATCCCACCATTGCTTTCAATGTGCTTTCTAATAATCCATTGCACCTTTCCACTTTCCCAGTGCCTGGTGAATATGACACACCCAGTCAGTACTGTGCTCTCTGGACCAGATATCTATGGGTCTATTTTTGAAATTAGTCCCATTGTCTGACTCTGGGGTTTTTTGGGTGATGGATTTGCTTTTCAAGGCCCAGGATGGTGTTAGAGGCAGTGGTATGATGCACAGGGTATGTCTCCAGCCATCCCATAGTTGTCTCCACCATTGTCAGCATGCTTTGGCAGGTTTGCAGGAGTGTGATGTAATCAGTCTGGCAGGCCTCCCCATATTCGTATTTCGACCATTGTCCCCCATATCAAAGGTGTTTCACACACATGCTTGATTGCACCACAAATTTCACAATTATGCATACTCTGGGAGATGGCATTCATGGTCAAATCCATCCCTTGATCACGAGCCCATCTGTATATTGCATCTCTTCCCTGATGACCTGAGGTGTCATGGGCCCACTGAGCCAGAAATGACTCACCCCTGTGTTGCCAGTCCAGATCCACCTGAAACACTTTAATCTTGGCAGCCTGATCCAACTGTCTGTTGCTGCAGTGCTCTTCAGGAACCCAACTCTTGGGCACTGTACATGTGCATCTACATGATGTTCTTTCACAGTCAACTTCTCTGTCCAGGCAGGGAAGTTTTGCCACAATTGAACAGCCCAGATGGCTATTCCTCTTCTGCCAGTTGGCCTTTTTCCATCAGTCTAGCCAAACCCAGAGAGCATTTGCTACCATCCATGAGTCTGTGTAGAGGTAGAGTGTTGGCCATTTTTCTCATACAGCAATATCTAAAGCCAGCTGGATGGCTTTCAGCTCTGTGACCTGACTGGATCCACCTTGTGTCCTAATAGCTTCTGAGACTTGCCACATAAGACTCCATACAGCAATTTTTAATTTTTTATTTGTCTCTATGATATGACAGGAACAGTCAGTGAAGAGACCATGTTGTTTTTCATTTTCAAGTAACTGATTATATGGTGGGGTCTCCTCAGCACATGTCACTTGCTCCTCATGCTCTTCTGATGGTAGTACAAAATTTTCACCTTCACGTCACTTCGTGGTGATCTTCAGGAGCCCTGGGTGACTGGGAATTCCTCCTTGAGCTCACTGTGTGATCAGAGGGATCCACTTTCTCCATATGGCATGATGGCACAATAAGTATATGGGACTTTCCCCGACAGTCAGACAGAAAGTGCCAGGAGAAGCTTTGAAGCAGCTCGAATTCCTTCATAAGGTGATAAGAACCCTTTTTCAGCTGGGGTTTAACAGGCCCTATATTCTTTGTATCCAAAACTCCAGTACCCCAATGGCTGTCCTCAAGTCTCCCTAGGTACTTTTTGCTAGAGTCTCCAGGAAGGACCATTGTCCCCTGCTCCAGTGTAGAGCGCCTTCCATCACATCATGTTCTGACTGGCCCAAGGGCTACTGCATGTGCAATCTCCTGTTTCATTTGTTCAAAAGCTTGTTTTTTTGGGACCCCACATGAAATAATTTATTTTCTGTTTCGTAAGGTAGAGAAGGCTTACAATCTGTCTGTTCTCTGGCATATACATTCCCCAAAACCCCATGGTGCCTAGGAAAGCTTGTATTTCCTTCTTGTGGTTGGTGGGAACATAGCTGCTATTTTATTAACCACATCCCCTGGAATCTGATGACATCCATCTTGCCATTTTACTGCTAGAAACTAAATTTTCTGGGCAGATCCCTTAACCTTACTTTGTTTTATGACAGAACAGCTTTCAGGAGGATCTGGATTATTTTTTGTCTTTTCTCAAAGCCTTCCTCTGCTATGTTCCCCCATACAAGTATGTCATCTACATAATGAAAGTGTTCCAGAGCCTCACCCTTTCCCAATGCAGTCTGGATTCATGGCAAGAGTGGGGCTGTATTTCCATCCTGGAGCAGTTGGTTATAGGTGTACTGCATCCCCATCCAGGTAAAGTCAAACTGAGCCTTCACTCTGCTGATAGAGGAATGGAAAAGAATGAATGGTCAATATCCATGATGACACCACTTTGCTTCCTTGAACTCTGGTTCTTACTGAGGCTCTAGCATTTCCAGCACAGCAGCACTCAGTGACTGTTATTTCATTCAGGCCACAATAGTCCACTGTCAATCTCCACTCTCCAATGAATTTAAGCACTGGCCATATCAGATTATTAAAGGGTGAACAAGTCTTGCTGGCCACTCCTCTGTCCCTATAACCATGATAAAATTCAGCTATTACATATTTCTTAATACAGCTACCTTGAACTTTTCTGTTCTGATGCTGTATTTTAAAAACTATATGCAATAACTAGTCCCATTTCTGATATGCCAGACTGAAACTCTCGCCTTTCAAAACGCAATCTTGTGCCTTTAACGTTCTTAATGCCTCCCTTATTATCCATTCATCACAATCTTGACAGAAAGTTTTGGATGAAAGTAGTTTGGTAGTAGACTGACACAATAATTCTACTAATTTATTTTTTTACTTTCATATCAGATGTGGCCTATATTTTAAAATCTATTGTTAAAATGCAGAAATGTTGTTCCAGAAAGATTTATTAGAGTAAATTCTGAAGATTTTTTGTTGTATGTCTGGGATATACCATCGTGTTCTTAAAAAGCACAGAAACAAAATGCATGCCCAAAGAAATGAATAATCTTGTCCTATTATTCAGCTATCTGACTTGAACCTGTTTCTAATAGGAAATTTTATTTTGCTGCTCTAAAATATTCTATTAACTTCTGAGCACTTGATTCAAAATTCCTATCATTCCTTGCTTTTTTTTTTTTTTTTTTTTTTTTTTTTTTTTTTTTTTTTTGCCTGAGGTAGATTTGCAGCTCAAATCAGCCCAACAGATACTAGACGCCCAAAATAGTCAAACATGAACAAGACACACTTTCAAAAATTATTTCTGTATCATACAAAGCTGTCAATCTGTTTGCATAATCAGAAATAAGATTTTGGCATTTATGGAGCTTTATTCTGAAATATGGAGTCTAATTCCACTTGTTACAGATTCAGTGCATTATAAATGTAAGACGCCAGTTACAATTGCAATCATTAATTTTATCCTCATGCCTATTTGTGCCTTGTAGCTTTGATCCTTGTTTGTGGCTTTGATCCTTGACAAAACAGCAGACTTTGGGTTGAAGGTACACTAAAAACTGATGGAATCCACTCACTTGCAGTTCCTTTAGACTTCTGTAATGATCATAAGGACATTGGCAATCTGTTATCACTATATTTTCTGTATAGCTACTTTTAATCAGTACTTAAATGTGTCTTTGGTAAATGGGATTAGCTACTAAAGACAGTTAAAATAATCCATATGAGAAACCCAAACAAACAAACAGAACCAAACCCAAGACAAAAAACAAACCCCAACAACAACAAACCCTCTGAACAAGAACAGTGGGATTTATTCTCAATGATTCTTCTGTCTACATTCTACAACCTTCACCTCTGTTTGGTTCTTCCCATTGCTCCTATTTCAGGAAGAAATTACTAAAAGTAGGTAGGTTTTATATTCTTATTATATTTTCAGAAAATATGAACAAAATCCTCTTTCTTTTTACATAAAAAGAATCAAACATCTGGAGACTGTTTCTTTGCCCAGACTCCAAGATATGTTCTTGCCAGCACTTATCCCAAAGGTCTTTTCTCAGGATATTATTCAAATCCACATGTGCTCATATCCAGCATGTCTATCAGTGTGTGTCTTTTGTTCTTATGTCATTATTTTTACAAACAGGAACATTTTCAGCAGATAGCATTCAGCATTTCAAAGCTAACTACCATTTCCATTCCTTTCCCCTCTGGTTTTAGCCTCAGACAGGCAGTCAGTACTCTCACCAGTTTCAATATATATATAATCCAGCTTCAAACATCAAAGAAAGGAAATATATTTATATATGCAAGTTGCTTGCTATGAGGAAAATATTAACAAGGATATATGATAAATGGTCATATATTTAGCAGAACAGGAGGGATAATGTCAAAATAAATAACTGCAGTCTTTTATTTAGTTTAAGAGATACAGTCAAGGTAATTGCAGTCGGTTGAAAGACAAATTACAACCATTTCCTGAAAACACAAATCTTCTTGCACAGATAAGAAACTATAAGAAGAGAAAATGCGGAGATTTCTTTCTGAAAACAGTCTTCAGGAACAGTTGTAATATAAACTCCTTATCAATTTTACTTAGAAAAAAATATTAGAAACACATAAAAAAGAACAGAGATGTTTTATGAAGTTCAGTTGGTAAACAGCTGTTAATCATCTGCCCCTACAGGAACAATCTAAGCCTATTTCTCAATTCACTCTAGTGAGATATTTTTCTGAGCGGTGTTGAACAACCTTTCCTAAATCAGGTTCCACACTTTTGTAGCAACATATAGAGTAGCAAAAAGAGACAGGAATGGAATGATCCTCTCAATAGCATAAAAATTCAGAAATATCTGCTCCTTTAATCTGGTGTTTTAGACGATGCAATGTTCAAGTGCAATGTTTAATTCTAGTGCCTAGGTCTAACATATATATATATTAAATAAATTCTGAACATAGTATGGCCACCAGCATCTAACAGATGTCTTTATTGTGGCTTTTCTTTCTTCAGACTTCTTACTTACTGAAATATTTAAAATCACAATATGTAAAATAATAAATTTTAAAGAAAATAATAATAATAATAATAATTATAATCCACCCTACAGCAACAGCAACAATAATAAACCCAAACCAACCCCTCTACCATCAAAAATTATTGGTAGTCTAGTTCTCTATCTGATGCCTTATCCTCTTTTATTTTGTTCAACAATGCATGCATGGTAGCAATCTGGAGGACCTTAATAGAAGTGATGCACTCAAGAAGACCATCATAATCCTAATATGGTCTGTATAAATTGAACTTGATCCAAAGTTGCATTATAAGAAATTGTTGTTCCTCTGGCCTTAACATTAACTAGAGAAGACTATCCATCAAGAAGCAAGGAACAGCCAGAATCAAGCTCTTAGGTGAGGTCTAAAATACTGGAAAACAGAAGTAAGTGAAGCTTCAATTTCAAATAATTCTAATTAGGAAAGAAAAAAGGTTCTTTTCTTGGTAAATTGAAAACAAATTGCTCTTGATGTGATGTCCTTGATTTTTTTTTTCTGTATAGGTATAAATATGTAGGGTGAACAAGACCACATACACCAGAACTCTTTATTAATTTTAGCTTACAGTCAAAGGAGAAGTTGGAGAAAGCACTCTCTTGGAGAGGGAGCTAAATAGAATGAAGGCATTTTCCTACCTAATTTTTTTTTGAGACTCTCCACTACTACAGCAAAGTCTCTGTAACACTCAGAAGATTTTGTGGTCTTTCTGTTTACTTCTCTCCAGAAGAGTGTTTGAAAGTAGCTTCAGTCCTTGTTCTTGCAACAGGTGAACTGTTTCTTTCACAAGTGATAGGTGTCATCTAAAAATGTCATTGTTATACCATGAGTTTGAACTGTAAAAGTCCTTCCTGCAGAAAAAAAAATGCTTTTGACGAAGAGGGAGAACAAAGAAGGATTAAAACGGTGCTAGAGGTAAACTCAGTGATTCAGAAGTCAAAATGAAGGCTGTGACTGGAGTTTGGTACATTTTGAAATGCACCTGTCTGTGCGTATAGGTATGTGAGGATTCACAGATGTTTAAACACACTCGTTTCCTTTGCATGTCCAGTAATAGAAAATGACCTTGTGTCTGCGAAAGTGAATTTAATAATTTCTACCCTCAATGACCTATTCTTTGTCCTGCACATGAGCCACACATACTATTCTATTGTTTCATAGTATTCAGCACTAGAGGAAAATGCATTTGTTATTATTAGTTATTATGCTCAGTCTTTTCTGTTCAAATCAGAGGTATTAGCAGTATGAATTTAATTATTGCAGGTTTTACTTTATTTTGATCCATATTCTTAATCTGATGGTGGTACTTGCTTTTAGAATAAAAACGTGGACACAAGATACAGAACACAGAAGAGAGGCAGGCAAGAGAAAAAAATAGAGGAAAATTAAGAATCCATGCCAAGATTCTTCAAATTATAACACACAGAGTTAAGAAATGCCTTGAGACGTTCTCAACAAATAGCAATCATATTTCATTTTATTTCATGTCAGCAAGGGAGACCAAGCCTGAAAGTGGAACACATACATTTTGTCAGAAAAGCACATCTAATAACTTGACTAAGAACATAAACAAATTTTTCACCGTTTAGCAGTTGCTGCTAGACATATAGTAGACACAATCTCTGTGGTTTACACTTTTTTTTTTTTCAAATGAATTGTCTTTAAACAGAATTTTTCACTCCTCTCAACTTCTTTCCTTTACAGATAATTCTATTTGGATTTCTAGGAACCTAGAAGAGGTTATACTGTTTTGTATTTTTGCAGTAGGTATTAAAATTTTTGCAACAATCTCTTTTGTTATTATCACACTGCATAAAGCTCTGAAAAAAATTAATGAGCATCTGCCTGTTATTTCTGTAGAGTCAATGGCAAACTGAACATCTAAAAAAATATCACCTGAACTGAAAGAAAATCAGTATGTGAGCTGTGATGGGCCATGATCAGAAGGAATTAAGACAGTCTGTGACTCACCACCAACACAGAAAATGTTAAGATACAAATTCTTCCTTATGATTCATATGATAATACAAAAAAAAAAAAAAAAAAAAAAAAAAAAAAAAAAAAAAGTGTTCAATTTAACACACACGTTTTCTATTTTCTAAAATATAAAATCCCACAGAAATCCTCTAAAGCCAAGAAAATAAAATACAAGTACAATGAACTATGAAAGGGCTTTTGCAGATGAAAGAAAATTATGCTAAAAATGGTGCTTAGAAATCCAGACTTTAATTTATCATTTCCCATCCAAACACAGGGTTTGGACAGATGTGTTGAAGCAGCATTAAGTTTGGCATTTGAAGAAGATTATCTTGTTTATAGTAGTAAGAAAGAAGCAGCTAACAGATAAGAAAATTCTGTTACTGAGGAAGGAATGAGATGTCCTAAAATGGTCCTTATAACAAATTATTATTTATCAGGTGAGCCTTTGAAATTATAAATGATCATGTGTCTTAGCTATGGTCATTTCCTATAAAGAAAAGAAAACTGAAACCAAAACAGAAATCCTGAATATTTATGTTGCAAATAACACCTTATGTGAGAAAAAGGTTAATGATATGCATGGGGAGGTTGAATAAGCTGTTATCAGCAGTTGGTCATGGGTAAAATCTGTATAGCATGAAATGTTTATCTTAAGCCAGTGGAAGACATGACTATAATGTAAGAATATGGGGATTTTTATTTCCATTGAAATAATCTGCTTAGACATTTGTGAAAAGTTTGTGAGAGTATGTGTTTTAAGATATCTTGTAGTCAGTATGTCTGAAGCTTAATATATAAAGCTGTTCATATATTTTTCTACTTAAATGCTATTTTGCTTGAAGGTGAAGGTTTTCTTCTTATTTTTGAGGCAAATAACAAAACCTGGCACAGTGATATAAAATGTGAGAATTTGGGGTAGCGTCATGAACAAGAACTGAACATCTCTCCCATAATTTTTTAAATATTTCCCTCAACCTATTTGGTTTTCAGATTTTTTTTTCTTTTAGAACTGGAAAAATGGAAAGGTCCTGTGAATTTTTGATAGACTTAATTTTTTTTAGTCTTCTCTTTGAGTGGATCTTTCTGAACATAGTTTAGTAGATTATGATTTATATCTCAAAGGCAAGCATAGGGAACTTCTGCATAAATAAAATTGAACTAAGAATTTTCTGGTTTTCATATGAAGACATGTGAAAGTCTCTGAAGCCTTTATGAGAGCTATATTTAATTTAGGCACTAAGTGCTTATTTGAATGTTTAAAAAGAGGTTATAAATAAGTTTAAGTAGTTTAGTGGTATACATTTTTCTTAGAAAATATATTTTAAAAGTGTTTTATTGACTTCAGTAAGTGTGAAATGATTGAAGCTATAATGAACAGTTTATGCTTGAGTGTACAAGGACCCTAGGTATTTATAAATGACAGGTCTACAGAATACCTATGAATGAAAATTACTCCAGGTAACTGAACATTGCTTTTGCAGCAGGTATATACACAGCCAAATAATGAAATGAAACCCACAGAGGACTCTCAAGATATTTGACATGAAGTAATTTATGATTACTGCTGGAGTAAAGAAAGTGACATTCAGATTTCCTACAGATCTATTACATGCTACAAGAAAACTTGTATCTAAAGCAAGGCAATAGAATGCTATCTCTAATGTATAACACATAATATGTATATGGTGTTTGAATTAGATATGTACAGCAATGAGAGTATTAGGCTGTCTACTAGGTTCATAAGTTTATCTGACACAGAGCAAGGTACCATATAACACAAACCTTTTTTTCTACTATAAATATTCACACACACTGATAAGTAGTCATGACTCATTCATGTGACCTGACATCAGATGGATTGTTTTTCAGAGACTGTATTATATATGTGTGCTCAACCTGTCAGCCTGCTAGGCAGAATCACTACTATGAGAATGATTACATTTTCTTTTTAATAACTCAGCATTGTAACATTGTCCAAAGGCAGAAAAAATTCTCTCCCAAAAAAATAGCTCTGATCAGAATATAGGAACTAAGAAGCCTTCTCTTTAGGCTTCCCCTATCAAGATTTTTCTACTCTTTTCCCATTATAAGAGTTCTTTCATACTTTCTCTTTTTTAGACTGAACATAGTGCTGATTGTCACTCTCACTGAACTCCTTGCTGTGACTGTGCAGCAGCACAGATTGCAGGCAGTGATCTCAGCTAAATGAGGACTAATGCCCAGATTCAGGCTAGACAACTCAGGTCAGTATGCTGGCAGAAGACCTACAAGTTGAAAGTTTTTGAGCCCACAGAGAACTGCAGGGCATTCCCTGAGAATCAAATAGTTGTATACAGCTGGATCAAGGACACAGCCATGATGAGACAATTCAGTTACTGAGTGTTCTACACTTACACACTTCTTCTTCTTCTTTTTTTTTTTTTTTTTTTTTTTTTTTTTTTTTTTTTTTTCTTTTTTTCCTTTTTCCCTCCCTACAAAATAAAGATTTTTCTTTTTCTGTTTTCATTTAAATTCTCTAATCACAAGCTTTTCAATACACCAAGCGTTGGGGCTGCCAAAATCTCAGATTTTTTTCTAAATGTGATATAAGTGCATGATACAGAATGTGCCATGCATAGAGACATATGGCTTTTCTAATATAAAAGCTGTTGCTGCTCCTTTCAGCATCTTGCAGGGACCTCTGTTTGCTTACTGCTCCAGAGCCCAGCTGTTCACAGACTGGTCAATGGCAAATGATTCTGGGGTCCTTCTAATCTCTTTCAGGGACCCCAAAATATTCAGTCACCAGATCACTTCTGTGCTAGCATCATCACTCTGGTTTCTTTGTTTAGGCAGTATGACAAGTAGAAAATGAAGCAAAACCAGGTGAAGCTAATCCAACCCCCTTCCTGCTGACCAGGCAGCCACCCATCACAGAGTAGGCACAGAGGAGTTCAAGTCATCTAGTGCTCTCCATATATTAGACAGAGTTATTTTTATTGTGCCTATTTATTATTAACCTTCCACCTGGCATTTATAGGACATTTATGCTCTCTAAGTGCTTGCACTTGCTAATCAGCTATTACAGCTGCCAGGATGCAGCAAGAGCAGAGCAGGCAGCTTCTGCCAGGGTAGGTGATGGGGTGGCAGGAAGTGTCAGCAGTGCAGGGGACACATGGGATGGGCACAGGGAAGGAGGTGTGCAGTGATCATTTAGTTCAGACAAGAGTCCAGAACATCAGGTAGGTCCATAGTAATGATGCAAGTCTGACATCAAGCTAAAAGTCACAAAGTCACCTGCAAGCTGGGTTCTGCATCAGCATCAAAGAGGCATAGGACTGAGATACCAGAGAGATATCAAGGGAGAGGCCAAGATTAAAAGCCTCTCCCAGGTGCAGTGGGTTAAGTCACTGCTAGAATTTCTCACAGCCAGAGAGAAGCATCAAAGTTTTCCTTGAGTCCAAGCAGCTGTACCCTGGGGGGTGTAGGGAAGGCACTGAGGGCCTTGAAAACCTCTATCTTTTCAAGAACTGGATATAAGAGAGCATTAAAAAACATCAGATATTAGTAGGTCAACCATGCTTGCCTCTTTTTTCCTAGTTGCATATGCGGCTTGTATTTGGCAGGCCACTGAACTGCAGCCTCCCTCTTTCCTTTTTACTCCACTAACAGCTAAACCTAAACTTGTTTGCTGGTTTACAGTGGTGTTCTTTACACATACTGCTGTCATTGCTGATAAGTCACTTAAGACTCACATCCACCTGTAAATGTGTTGTTTTCTTCCTTCCATGAAAAAAGGTAAGCTGGTGTTTCTTCAGAAAACAGGAATAGACAGGTAAGTGAAAGGAATGGGTATATGCACATGCACACGTATTTGTGGCTATGTGGGTGTGTGCATATCTGTTTCCTATTACTTTAAACTCCTCAGTAAATTCTTATATCTGAGGAATTGAAATTTCATAAGAGTGTAAGTTGTGTTGCTACCACTAAGTTATTGTGCTGACATTACGATCTTTATCATATACAGAACTTTTACAAATTATAATTAATGGTAGTACTTATTCTTCATTTTGAAGTTATTCAGTATGTGTTCAAGTCTTTCTGAAGAGCTCTCTCACCTTTTTTCTTTTTTTATTTTGGGAAAGAAACAAAAAACTGTCTTATACTGGATATTCTGTAAAGAGTTCTCCATAGTCCATGGGGCCTTCACCTCTATGGAGTCACCTGTTGCCTATTGCAATGCAGGGAGGCACCAAGGGCAGTATCTGCTCATGGTAAAAGGGATGTGTGAAACTGGGGACCGAATATTTGCCTGCTCCCTCTTCAACTTCTGATTACATTCTCATATTAAATTTCTTATCAAGGCTAGACACAAACCTCATGATGGAAGAAGAAAGAAGACTGAGTGTAGACAGGATATATTTCTACATCCACAGATTTGAGCAAACATCATGGAGTAACAGTCCAGTTGTCTGAAGAAACTGATGTGTATTTTGTTTTTTACTTTCCCTTAACTACCAGACTTAAGGATTGTACTACTTTCCTTTGTTTGCTTCTTCATTCAGTTTGTATTGTGAAATTTAAATGAAAAAAATACTATCAAGGACACTTAATGCTTATTTATAACTCAAGTAAAGGTCATAAACTCTGGACTTTTCTTTGGTTTGGGCTTTTTTTTTTTTTTTTTAACCCTATTATGTTTGGATATTTAAAAGAATGAATGGAATCTTTGTATAAATATTGACATAAAGTAGTTGGGGGGATGCACAGATAAGTATTGTTTCATAATTAGATTTGAAGTTTACAACATAGCCAAAGAATATTACAGAGGAAAACCTGAGCAAGATAAATTATTCTTTAAGAAGATAGACTCAAATTATTAATGGAAATTGGAAGCATCTCTTTAGATAAGGATGGGATTGGAGAACAGAGGAGAAATTTCGAGTGCATGGATTAGAAAAGACACTAAGACCTAGAACTATATTGAAGTTTGCGGACTGATGGAAGTTAGCGTAAGACGGAAAAAACAAGAAGGATTTTTGAGGGTAGCTCATTCAAGATAGTCTTCTAAAATAAATGTTGGGGAAAAGCTGAGAAAAGAAAGAGTGAATTTGAAAACAATCTCTCTTTACATCTGTGTGCAGTAAAGACAGAAACAGGAGCTCAGGAAAGCATTGTATCTTCATCAGTGTTGTGGACCTTCCTGAGGACTTAGCAAAGGTTGTTATTTACAGTCTTTGCTTTGCCAAGAGTTGTCCCAATATGTAACTATCTTAAAATGTCCATTTTGAAAAACATGTGATGCTATTTTATAGGTCTCAAGGCAGTGAGATAAGGTGAACTAAATTATTATGAATCAGAAATTCTGCTGGTTTTGCACTTACTATCTCATCTACTCTTATCAATTACAGAACATTGCATTCTAAAAATACTGTTTCTCTACCATTATGCTAACTATCATTTTTTTCTTGAAAAGGAAAACATACTTAGCTTAATTTTTATTCCTAGTGTAATCTTGTAAGCCAAAATTCTTAAGAATAAATAAATCTATAACTGTACATGAACTTGACCTTTTTAAAGAGCAAGATCTACTACACAGAGGAGCCTCTGGGCTAAAATAAGGGCAGCTTCTGACCATAGAGATCCTGAAATATTACAAACCCTATTAAAAAGGAACTGAAATCTAATTGACATGCTCTATAATTGAAATGCAGTTATATATCAGTGGATAAATGAAGCTTAAAAAATAATCAAGCAAACAATAAATGAGGAAAAAAAATCCATTTGCATTGCTTGGAAGAGTAAATCTCTGATGATAATAGGTTGTGGTACAGAAGGTCCAAAGTGTCAGGATGAGGAGAACCTGTTGCCTGCTAAACATGCCCAGGGATAGCTTATTTTCCCAAGATGTCTGTCAGAGTTTGAATCTCCGGAGACTGAAATTTTAAATTAAATATTTACTCTGTGTGGTCCTTTCTTTACTACTGCTGACATTGGATAACATGGTACATTAACAATTCCCATGGCAGCAGCAGGAATTTTTGGATGCAGGGATGAAATCCACTGCACTATATTGTCAGGTTCCAAACCTAAAAATGCCTCTCAATAGTTTTGCTTTTTAAGAAGGGATGGTTACGTGTGAAAAAACTGGCTGAAATGGAGTCACTGTTTTGTTTTATATTCCTGGGTATGCTACAAATTACATATGTAATATAGTACTACACACATCTCCCAAGTGAAAAAAAAAGTAATAGGAATACTGTGGAGGACTTTATTTGATCTCACAAACAAACTGTAGCCATCATCTAAAGCACAGGAAAAAACAGTTTGAAAGAAGTTTAGCAGATGCAAGAATAGTTCGTTAGGACACAGGGAATTGGATGTTCAGAGAAGTTGCTCATTTTCCCAAGAGCTAAAGTAAGTTGAGACAAAAAAAAAATCCCTTTCTGCATCTTTTATGAAGAAATTTCATGCACAGATACAGTATTTACTTACAAGGGAAATAAATAGAGCTTGTAGCTGGCAGCTATAAGAATACTCAAGTGAAAGCAATCCTTCTTTCCTGTAGCAACCCTAAAAATTCCCTTTGACATTGATTGGACATGGCACCTTGCAAAGTAAACAATGCTACAATTACTTATCTTTTCTTGAAAAACCAAACCCAATTCCCTATGGTATTTTTAAGGTAACCTTAGGCCCAGCCTGGTTACACAGTAATAACTATTTTGTGGGGCAGACTTCACTTATCAGTATTTGAAAGCTGCAGCAGAGGGAACAACCTGATCATGACAATGTTGACAATTTGGGAAGAATGGGTTTAAGAAAGGGAGATATTGATTCCTTTCCTGGCTTCCAGAACCTTCCAAAAGGATGAAACAAAAGAATTTCACAACCAGTAGAAGATATCTCTTCTGTAAGATTTTGACATTTTTTGGACAACACATTAAAGATTACCCGTCACTGATGTATGGAACTTCAGAAAAAAAACATATAATTTTTGCTGCTTTACTTACATTGCCTTAAACTTAGCCATTTCAGTGCTTACTAAAAGCATCATCTGCTGGTATGGGGATCTAAGTTTTAGTCTGTGTTAAGAGCTTAAGTGATGTATCAGCTTCATCTGCGCATAATTTTCTTTGAAGCCAAATCTTAAATCCCTGCTGATAGAATCTGAGAGAGAAGTTTAGTCCTTGAAAATATGCATGGTGAGAAAGGCACAAAGGTGAAAAAAGACATGGCAGAAAATCACAGCATCAAAGACAGAGGGTCTGTCACAAAGGATGAGGGTGAGTAGTTGAGAGAAGCAGTCAAGCATTGAGAATAATCAGTGAACAGCTGGAAAGGCCAAGAGAGACCCTGGAAGTCAGGGAGCATTAGAGAGAGTTTAAGTGTGTCAAAGCCTGGGATACTGCTTCTTGGGATTCACAAAAAAAAAAAGGTGTGAGTCAAGATTTTCTCAAATGATTTATAGTTTTAGGGGAGTTTTACTTGCCAAAATCCAGAATTGCCACTGGTGCATCTTGTGGATTTTTTTGAATTTGAACCTAAGGGGTTGTCCCCATCTGTCCTACAGGAACTATTTAAAAAATGCTTCTGTGTCTGCAGAGAAATTATAAGTTTTCTGTGTGAGTATCAAAGCAGTCACTGCAATGTCAGGGAGTAACACCGGGAGGGTGTTCATGCTGAGCACCTGTGCTTGCTTGGTGAATAACCTACAGTGAGAAGCACCCCCCAGCTCCCACAGCAGTAAATTGCACAGCTCTTAAGTGGGCTTATGTTTTCATGCTGTATCCCAGCACCGGTGAACTTATGTACCCTGCAAGACTTTATCTCCGTGAAAAGCAGACACAGCGTTTTAGTTTTCCAGGCTTCAGACCCAGTAGGAGCAGGCCCATGGACCTCCCAGGCAGCTTTTCAGCCTTGCCACAGCAGAATGTACTTTGTTCAGGACAGCACTAATAAAGTACCACTATAACACCCACCCTTTCTGTGTTTCTTAATTTAGAAAAGATTTAGAAAAAATTAACAAAAGCAACAAAAATTCAATTTTTGCTGGAGATCAGCACTGCTGTGCTGCAGAAGTCTTCCTAGGAATCAGAAGATTCAGTAAAAGATGGCACTAGCTACTCATAGCATGACTTTCTACTTCCAAGCCTTAGGTTTTGAGGTTCATCATTCATAATGATTAAGTGAGATGCATACACTTTTCTCTCTGGAAAGTGAAACCCAGAGATACTGACAGAATCAACTCAATTTTAGTGACTAGTGGGGAAACTATTTATAAATGCTCTTCTAAGGTTCTCCTTCATAAATTTTCTGGGAGAAAAACATATTTGCTCTAAATGAATTCTATGTTCTTACAGCTTATTCTGCAATAAACTGTTTCTAGCATCAGTTCTGAAACTATGAATATTTATTCCAACAATTTTTTTTCAGACAGTCACTTATTGTTTTTAATCTATTAAATGCAGTCTGTGAAAATTTTGTATCTGCTCATGTATTTGTACTTTTTTTCTTTCATTTTCATTCTCCAGTTTATAGGATGGTATACTCTTTGAACTGAATCTCCTTATGCCTTTCTGCAACAATTATCATGACTGAAATGTCTGAGCCTGGCCTTTAAAAAACCTAAACAATAACTAAAGATTATTTGCAAAAGCAAAGAGGGAAATAAACCCAGTCTTGCAGCATGCTTTATAATATGTTAATTGGTGGCAACTGAAGTTTAGTCTGCCCCACTTATTTTCTGAACAAGTTCCTGCTAGTGTCATGAAATTGTTCTCCCTTTGTCTATTAGAGAAAATAGAATTGCCCTCTCTGGCCCCAGCCTTGCAGACAGCTGTATCTTCCACTAACAGTTCCATTAACTTCATTTAAACTACCTGAGCAAACTGACTTAGTTGGGTATGCAAGTGTAGTGGTTTGAAAGCAAAACTAGTGAGAGAGTCCAAGTCAGAAATACAATTTAATAAGAATAAAAGTAAAAAGGTAAAATAAAATAAATGCAGTAATACAACAGACCATGGACAGAGTCAGAATACAACCTGAGCAGAGTGGCGGAAGCAGTCCAGGTGAGGTGCTCTTCCTGAAGTAGTGATCCCGTAGAAAGGTCTGGTACGTCTTGTCCTCTGGGACAAGAGGTGAGAATGCTTGGCTCCTCCCCCTGGGCAGAGCATCTCACAATGGGATGATGAGTTGTGAAGTGGGTCCTTGGTGGCCCATTAAACAGAGATAACTCCTGGAGGGAGTTACCTGTGAGTCATGGGCAAGGCATTGATGGGCCATTAGCAGAAGAGAGCCCAAAGGAAGGGGGCCTGGGAGGAACACTGCCCCACTTGGTTTCAACAGATTATGAAGACGGTGATAGAATAAATATTTTGTGCACATCCTACACTGAAACCCAGGACAGGAAATGAGTGGGCAATCGAAACCTTTGTCCTTAGGCAGTTGCTGGATGGTTTTTCTGCCTAAATTTTTCTTCTCTCCAAGCCATCAGTCATTATTGGATCATGTGGTTATTTAACAAAATGGTTTGCATTGCGCATTCTCCAGTCTGTCTAATTTGATGTTGCCACTGCTAATAATTTCTCATATTGTTAAACTTACTTTTGCTGATAGCTGCAGCTATTCTAGGAATGCAAATTATTTAAAAGATGAGCTTTAAGCAAAAAGAAATAGGAAATAATTTCTTGGCCTCCTGGATAGAGAAAAAATAAAAACGTCATGAAGATAATTTCAGAGTACAATTAAAAATGTTTGAAAGTTGTTGTTATTATTATTAAGTCACATGTTTTTAGACAATATTGTTAAAATCAAAAATTTTTCTTGTGGTTTCTTGAAATTTGAAGACTGATGTAGGACCTTTACAGGATTGAGGAGTGGACCCATGTAAAGCTCATGAATTTTGACATGGCCAAATGCAAGGTTCTGCCTCTGGGCTGGTACAACCCCCAGTATCAATACAAGCTGAGGGGTGAATGGATCGAGAGCATCCCTGCAAAGGACTTGGGATGCTGATGGATGGAAATCTGGCCAATATGTGATGCAGCCCAGACAGCCAGCTGTATCCTGGGCTGCAACAAAGGAAGTGAGATCAGCAGATTCAGGGAGCTGACTCTTCCTCTGAACTCAGCTGAGGAACCCTCAGTACAAGAATGACATAGCCTTGTGAGAGTGTGTCTAGATGAGGGCCACAAAAATTTGCCAGGGGATTGGAATACATCGCCTGTGAGGAAAGCTGGTTGTTCAGCCTTCATAAGAGAAGGTTATGGGGAGACCTTGCTGTGATCTTTTAATATATATTGGACAATCATAAGAAAGAATGAGTGTTTTTACAAAGGATTGTAGTGACAGGACAAGTAGCAATGTTTTTAAATTGAAGGAGGATATATTTATATATATTTAGATAGGAAAAAAAAAATTGTAACCAAGCGAGGCATTGGAACAGGTTGCCCAGAGAAGTTGTGGATGCCCCCTCCCTGCAAGTGTTCATAGCCAGGTTGGATGGGGCATTGAAAACCTCGTTTAGTGCAATATGTTCCTGTCCATGACATAGGGGTTGGACTACCCATGCTCTTTGAAAGTCCCTTCCAACCCAAACTGTTCTGTGATCCTATCATATTGCGATTATTGAAATTATTGTACATAATTTATTATTCTCATTAAGAATTCCTCAGAACTTCTAGAAAAATTGCTATCTAAGAACAAATCTCATAAATAGTTATAGTAAAATAGATCAAAATCAATCATTGAAAGGTTTTTTTGAAACAAAGATAACTACTTAATTATTTACTATTCTCAAACATATTTAAAGTTATGAAGAAAATAACCATTTTCTTTACTCTGATACCTAATTGTGTTCTATCTTCTGTATTCACAGAGCCTGTGACCTGCTTTTGAAGGTCCTGTATCCTCCCCACAGAGATCAGCAGCACATTGGTATGGAAAGTTGCAACCAGGAGAACGTGCTAGGATCAGGGAGAATGACCTTTGCACCTGGAGAGGAAGAGTGGTCACATATTTTTAACTGATTCCTTGAACTACATATCTAGATGTGTTTGGATCAAAGGAGGACATAGTATTCTGTCCAAAAGCAGACATTTCCATGTATGAACTAGTCACACAAAACTCCTATTATGTCAGTGAAGAGAGAAAAAAATCAAGAGAAAACTCATGTTATTCAAAGCAAAGATTAAACTACTTTGTCACAATGTTTGTTTGTTTGCTTTTGTTTGTTTACTAACTCGGAAAGAATTCTAACACAGCTAATTTTGAAAAATGACTTTACAGTATAAACATATACAGTTAGATGAGAAAAATCTCATTCATGATGCCTCTGTGGAGAGAGAGAGGAGAGAGAGAGAGAGAGAGAGAGAGAGAAACAGTATCAGGAAGGTAGAAAATTCATAGGAACTTGAGATATTGAAATAGTAAATTGCCATCAAACTCTTCTTCCAATACCTGATTTGCATCTCTGGTTGTAAAATGGTTGTGCTCAAGAACTACTTGCCCACTCACTTATGCTGACTTCCCCAGGTGTATTGGCTTTGTTCTGTTAATAATTAAGCTAAGGAGAATTAAAACTTTCTAATTCTGAAAGTGTTTCTACATATTGTAGTGTTGAGAAAGCTGCTCATCAGAAATGGTGAAATTCAGAAAAATATAGTAATTCTTTCTGATTGTATAAAATATACTGAAAAATGTAATTAAAAATAGGAGAAAAAAACAAAGGAATACCATCAGTTAAACTACTTGTGGTTTACTCATTGAATGTTTAGGGGTTTTTAGGTATTCTAATATTGACTATAAATAATATTAAAAAAAAAAAAAGGTTGAAAGGTTTGGCATTGGGAACTTGGAATCTAGCAATGCTACTATTAAAAATCTCAGCAAGGCAGTACTGTCAATTGCTGCTGGTTGTTTAGAGAACAGCATTTGGATAGCACAATCATAATTTTGTAAAATCCATAATGAGCCTACTCCCTTGCCAGATTTTCAGTCGTCCAGCTTTCAAAAAGCTTTCTTACGCAATTTTTTCCTGCCAATATGAAACCTATAGAGTAGTGGACTGTAAATGTAAATTATAATCAGAAAACTGTAAATATGAAATTAATACAAATATAATGAATTGAATGTCAAAAGAAATGGCTTTGTTCTATAGTAGTTGTATCAATCCATTGCACAGCAGATTTATTAAAACATAAGACCACTCCTAACCTTCTGCTCTCTCCTTTTTAAAAGAAAATATCTAGTTGGAGGCCTGTCACTAGTGGTGTCTCCCAAGATTCAGTACTGGGCCCAGTACTGTTTCAATTATTTCTCAATGACTTGGATGAAGAAGCAGAGGCCTCTTCAGCAAGTTCACTGATGACACAAATCTGGAGGAGTGGCTGATACCCCAGAGGGCTGTGCAGCCCTTCAGAAGGACCTTGACAGGTTGGAGAGGTAGGCAATGAACTGTCTGAAATTCAACAGAGGAAAGTGCAAGGTCCTGCACCTGGGTAGGAATAACCACGTGCACCAGCACACCCTGGTACTTTGCGCAGAAGGATGTGGAGGTCCTAGTGGACAACAAGCTCCCCATGAGCCAGCAGTGCCCTTGTGGCCATGGCCAGTGGTGTCCTGGGGTGCATTAAGAGGAGCATTGCCAGCAGGCAGGTGATCCTGCCCCTCTACTCAGCCCTGGTGAGGTCCCATCTGGGGTGCTGTGTCCAGTTCTGGGCTCCTCATGATGAGAGAGACATGGAGCTCCTGGAGCAGGTCCAGTGGAGGGCAGCAAAGATATTTAACGGATTGGAGAATCTCTCTTGTGAGGAAAGACTGAGGGAGCTGGGCCTGGTCAGTCTTGAGAAGAGGTGGCTAAAAGGGGATTTCATCACTGTCTATCAGTGTCTGAAGGGAGGGTGTCAAAAGGAGGTTTCTAGGATCTTCTTGGTGGTGCCAACCATTAGGACAAAAGCCAATGGGCAGAAACGGATGCACAAGAAGTTCTGCCTGAATATGAGGAAGAACTTCTTTACTTTGCAGGGACTGAAAAATGGAACAGATTGCCCAGAGAGGCTGTTGAGTCCCTCTCAGAGGTATCCAAGAACTGTCCAGACACAATCTGGTGCTGTGTTGTCTAAGGTGACCCTGCTTGAGCTGGGAACTTGGACCACTGTGGTCGCTTTCAGCCTTACTAATTCTGTGATTTTGTGAATCTGTGAATTTGACAAGCTTTCATAAGTGTTCATTTCCATAGTAATTTTTAATATTCCAACATCAATCATATTCAATGACATTTTATCAGATAACCATCACCAGGCTCTCAACAGACCTATGTTCCATGTCCATGGTGCACTGAATCATGTCAAGAAGTCTCTGATATCTTATTACCACACACATTGCAGTTCATGGTGTTTTTCAGTGATCTATTGCTAAACAAAGTTGTCAAGAACACTATAATTTTATGAATTAGCACACCATTTCCGAAAAAGATGCATTTCAGTCAGAGTATAATGTAGCTCCACATCTGTGTCTAGGTGCAAATGCATAGAAAGTTTCAGCTGATTTTCTGCTAAGTAAATGGTAGACAGGTTCTGAGAGAAAATCACAGAAATTCTTTGGGATTTGGGAAAAATTATAATTTAAATTCAAATAAGGGCAAGAGAATCAAGTAGCATAAGAGCCATTTTGATCAGCTGGGTTTCCCAGTGGTATCAGAATACTCTGCACATGGATACGATTTTCCACATTATTCCTTTATTTTGAAATATTCCTAATCACCACATTACTGTTTTGTAGACAACTGGCTCTGAAATACATAGACACATATTTTACTATGCAGTAGTGTATATTAAGAAATGAGGACAACTCTACATTTTTTTTACTATCTCTCTTCTGTTTTGGACTGCTTGAATTAAAATGGATAAACAATGAGAAAATGTTCACTAAGGAATTATCCAGTGGGGTTGAGGGCTAGAGTTAATTTAAAATATCTTTTCCATATTTGGATTCTTTCATTAATACTTGAGAATACTATAAGCTTGAAATAATAATTCTTCCTCACTCAGTTTAAGGTATGTAATGCAGAAAAGACATTGAAAGTTAAAACCACATCTTTTAATTTGTTTGCGGTGTGGACACCCTCTCAGGCAAGGTGAAATAGTCAAAAGAAGATTAAGTACTCCCTGTCTCTGAATATGTTATAAACTATTAAAGTAAGAGGTATAATTCTGAGAGGGCATATGAAAAACAAACAAGTGAAAAAGGCCTTGCAGAGACTACAGCTGTTTGTTTTTTTTTTTTTTTTTAATAAGAAAACTGCATTGATTTGTATTCCTTCTGGATTTGTTCTGTTTGAAGAATAAATTGGATCTTGAAACAAAGGCCCTGAAGATTCTAGAATAATACTGTTTTCATCTTGGGGTGCTAAAATAGCCCAAAAGCATGCATATAGTCTTTTATAGTATTTGAGTCATTAATAGAACAAATGATATTGTCTCTTTATCATTTACAAACTTTGTCTTAGTGGAATATAACACAATGAAGAGGCCTATTCTCAGATAAAACCTTGCTTTTGAATGTGCGCCATTTGACAGAGCTTGCTTTTGATACGCATCACTTTTGTTAATGTTCCCTGTTAAAAATTTATTTTTATTCTATTGTTACAGACATATTTTCACAGAATCACTTTCTATGTGGAAACAAAAAAATTAAAAATTTTCAATCTTATTAATTATTCTCATTATAATTTTGTTGAGATGTGAAAAAATTCCCTGGCATGGAGATATGAATGTGGATGTTTCATGCATTTATTTTCCAATTCTTAATTCAATGTTTGGTGAACAAAGCTCAGATTTGAAGAAGTTGAAACCCCTATATGACTACATCAGATATTATGACAGAGTCAAGTTCTCTATGTTTTCTTCTTTAGCTTTTCTTATTGACATTTAGAGTCTTAGTATTATTGCATTGTGCTTACATCTGACTCAACTTTCCATAAAACTGGCAGATTGAGTTCGTTGCTTTGTACAGTCTGTGATGAAATATTTGAGAGAGTATCAGCTTCCACTGCTTTCATACCTGTGTGCTTCCTGAGACAACCTTAACTACATCACATATGGGATCTTTAAGGTCCTTTTACATTTCCTTTGAGATTTATGAAATCATGAGGTTTTTAAGGTTGGGGGGACAACTAAAATATCTAGTTTGATATCCTCTGTACTAAAGGCAATAGCTCATTTCTTGCAATATTGTTCTTTATCACAGCATCTGTAGCTAGTTTTTACTTATTTGTCATTATTTAATTTGATTTTCAAGTTTTAAAAGGGTAGCTATCTTTTAAAATAAGTAAAAAAGCCTGACAGAAAAAAAAAGTTCCAAATAGAATTTAATATAATTTGCTTCACAATATTTATTCTGTAATATCCTTACTCTGTAAAGCTTCCTTCTGGGTACAAATTCATATTAGAACGTGTAGTTTGTCTTTCTTGCCTAGCTGTTGACATTTTAACAAGATGGTATTTACTGAAACTGCTTGCTTATCACATTAATTTCTAATGCCATCACAATATTTATTTTGAAAACCTTTAACACTTTGGAAAGCCACTGACATTTCATCTGTCTGAGTGGAGTAAGATATTTTTGAATTCAAAATTAACTCTAAACTGACAGTGGTTTCATATGTGAAAGTTTTTCTAGTGTTCAGTTTTCATAATGTGAATTTGGTTACTCATGGGATTATTCCTTCCAAAGTAAAAGTAACTGGACTCTTAATGAACACTTGTTATCACCTACTTATCAAAGAATGCTTCTTTTCTGATACATGCATTCCATCTAATTTTCTAAGAAATATCCCTGACAATGTTAAGAAGATAGCTTCTCTATTCTAATTCTGACAAAGTTCACTTGTGAAATTTTATTTGCTTTTTGCCAGTGACTTTGACATGTCAGGAACATATTCTACTTATGAATAAATCAGTGAAAAACAACCCTCTGGCCTCTCTATTTGAAGAACAACTTTTGTTTGCTTCATGCAAGTATTTTAAAAAGCCAGTTGATTTCCAGCCAATGGGCTACAACTCTTAATTTTTTTGCTATAACTATCCTGTTCTCTTTTTTCTTGGACTTAAATCACCACTAGAAATCTGTGTGATTCTTAAGGAATTTATCTTTTTCACATCACTATGCAAAAGTATTTTATGCTTCTCAAATTCAGCTTGGCCTTCCTGAGGTGGCTTCAAAAGTTGTGATGTGTTGATCCCTTAGTTAGCAACTAAGGCCCCAAAGAGCAGTCCATACACCTCTGCCCCAGCAGGATGGAGAACAGAATCAGAAGAACAAAAGTGAGAAAAATATTGTGTCTTGAATTAACAACATTTTAAAAGGAAAAGCAAAAGCTGCATGTACAAGCAAAGCAAAATAAAGAATTCATTGCCCTGAGCAGGTCAGTGTTCAGCCATGTCCAGAAAAGCAGGGCTCCAACATGTATAGCAGTTTTTTGGGAAGACAAAAGCTATCACTCCAAATGCCGCTTCCTTCCTCCTTTTCCTCCAGCTTTCACTGTAGAGCTTGATATCGTATAGCATTCACCTTTGGTCAGCTGGGGTCAGCTGCCCCATATGTGTCTCCTCCCAGGTCTTCTAATTCCCCCTCCCACTGGCTCAGGAAGCAGAGTGAAAAAAAAAGGAAGAAAAAACATACCCTCAATGGGTTTTATTGGAGGGGTGGGGGCACTGTGAGAAGCAAAGCCAGCCTTGATCCTGTGGAGCTGCTCAGCAGCAGCCAAAGCGCTGGTGCTTTAACAACTTTCGTCCACAGATTGAAACTACAGCACCATAAGGGCTTGAATGAAGAAAATTAACTCCATCCCAGCCAGATTCAGCATAAAAGTTCATTTCCTTCATGTTTTTACTGAGCTTGATTATTAGAAACTTTGATCGATATAATTCCATCTCCAGTAGAAAAAATAGAATGTAGCAACAACTAACAGCTGATTTCTTAAGAAGTTAATGACATTTAACTTAATCGGCCCAAGAAGATTATGGATTTTAGGTCTCACACTTCTCAGGCAAGTATTCTACCACTTAAATGGTGGCCTCCTCTTTCCTTTGTAGAGCTTTTCAGAGGTGGATCATCCCTTTCATGTTTTTGGACTTTGTTCTTATTTTTCTTTTTCATTATATTAACACTCCGCATCTGGCAGGCTGAAATGTTTAGGAAGCTAACTTGATTTTTGTAGGGTTTAGGCTTTGGATTCACAAATACACTTGACTATTGCAAGATTGACAAGTATAAGGTTTTAACACAGTTTCTCAGTGATCGGAGTATTTGTCCAAGACCCAAATTCTGTGTTTTCTCCAGCCTCTGCCTTTCCAGGATCAGAAGCCTTTCCTATTCAAGCTATGAACCATGTTCGGTTGATGAAAGGCTTGTGTTCCTCTCTCTTGAACCAATATGATACAGTGCAGCAGGAGAAATATGTTGCACATAGAATATTACATGTCAGAAAAGGCAGAGAAAAGAAAGAACCATTATGCAGTGAAAATAAGCCTGTTTTGTAGCAAACAATTATCAGGTGATATTTCATACTACGGCAACTATATTATTTAGAAATTATTTTCATAAACTCTTGTGTTAGAATTCCCAAATTTCCTTGCCCTTCTGTAAAAAAAACAAAACAAACAAACAAACAAACAAAAAAATATGTCTGATTCGCATCAGAATTAAATTTTGGTAGGACGAACTACCTAATAAGCTGGAATTGGGACTGGATATTTTTTATTTAACTACATATTTTTCTCTTAATTATTAGTTCTGAAATACAATTTTTAGTTAGAGTTTCTAGAATCCCACTGATTTCAGTGTCTTTTTCACAGACTTAAGGGTATCATCAGATTGATTGGTTACCTTGCAAGTCTGAAAAAACTTTCTTAAGTTCTGAAAGAACTGATATTTTTAATGTATTTTATTATTAAGTAGAAAGGCATAAAAAGGCTGTGAGATAGAAGCTGTCCCATTCTGGAGCTTCATTAGCCCCAGTAAATCTTGTTGCATGTAAATGATCTGAGCAACTCAGAGCAATTAGCTTTTCATTTTAACTTGAGTGTTTTAGTGCAGATTGGTAGCTAATCAAGCTGGGAAATTTTAATAGAGTATGTAAAAAAATTGTTTATGAGTAATACTGTAAACAAGCATCGCAGATAGGTCTGTACCTGCTTTAGTGCTATAATAAAATAAGCAGTGAAATCAGCATTGCATCCATTTAGGTGTAATTGTACAAATTGCTAGCTAATCAGAGTAAGAAAATTGAGCCACATCTCGGAAGAACAATGCTGTTTGCTATTAACTTGGTGTTTAACTATGTATTTAAAGAATTTGGAGATTAAGTATTTTTTAAAAAATAAACATAGATTTATTTTGTTGTAAAAAGCATGCCTGATTCTAAGTTGGTTTCATTAGTGTAATCAAGAAGAAATTCCACTGACATTTGTGAAGTTAATTCAAACATGAACTGATGTAAGCAGTATGAGAATCAGCACCATTTACTTTATTGTTTTCTCCTGTGTTAAGCCATAGGCATTTCATTAAAAATTCAAAACTGGTCAAATGCATAAAATTTCCAGAAATAAACAGCTCAGTATATGAAGCCACCTGCAGCCAGCAGTTCAATGCATTTTGACATGCACAACACAGCAGGGACTTAACTGGAGCCATGTAAGCCTGGCTCAAAGGCTTCTGGAGTTTTCAACAAGTTCAAAAAATCTTGAGAATTCATAATATAGGAAAGGGTTGACTTGATGATTATTTCCTGTAAATTCTATTTTGTTTAAACTTTTACATGCTCTAGTGCTGTGCATCAAGTTGTGAACTATCCAGCCTTCTGAATGCAACCTGATGGATTTGATTTTTAAGAGCTCTGACACAAAGTAGAGCTCACACATATTGATCTGTCAAAAAATATCTAAATACAATTATCATTTGCCCATACCACAGCAGTACTTTTGGAAGGTTCTGCTGCTCTACTTAAAAATATCTCTGTATGTTGTATCTACTACATAAACAGAAATAACCTAAAAAAATCTTGTAATAATGTATTCATAATGCTGGAATGAAGTTCAGTAGGTTATCTAACATTTAAAATGTCCCAGACAGGAGCAATGTTCCCTCAGTTATTTCTAACAGATCTTAGTTCAGCTCACAAGAAAAAAAAAGTGATGTGATGCCATCGTCTCACAGGAAGCTTCACTAGTATTACCATGAAACACTTTTTTCCTAAATGTAAATTTATACGTTTTTGAGACTGAAGCCAATTTTTTATTTATTCTAGCCCCTGTGGTCAAAAAAAAAAAAAAAAAAAAAAAAAAAAAAAAAAAAATCCTTTCTTTCCACCAGCAGCCTTTTATGGTTTTTAAGATTATCTCCATCCACCTCTGTCTTCTTCTGGCTAAACAATTCCAATTTTTTCAGTTTTTTCTCATAGATCATTCTTTCTAGACCTCATATAGACCAATATTCTAGACCAGGAATTCTCATTGCTCTCCACTATGCTCTCTGCACCTAATGTTTCTGCCTTGAGGCCTTAGAGGGAATAGCGGAAAAAAATTTGACCTGCTATAACCTCTATAAGCTTTTATAGAGAACTATTAACTAGTCAAATTTCTTTGAAACAAGTTTATACAAATGGTTAATCACTTGGAACTTTCTTGTGTTGAATTTTCTACAAATATTTGTTCAAATTTTCAAAATTATTTTTAATTTTTTTTCAATCCAGCAACATACTGGCTATCCATGTTGGTTTAAATTTTGTGGAATGATTTATGAGAACAGTCTTCATTTACTCTATCAGATTACTGGTGAAAATATTGAATGATACCTCACTCAAGACAAGAGGAATTTAATTTGACAGAGGAAAGAGACATATATATTGAAGCACATAGATTTTCTTAATATACATACATGCACACAAAGAAAGATGTTTAAGTGTGTATGTATATTTAATAAAGTTCTTTTCAGGTTTTATATATGAAAATATTAATATTTAATGCAAGGATAATTAGGAAAGAACAGAAATACAGGTTGATTTGTGCCTAAGTTTCCTTGCTATTTGGATATTTGGTTAAGGTTTAGTAAGTCTGACCTTAGGTTACTCACTTACCTCCTCATAATTGTCCCTTCCATTTCATTACTGCCATAGGCTAAATTACTTCAACGCCCATTTCAATCTTAGGAATCTGCAGGGAGAAGTGCAGTAACAAGGATTGTGTAACACTGTGACACCTCCATTATTGTAACGGGCAAAAAGTTGTTAATGAGAACTAGCTAATGATTGGCAATGGAATAATAGATCAGTAATTGTACAGCCTTGGGGTAAGTCAGAAAGAACAAAAAAAAAGAAAAAAACAAAAGAAGAAAAGAAGAGAAGGCTCTGTCATTAATCAGACACTATCACAATTCTTTAATTATGCTGTGTGCACCATTATAAAGCCAGACTATAGACATACCTTTTCAGCTTTGCTTTGTAGTAGCCTATCTATATAATCCTAGTGTGTCACTTTTTCACAAGAAGCCTTCTTTAAATCAAAATTTAATCCTTAATATAAATATATATATAAAAATATAAAATTATACTTTTATTAAACCCATCAAAGGTTATATTGCATAAGTAAGGAAGAAGATGAATTGCGCAAATATGATAATAACATTTCTCTCCTATAACTGAATGGCAAGTTAGCAGAAATGTAATTCGGTCAGTGGATTCCTGTGAATGGCTTAAAAGAGAAATAAGAAATTGGGTTGCAGGCTTAAAGATTGGAGTACAGTATTCATTATTGAAATACTTAGCATAATAAGACTGTGATATCTTAAGATGATGACTGTCATTTTATAGATCTCCCACTGGACTTGCTTTTTAGGACATTATTTACCTGCCTTAAGAAATTGTCTTTGTACAGTGACTGAAAAAAAGCTCAAATCAAATTAAAACAGGATCTTTTGAGGGAATATGGGAACGACTGGGAAAGAGTAAGATACAAGGATAGAGACATAAATAAAACATTTTAAAGTAAAAAAAAAATAGAAGCAGAAATTCTGTGGAATTAGATATGACAAGCAGAAGGGGTTTAAGATGAAGATTATTCTTTTCAAACTACAATAGTTCAAAATCATGAAATACAAATTTACATTCATACCATGAAGAGAAACTATAAAAAATGGGGCTGTAAAACAGGGATCTCTTCTGCAAGTAGAATGGTTTAATGTACAATCATCATAATGGTAACATACAAATATATATAAGCAAACAATCCCTGCAGGAGGACTTATACTTCTTTGTTTGCAATACACAAGGAAAAAAGGAAATTAATTCAAATATAAGTTTTCCTTGTCCACCACATACTTGCACTGACAGATTTTTCTGAAATTATTTTAATTCCAGAAATCAACCTTAGAAGGTATAACTTATTCTACTGCTTTTCTCAGCAGCTCCTGAACGAGTTACTACTGCAGCATGAAAATAGAGTGTAATGTGTAGTAAATATGAATAAAAATGAGCTTGAATGGCCCTCCTATCTACTTCCGTACTAATCCTATATCATTTGATAGTCAGAAGGAGTTACTACTGCAGCCTTTAGTCATCTATCAGCTGAGGTAGTCTTAACCAGACTGGAGCACCACAGAATGAGCTGAGTATTCAAATGGAAAACTGCCATGGTGTGGTCATGCTGGGAACCTACACTTATTTATCAGTCAAACTGAAGTGGTCTGGAGAAAATAACGAACCTGACCCACCAAGCAATAAAGATACTATCTATGAATGCAGGGCTCCAGGACCCAGGTTTGTTGGCTGTGTGCATAGCCTGGGTCAAATACAAGCAGTAATGGCTAGATCATCCAGTGCCACTTGACACGACTGGCAGCTTATGACCTGAAATTCTAGATACTCTCCTTTCTGCTTAAACTCTAAAATACTTTCTATCAATCAACCTCAGTTTCCCTCAACAGCAACAAAGTGCAAAGAGCAACAGAAAATGACCAACAAAGCCAGTGGAAAAAAAGTCACCTTCTCATGTAGAACCCATGACCAGTTGGTCTTGCCCCAGCTATTGTAAAGGATAATTGATTTTTTTAAATTGCAGCTGGATTGTTTTAGCAGAATTTTTCTCCTACTGTCATTATTGAGTGACACTTAACTCCTATAAGGGTAATTTAAAATGAAAGTCTGCCTTTGCTTTGCATAAAACTGAGCCCAGTTGCTTTGTAGTGAGTAAATAAACGATGGAGTGCTTTAATAATTGATGTTTTACACCTGAAAGCTGCTACATAAACTGCATAAATACTTCAATGCTCTGCTATATGTGTCACATATTTTCTATGTTAAGTATTTAATTAGATTGGCATCTGAGAAGCTAACTCAAATCCATTTATTTTCATCTGGTGTGAACTAAACATTGACACTAGATCTCTGTAAATAATAAAAAAAAATTGTGACTATATCCAAAATTAAATTACCTTTGCCAAGCATTTTCATTCTTCCTCTTAAACTTCTGACCTCTCTCCTCAACTCCAACATTAAATCAAGATAATTTTTATGCACATGAGATTAACAAAATAAGACTAATTGTTTTCCAAGGTATGTTATTTAGTGGATAGTATAGACAAGATAGTGAGATATCCCTATTAGCACTTAATAGGAGGCAATAATGATGGACTATCGATTGATCAGCAAAAGAAAACTTGCAACACACAATTCTTTGATAACTGGGAAGACTGCTTGCAGCATGTTCCTTCTCACAGCTGCTCTTGCATTTACTGGTACCATGTATCTTGTTTAATGATATCTTTCATAAAAAAAAACGTACCCCCTACTTCTTTATTTAGTACTGTAATGTCAGCCCACAAGCTTAGCCATGATGAAATAAGGTGGCTGGGGTCCTGGTATGTTGGATGGAGACAATTTTAAGAGATACTTTTGAGATGGAGATACTTTTAAGAGCTTCAATGTTCCTCTTGATATGTAAACTTCCCAGGGAAACCAAGACCACTAAGAGCAGGGTGTGATTGAATTCAGAGAAACAGGACTCCAGACCCTGAACCCTTGGCTTAAAAGTTATCAGACAATATTTTTTGTCTATTGGGAAGTCAGCATGGGGGAAATCTTCTGAAGACAAATCCTTAACTCAATAAACCCCTATGTCCTTTGTAAAACCAAAAAAATTTAAGTATTATATACAGTAATTCAGTGATGAGGCAATTGAGTCTGTGTCTAAAAATGTTCTCAAGCTTGGGTATGAAATACAGACTGTCATTTTGTTGGAATGTAGAAATCAAATGAGAGATAAAGGTCTATAAGTAAGTGAGAAGAAAGAGTTCAAGAGCCTGGTCTCCCCTACTTACTTTGTGCCTGGTTGATCAGATGAAAGAATTTAAATTAACCTGCAGAGGGGAATTTCTGTTGCCTTCAGGGTTACATAGCTGCAGTACTGTGGGGTTTCTAGTACTTTGTAATTAGGTACATTTAAATGCTTTATTTAGCATTATTTTTAGAAGCCTAAATAGATGTTTTGGATTTTTTTCCTAAGCAGCTGCACACTGTTAAGCCATTCCACAGAGTTTTAAATATATGAGGCTGAGAAAAGCTTGGATACAACCAGTGAATACTTGAAAATTAGGTGACATAACTGTCATGCAGTATATGTAGCTCAAAATCCAAGAATAGCATCTTATTACTCTCTTCTTCAATAGCTACTGACAGTCTCAGTCACAAAAGGGTATGTAAAGTATGAACCCTGGATATGGCACTGAATTGTGGCAGAGGAGTCACGAATGTTCCTTGAAGCCTAGTAATGGGTACAAAGATGACTGTGATGGCTCCTCTGCCTAATAGGACATAACAGGAGAGGCAGAAGGCAGTTGAATCTGTTTAATAAAAGTTTAGCAGAACCCAGAAGAGAGTGTTGGGATCAAAACTTGATTTTTTGGAAGATTTTTCTATAGGTGTATGAAATTAGATCAACTTTTTTCCAAAGCTGACCTGGTCAATACTGAGAAAAAGTCATCAATATATGTAAGAGATCCCCTGCTGTTAAACAGGGGGAAGATTATCCTTTTCCTAAGGGAGCTCATCTAGCTATAAATTTAACAAAACTACCTGGCCCTATGTAGTTTTCAGTCCCTGATGCTACAGTTATACTAGTTAATAAAACAGCTATAGCTAAAGCAGATGCATCCCACTCCTATAAATGTAGAAGCACACAAAGCAGACTTTAATTATAGCTCTTTTGAACCCAAACAGAAGCACATTAATATAGCATAACTGTGAGCATTTCTTTCACCTAATAATCCAGCAAAAAGTTACTACCCTTGCTGGACCATGGGCCTTATATCTATTGTGCCTGATGCAAAGAGTGTGAAGTTCTTGTTCTGGCCTGTGAGGCTGAATATCAAACTGTTATGAGAAATGGTTGACATGGAATTGATGCTAGGTGTCTCTTGTTATGATGCATAGTTTCACTGCCTGTTAATAGCAAAGACCTTGAAAATATGAACACTGGTTGAGGGCAGCATCTGCAGAGCTATTAACAGCACACCAATAAATAGTAAGTGCTCATTGAAAAATGCAACTTACTGAAATGCCAATTTCTTTTGCTCTAGGAAAAGCAGCAGTAGGAGATGAAGAGCAGGATAAGGCACCTGTCACATCCTAGAAAAGTAGTATTCCCCAAGGATCAGGCAGGTAGTAGAATGGAGTGGAGGCTGAGGGTTGGGAATTCACTAGTCTTATGAAAGATCCAGAATTTTGTGGGTGTGGAGGAGACATCCACTGAAGATCCATCTTACCTTTATAATGGACACTAAGAACATCCAGGACTGCAGCCATCAGTGCTAATTAGGGGGCATCAAGCCCTTGGTATTGCATTTTTGCAGCTGGTGTCAGCTGTGATTGCTAAAGACTGACTACTTTGAATACATATTGATAATTATAATGACTGATAGTAAGAAGTAGCCACTAGCAGGAAAAGCGTTATTAATGACTCCTGGTCCAGGAAAATTTAAAACTGGACTTATTTATCAGTCTTCTAAAAACTCACTTTCCTTAATTTTTACTTCTGTAAATGTTTGGTCATTAAATAATCTCTGGGACTGTTCTGTTATATTGATTCCCACAAATGATATCTTGTGTGAAAGATTGTTCTCAATAGTCAGCTTGGATCCACCTTCTTAGTGGAGGTAGACAACAGATATCACTGTGGGGACAGACAAAGCATTTGAATTTAGAATTAAAAACTGCTTCTAGGCCGGGGAAAAAAAGAAGAGAATTTCTTAGACATAATCTAAGAGTCATTCATTCTAACAACAAGAATTCAATTGTTTGTTCCATACAAACAATTGAATTTGCATTTTATGTATTTATGTACCTGACTAGCACTGGCACTAAAATTTCTCAAAATGTTTTTCAGTATGCAGCAGTTCTGTTGGATCAAAAATTAACTTAAAGACATGAAGTAAAAGAACTGCAGTGATGTGACTATGTTCCTGTAGAAATATGTCCATGTACCAAGTTTGCTGGGAGTAAAGTGTGAGGTAAAGCTGCTTTCACGTCCACTGTTTTTTGCAAAGTCTCCTACATGTCTGTTTTAAAGCAAAGTCTGCATATAGGCCCTATTGAGGTACTGCTTTGGAGGACTTTAGGAACCTTCTACAACTGGAAGCTAAATTCATCTAGGAGATGGAGTAGAGAAATAATTCTGAACATCCATATTTCTATTTCTTCTTGAGAAGTAGTTACAATCTATTTTATAAACCAACTTAAAATATGTATGCTATTTCAAGTCTATATTATTAGGTATTACAAGCATGGCAAACACTACGGAATATAAGTTAAAATTATAAAACACAGTTTATGTGTGACAGTTGTTGCATTGCTGGGCATCAGAGTGGTTCCTCTTACACATCCAGTTAACTTGGATCATTAATTCCTTGGAGAGTGAGAAATTTCCCCAGGCACTCTTTTGCAGAGGCAACTCACTGAACATGAGGCTAGCTGAATGACTGAGATCCCACATCCTTCACAACAAAGTACCTGAGCAAATGTTGCAAAAATTTCAAAGTGACTTCAAGAGGGTTTTCTGAGTATTTCCCTCAGGCAGTTTCTGCTCTGGCTTTACTAATTTCATCTACTCAAACATGTTGATTAAAACCCCAAATGGAGAATCTGGCCCTTCCAGAAGTTCCCTTGGGCATTTCCTGCTGTAGATTTATCAAAGTTGAACCTAGATAAAGCACTTTTAAATGGTGAATAGAGACTGTTGCAGCAGATGTAGAAAGCAGGCCAGCCTTTTTCATACAGGGAAGAGAGTCAAGAGAGATTTTATGTATATATAGTTAAGATGGCAAATAACTCTAGCAGCCATGTAGAACCAGGGACCAGCTGGAATTTACAAACTGAGCAGAATAAAAATTTTGGAAGACTTATGTGATCCAGCTGAAGACACTATTGATAGGATGCATGCAACAGAAATTTCTGTTTCCATCTGTAGAGCAGCTCACAGTCCTGTTTTTGACTGTCATTCTCCTTGCAAAAGTTGCCCAGTGTCCACAACACAAAATTTATTTTTTTAACACTCTGTCCTTTATGTCTGTGCTACATAGCCCAGATCATCCAACGGCTAATTTCCACATAAAATCTGCCACACAAATAACTAAATGTTTCCTAGCAAAAAATGAGCCAAGCCTTCCAGCTGCAAAAGAGCAATTATAAGTGGCTGAGCCTATCCAGCATCAAGGCCACTTGGACTATGGTAGTTTGTTGTGTCATTCTGCAGGTACAGCCTGGGGAGAGCTGCAAAAGGCTAAAGTGTTCATTGCAGAGAGTCCTTTGGCACCGTGGATGTTTTAACCTTAGCTGCCAGACAATTAACAATGTGAGAAACTGTTGTAGACCAATTATTTTTTCAAGGGAAATACTGCAGTGGTTCGGCTTTCCAATGGGTGCAGCTCCGGCCAGCCCTGCCGCCACTACATCCAGGGGCTCACTTTGCCAGAGGCGTGGGCAAACTCGACCACGGTGCGGATGGTACACAGAATAGAAAGGCGGGACTCTCAAGAGGTGCAACAAGGGGATGCGTGTCCCCGAGGCAGCGCTCCGAAGAGAGACGCTGGCCTCAAGATGGCACGGCTTTTTATTGAGTAGGTTCGGGGGTGGGATCGCGTGGGACCAATTAAAACTCTTTGCCAACGTATAATGAGGGGATGCACAACTTTTGAACCAGTAACAGGTAACTTGGGGAGGAGGAATACATGATGAGGGGGTGGGGAAGTTATATAACTTAAAGATTGACAGGTAACCGAAAAGTGGTAAACAACTATTATGGGATGGGGTTACCAGGACAACCAAGATTTTGGCGGGAAGGTTTGAGGGGGGGGGAAGGAAAGTCTGAGGGAAGGAGAGAAGGAGAGGGAAGGAGAGGCCATCTTAAACAATAGAAATAAATACAAAATTATAAAACACAAATTATAAAACCAAACTGGAGCAGTAAAAACCCAATTGGAATTGAATTTAAGCACCACCACATCTCCCCCTTTTTTATTTTTTTGTGATGGCTTTTAGTATTGTCTGTTCGGGGGATAGATTTTCTGTTCTGTGAGCCACCTCTCATCATCAGTCTCCGGTGAAAAAGTCCTCTGGGTCAGGGTATTCCTCATTTTCCCATGACGGGAGTTGCTGCATCTCGATCTTCTCGACGGGAGGAACACTGGCCCAGACGTTGTTCACGCTGAGTGACGAGGTGGCTGCAGTGATGGTCTTTTGGGTGGATCGTCGGATGATGCCAAATGCAACTCCAATTATAAGTAACAAAAACAAAATTAAAAGCCCAGTTTTGACAGCAGAATTGACCCAGCCTGAGAGTCCCCAGTTTCCAAACAATTGGTCAAACCAGTCCTTCTGGGGCTCTCAGTTGGTATCTGACTGGTCTCTCCTGTAACTTAAAATGTAACAAAATAAATTAATCAACAAAAAGCCAGTGAGGAATGGGGAAGGAAGGAGCGGACCTCTCTTCCTCCGGACCAACGGGCTTCCTTTTTCTTCGCCAAGTGACATTTTTCACTTGATGATCCGATCCTTTGGAGGCCCTGGGAATGTAAGGTTTCACCCACTTGGCCGGCACCCATTTAAATCCGGTGGGTGTCGATACGCAGGCGTACCCGCATCCCCAAGTGATTAAATCATGTGGACCTTCCATTCTCATGGTCTCCGGGTCCTTGACGAGAACTGGCGGTTTGGATTCTAATTTTAAATTTGGGTTCCCTCCAAAGTGCCTAATTATTGGGGGATTCATAAATTCGAATGAGCAATTTAGGAAATTGATTGTGTGCAAGGCCCTGGCTAATCGAATTTGGGGTGACTCCAATTTTAGAATTTGTCCCTGTTGATTGAGGACTCTTTTGATGTTTTGGTGTGTCCTCTCCACAATTGCTTGGCCTGTCGGGGAGTAGGGGATGCCAGTCTTGTGTTCTACTCCCCATTGCTGGAGGAAGCTGCGGAACTCCTTGGAAACATAGCTTGGCCCGTTGTCCGATTTGATGACTTTAGGGATGCCTAGGAAAGAGAAGGCTTGGAGGAGGTGTTTAATGACATCCCCTGCTTTCTCCCCTGTATGGGCGGATGCATAGACTGCTCCAGAAAAGGTGTCCACAGACACATGGACGTACTTCAGCCTCCCAAACTGAGGGACATGAGTAACGTCCATCTGCCATACCTCGTTGCTGCTCAGCCCTCGGGGGTTTACCCCGGCATGCAGGGTTGGGACTGCATGTCGCTGGCAGCTGGGACACGTCGCCACAATGGCCTTGGCCTGATCTCGGGTTAGTTTGAACCCTCGGACCAAACCTGGCACATTCTGATGGAACAGTTGGTGGCTGAGCTTTGCCTGCTGGAAAACGTCAGGCAGCGGGGCCTTCGCGACAGGGGCAGCAAGAGCATCAGCCCTCCTGTTTCCCTCCGCTATGAACCCTGGCAAATCCGTGTGCGACCTGGTGTGCATCACGTAAAACAGTTGCTCTCGGTGGGAGATCAGCCTTATTAGCTTCGAGAGCAACTTAAACAGAGCAATGTTAGTCACTTCTTGGAGAACTGAGTTCTCCGCTCTGGACACTACACCTGCAACGTAGCTCGAATCAGTTACCAAATTAAATGGTTCAGAGAACCTTTCGAAGGCCCTGACGACTGCGGCCAACTCAGCAATCTGAGGGGATCCTTCCACCTCAGCAACATCAGACTCCCACTGCTGAGTCTGAGGATCTTTCCAAGTCACCACTGACTTGTGGGACCCTCCGGACGCGTCTGTGAAAACTGTCAAGGCTTCGAGCGGTCTTTTGCTCTGAACACTCCTTAAATTTAATTTAAATTGAGCATCCGAATTAAAAATTTTGTGGGCAGGCCGATGGATTGAAATTTGACCAGTGTAACTGTCCAGGGCAAACTGAAGTGCTTCGTTCTCTTGAAGCAAGTGCTCTAACATTGCCTTTGAAATTTGGCCCGTACTCAACCGAATTGGTACGTGGATCACCTCAAAGTCGCAACCAGCCAGTTCCCTAATGCGGATTCTGGCTTTCCGGATCAATTCAGCCATCAACTCCTGTGGGCGTGTCATCCTCTTGGACCTGTGGTGGCTGAGAAAGACCCATTCTATAATAAGAAGAGGATCTCTCCCGCCTCGGTCCTTCCGGGGTATGCTGGTCACCCCATTGTCCCATTGGAATATCATTCCATGGAGGTGCGGCAGATTCCCTAGAATGACAAATCGGAAAGGCAAATCAGCATGGCATCGATTTGCCTGTCTGGTGGACATTAACTCTTGAACCTTTTCCAGTGCTTTCTGTGCCTCCGGGGTGAGTGACCTAGGGGAACTCAGCCCCTCTCCCCCTTTCAATAAATTGAAAAGAGGTGCTAGGTCCTCGGTAGTGAGACCCAGCCAAGGCCTCACCCAGTTCAAAGCCCCACACAGCTGGTGCACATCCGCTAAGGTCTTGATGTTGGTTTGGATCGCCAATTTTTGCGGAACAATGGTCCGCTTATTAATTTCGAGGCCAAGATATTTCCAAGGTGGCATCTTTTGAATTTTCGCTTCCTGCAACTCAAACCCTGCAGCAACCAGTGCAGCCACTGTCAGGTCAAGCGCATGCGTCAACAGGTCGTCGTTGGGGGCGCACACGAGCACATCATCCATATAATTAAAGATGATGGCCTGGTGTGCAGCTGCACGCACGGGGGTCAGCAAGGAAGACACGTACCACTGGCAAATGGCGCAAGAATTTTTCACTCCTTGGGGAAGAATTCGCCATTGATACCTCTTCCTTGGGGCCTCTCGGTTGATGTTAGGAACCGAGAACGCAAACCACGGAGCATCGTCGGGGTGAAGAGGAATTTGAAAAAAGCAGTCTTTGATGTCAATTACTGCCAGATTATAATTTTGGGGCAACATGGCTGGGGAAGGCATCCCTGGTTGGAGAGAGCCCATGTCCTCGATGACCTCGTTAATTTGTCTGAGGTCCTGGAGAAGCCTCCATCGGGTCTTATCCGATTTTTGTATTACGAACACTGGGGTGTTCCAAGGAGAGGTGGTCTCCTCTATGTGACCCTTCCGGAGTTGCTCTTCCACGAGCTCATTCAGCGCCTTTAACTTTTCCTTAGAAAGCGGCCACTGCTCCACCCAAACTGGAGAATCCGTTTTCCAATTCAGTTTTTGGGTGGGGCGCAGTTCAGTGACCGCAGCCCAAAGATTTTGTGGAGGGTCAGGGAATTCAATTGTCGCCCCCCACTGGGCCAGGACATCTCTCCCCCACAGGGGTGCTTTGTAATTCAAAACAAAGGGCTGTATGTTCGCCAATTGCCCATTGGACCCCTTAATTTGCACCATGTGCTTTGATTTTTTCGCCAATTGAAGGCCTCCAACACCCTCAACTTGCTCCACCACTGTCTGCAACGGCCAACGTGACGGCCATAGGTGTTCCGGGATCACCGTTACGTCCGCCCCCGAGTCAAGGAGACCTTTAATGGTGGTGGTCTCCTCGCCCACCCTTAGTTTGCACACCTCCTCAGGTCTGTCATGTGTAATGTACACGACTGTGCTTATCTGGGGGTGGCAGGTTTTGCAGTCGCCCTCAGGACACACCCTTTCAGGGAGTGATGGTATTGCCTGGGCGACTATCTGTCCCTTTGACAGATAAATGGGTGGAGTCGTGCAGCGAAGCCAGAGTTCAAACCACTCGGGATCCGCAGGAGTGGTTTGGGGAACAATCTCGATCTCCGGCGGGGTATGTTTACAATCCCCCACGACTACATATGTTGTGCCAATTTTGTGCCAGGTACCTCGATTTTTAGATACCGCCACACGGTACCATTCATCATCACGGATCCACAGGGCATCAGACAACTGAAGATGAAAGGGCACTCCTTCGCTTGTTGTTGTCAAGGACTTTCCTGTGAAAGGAACAGGCACATTTGGGTCAGAATCATCAGGTGAAGGACTCCTCAAAGGGGAGTCTCTTGTCTTGTCCGGTGAATTCCCTCTCAGAGGGCTCCTCTGCTGCCTCTGGGAAGAAAAAGTCAAGTCCGTTAAAATGTCATGTCCGGTACAACTCAAATCATCATTCCCCATTCCTCCTCCCCCGGCTTGGGCCACCCGATTGGGGTCATCGCACTGGGTGGCTCCGCGCTCCCTTATTCGTTTTTTTGTTGGGAGCGTCCTCCCCTCCCATTTCCTCCTCCTCCCTCTTTGGCTTGTTTAAATTCCTGAAACTCCCGTCTCAGGGGACAAGCCTGCCACCAGTGTCCTTGCTTGCCACATAAGGCGCAAGGCCTGTCAGCTGAATTTCCAGATGGACGCCTCTCTTTTGGTACCACGGCCGCGTTGTCTTGATGGATGGTTGGGGTCTCTGTGGTTGCTGCATTCACCGCTTTCCGTCGCTGTTCCGGCCTTTCAGGTTTTGCTGATGTCATCAGGGGGACCACCTCAGTTACCACCTCGACATAGTCCTGTAATGTCGGCTTGGGAATCCGTGGAAGGGTCAGCATGGCCTGTTTGCAGACTTCGTTGGCGTGCCTGAACGCCAGCAACGTGACCAGCCTCTCCCTTGCCACTTCGTCCTCTTCCTGCTGCTCTATGGCTACCGTTAGCCTTTCCACAAACAGCAGGAAGTTTTCCTGAGGTCCCTGAAAAACATCTGAATACGATTCCATGGGGCCGGAAGGCCGCATGGTGGAAAACGCTTTGACAGCAACTTGAGCGATCTGTTTCAACAACGGCTTTGGGAGACTTTCAGCTTGTTTCTGGGGCATCTCCCATTCTCCCTCACCCATCACATGTGCCAGTGTTATCATGTTCCCTTCATTGTCCACAGCTGTGTCAGGGTCATTTGACCATCCTGGGAGAGCGTCCTGCAAGTGCCTTTTCCAGGTTGCAAACCAGAGCTGATACTCAGTTCTGGAATGCAAGCACCTGAAAAGGTACTTGATGTCATGTGGGACAACCTCACTCCCGGTAACTTGGCCATCTAACAAACCAAGGAAGTACGGACTCATGCGGCCGTACTCCTTGAGGGCCTTCATGAGTTCCCTGACAACATTCTGGGACAACTGCTGCCACTTTGCCTCCTCATGCCCTCCCCTACCCCTCCTGTAGGTAACTGGAGCGATAGAAGGGACATGGGGGTTATCAATTCCTGGATCCCACCCCTCCCCCTCAAAGCCCCAAGCGTGGGAACCGAAAGAAGGGGCGTGGGAACCGGGAGGCAGTGGGCGGGACTTGGGCGTCACCAAGGGGGGTGGCTTGCGACGGGAGGGGGGCGTGCCAGGGTCTGGGAAAGGCACGCCTTCGGAGGAGTGGTTTTGGGTGGAGACTCGGGAGGAGCGGCAGGTGGGGGGGTCATAGGAAGGGGTTTCAGAACAGGGACAGCCTCGGGGAAGGGTGGAAGGGGATGGAAAAGGGTTGGGGAGGGAAAACTCGGGCGACTGGGAACGGGAAGGGAATGGGAGCCGGGCCGCAGCGGCGGTGGCGAGCGGCGCTTCCGGCAGCGGGACGGCGGGCAGGGCGGACAAAGAGAACGACCGCGTCAGGCGGCCGCCGCCATTCCGAGCCTCTGCCGCGCGAGCGCCGCGTGCCAGCGCCTCTGCTGCATGGCTGCCACGCGCTTCTCCCGCGTGGGCACCGCGTGCGCATTCCACGCGCGCGCCGCGCGCGCCTTCCGCGTGGACGCCGCATGCGCCTGCCACATGGAAGCCGCATGCGCATTCCGCATCGGCGCCGGGGTCTCCTTCCGCATGGAAGCCGCGTGCGCCTGCCGCATGGACGCCATGCGGCTTTTCCGCATGGGCGGCGCGTGCGCTTGCCATGCGGTCGCCGCGCGGCTCCGCGCCTGCCGCGCGGGCTCCGAGCGGCTTTTCCCCCGCGCCCCCGCGCGGGCGCCGAGCGGCTCCGCGCGGGCATTCTGTGTGCATTCACTTCCACTAACACTGAACTGAACTCGGGGTTTGTTTAGGGAGGTTTGGGGAAGGGAAAAGTCCTCGGGAGCGTGGCCAGTGCTCCGTCGGAGGTCCCGGGCAGACAGCCCTGTCTGCCCCGGGCGGGGGGATGGCGTCCTGAGAGCGCCAGGGCTGGCGGGCTGGGTTATGCCCGCTGCGCCTCTGAGGATGCCACGGCGGGGTGAGGGGGAGCGGGATACGGAACGGGAACAACAGGGGAAAACAGGGCTTTCTCCGGGAGACTGCTCTTTCTGCACTCCTTTCATGTTTTTTACGGCGGTTTGAATTTGCCGCGACCAGAACAGGTATTTCGCTGCATTTTTGTCCCCGGAGGCAGCTAATTTGGTAAGTTTTAAAACGACGGGGTCCCAATATCGGGGGTCCGTCACAACTTCCGGGTTCGTTCTGGGGAAATGCAGACAGAGCATGCGCACAAAACGCTTCAGTTCCCCCTCGGAAAACTTAACACGATTAAAACTGAGAACTCCAACAAAACAACGAAAAACGCCTTTCTGCTCTGCCGAGAGCTTGCCACCCATTTTTCACTTCCAAACCCTACCGCAACACAAACTAAAAACCGAATTCCAGCACGAAAAACTCCGGTCGGCAGTCCCCTCCCCTGCCTCCCCTCCCGGAGGTGCCTCGTAAAACAAAAAAGCCCGCTTTAAACCCCGTCTGTGCCCGTGCGCAGACAAAAAGCGGGGGCTCCGCGCCGGGACCCGCCGGGTTCCCGCGCCTCCCGCGGTCCCGGTCCCGACCGGGATTCGAACCTACGTCTCCCGCGCCCGGGCCGGCAAAAGGACGAGCACGGCGCCGCTCCCGCGATCCCGCGAACTCGGTCCCCCGACCGGGATTCGAACTCGGGTCGCCGCGGCGAAAGCGCTGAGCCCTAACCACTACACCACGGGCTCTGCCGTGTTGCTCCCGACTCGCGGCTTCCTGATACCTGCCGCGGCGCGCCCGTGTCACTTCCCCCGATCCCGAGCGCTGCTGGAACCAGCTTGGAGCCGCGGAAACTCAAAACATAAAGCAACAAAACGAAATAAAAACAGGAACCGCGAAACAAAAACCCGAGAGAGGAAAACAATCCCCCCCCGAGCGCCGCGCGGCTGGATCCCCCCGAGGACAGTCTCTCCTGGGCTGGATCCTCCCTTTTTGGGTAGGGTGAGGGCAAGGGGCTCACTCGCTTACCCGTCCCTGGTTCCTGCGTGGGTACAGCGGTTTGGTCTGGGGTAAATCCGCACTGAAAAGGACTTTGCTGGGTGCTGCAAAGCTACCCTTTTCTTCCTCCCGGGAGCGCACCTGAAGGCTGCTTCCACTAGGAGGCGCGACGACAATGAAAAATCCGTAAAAGGTCCCGACGGACCGGATTCGAGCACGTGGCTCTCAAATTGAGGGCACAGCGTCAGAGCCGTCGCCGTTGAGCTGCCAGTTCTTCGCCCACGCGTGACAGCCCCACGTTGGGCGCCAGCTTGCAGTGGTTCGGCTTTCCAATGGGTGCAGCTCCGGCCAGCCCTGCCGCCACTACATCCAGGGGCTCACTTTGCCAGAGGCGTGGGCAAACTCGACCACGGTGCGGATGGTACACAGAATAGAAAGGCGGGACTCTCAAGAGGTGCAACAAGGGGATGCGTGTCCCCGAGGCAGCGCTCCGAAGAGAGACGCTGGCCTCAAGATGGCACGGCTTTTTATTGAGTAGGTTCGGGGGTGGGATCGCGTGGGACCAATTAAAACTCTTTGCCAACGTATAATGAGGGGATGCACAACTTTTGAACCAGTAACAGGTAACTTGGGGAGGAGGAATACATGATGAGGGGGTGGGGAAGTTATATAACTTAAAGATTGACAGGTAACCGAAAAGTGGTAAACAACTATTATGGGATGGGGTTACCAGGACAACCAAGATTTTGGCGGGAAGGTTTGAGGGGGGGGGAAGGAAAGTCTGAGGGAAGGAGAGAAGGAGAGGGAAGGAGAGGCCATCTTAAACAATAGAAATAAATACAAAATTATAAAACACAAATTATAAAACCAAACTGGAGCAGTAAAAACCCAATTGGAATTGAATTTAAGCACCACCACAAAATACTACTGTATCTGAAGGTTTAACTAACTCACCTAGATAATTGTACACTTCCTTTTTCTGACTGAAACTACCTGTAACTGCCCCACCTCCACAAGCTGGAGGTATTTCTCTAAGAAAACATGGGTTAAAATATTTATAGTCAGTGATTCCTACTGTTATAAAAGAATAAAGTTCATCCAAACCAATTCAGATTTTTTTGTACTCTACCATACAAAATGTTGTTGGGTATTGCTCCACAATACAAGACATACATCCAGTAAAGGAGTGACAATCTGTACTATACTGTTTAAATAGACAGAAGCATAGACAGTCCAAGGAGTATTAAAATATACTCCAGTGGCACTTTCAATATTGAGGTTAGCTCACATTGTTGGAAAAAGTATATTACTTTTGTCTAGTATCTGAGACAGTTGAAATATTTTCCTATATTTTGTCTCTAATTAAGGCCATAAAGCATAATGAAGACTTGTCAGAAGAAGAAAATACTTCCAGGGAGCATATGATTGTCCAGCTCTACTTAAAATATTTCTTCATCTCTGATGACAGGTCAACACTATACTTTATGTTTGTAATAAAAAAATGGCATGTAATGATCCATTTTTAGAATTAATCAGCAAAACTAAGAACTTTCCAATTAGTTTGCGTACCTAAAGGGATTTGCACCATTCCCTGACTTCATCTTCTCAATCACAGTTATGACTTGGCTGATGGGATGAAGGGCCTTGATAAATCAGGTGTCCATTGAGATACTTGCAGGAAACGTGCATGGCTTCATGTGATTTCTTTACTGACTGCAGTGAACATTAACACTTTTTTGTGGTAGTCAAAACCTAAGCAACTTTTATGGAGCAGCTTTGTGCATAGATTTAAGTGCTTAAGTCCTCTTTAATTTCAGTGAGGCTCCTGGCAGATCCTCTGATGGCAGGGACAGATTTAAATCTGTTTCTAATTAAGTAGGAGTATTGAAAAAAAAAATAAAAATCTCTCATATTAGAAGAAAATGGTGAATTTTTGAAGGCTGTACTGGGTGCAGGTTCCCTGGTGCTGGACACAGCCAGTTTCAGGCATTTCCAACCCACCCAGTGCAGGGCACAGCTAAACTCACAGCCCAGGTAGGAGCATCTTGGCAGAAAGATGTGAAGAAAGGGAAAAAAATGCCATACTGAAGGTTGTGAGAGAGAGGAGTGAGAATATACAAGAGCAAAAATTCTGTAGACACTGAGGTCACTGAAGAAAGTGGGGAGGATGTGCTCCAGGCATTGGAGAAGAGCTTCCCCTGCACCATGGGAAGAAGACCATGGGCAACAGACACCCACACTGCAGCCTGTGGAGGACCCCATGCTGGAGCACACAGAGATCTCCTGAAGGAGCTGTGGCCCTTGAAGTGCCCACGTGAGAGCTGGGAGAAAGTGTGACAGGGAAGGATCAGTGAGGGAAGCAGTTATGAACTGAGCACAACCCCATTCCCAGCCCCCTGCACTGCTCAGGGGTGGAGAGTCCGTGTGAAGTGAGTGAAGCTGGGCTGGGGAGAAGGAAGGGAGGATTAGAGTGTTTTAGTTTTTGTTTTATTTCTCACCATCCTGTGAGTATAAGCAGTACAAGCATTTTTGAAATAAGCAACAATACCAGAACAATCATTAAGCTAATGTGGATATTTTCAGTAACTAAGTTATTTAGGTTTTTTAGTTATTTTACACTCAATAATATATATTCTACTAGAACTTTAATATTTCTATACAAATTCATAGTCTTGTCCTTTGTTTGGCATGAGCTGCATTTCTCACAACCATTTTAAAACTTCAAGAGAGCAACTCTCTATGGAGCAGGTAGTTGTTTTCCAATTATTCAGGGGCCTTTTCCTGTCTTCTGATAGCTTGCTACTTTTCAGTTTTGGAGGAAGCTTTGATATTCCTATTAGATTTCCTTTCCTTTTGTATCACCAAAAATGGCCAATCGAAAAATTCCACCTCTTTTGGAAAAAAAACTTTGTGTCTATTTCTTTTCTAAAGGAATCTTCAAAGGTTAGTCTTTGTACATGTCACATTCCATGTAATATTTTGGATATTTTTATTGTGTTGTCTCCTCACTTCTAAGCTCTGTGCTGCTCTAAAAATGAGTCAGGAGTGTGAGCTCTACTGTAGCACTAAAGCTTTCTCTCCTGGAGAAACCTCAAAATCTTTCCACCCCCAAATACAGGCTGAATGTTCTGCCTTTGTCCTGGTTTCACACAGGAAGAGATTTGAAAGCCTCTGCACAGTGTCACTGAGCAAAATGCTGTTCTTTGTGCCACCACAGTACGTGCAGCAAAAAATCTATTAAAGCAAGAGGAGTTAAACTCAATTCGTGCTGGGGAAACAGAGAATATTGCCTAATAATTGTGTGTGAATGAAGATATATATATATATAAATGAGCATTAATTTAAAAGGGCACATGGCAAAAAAAAAAAAGTAATTTCTTTCTTTACTGTAAACACCAAGATAATAGAGAAAGAAATCACAGTGTTATGTATCTAGTATGACAGACTTCTAAAGGTCTTCATAATGAGTTCAATAATTAAATATATCTAAGATAAGTGCAATAACTGGACTTGGAACAGGGCTGGTATCAACAGGGCTGGAACATCATTAGTTCTCGATTCTTATGCTGAAATTTTTATCAGACTTCACCTTTCACACCCTGGGAAAAAGAATCAAGTTTAAAGAGAGTCTATGTACCATTAGGAGAGAAACTAGATTGCATTCTTTTTCTTTAGTTAGTATCTATCAAAAGGTATCACATTCTGAATAAAATTAGAATTGGAGTGTAGAGAGTAAACTGGAGTATAAATGCTAAGTATTTGACAGAGTATTTTATAGTTAAGTGGTTTGGAGTTGGCAAGATAAATGGAGTGTATTAAGAACTGCTTTGTTCCATAGCAGGGTGAAATTCATCCAGTTTCTGTGTATACTGTGGAAAAAAAAAAAAGTTACATAGTTGTGCAAAACAGTGGAATTGTCAGGGAAGCAGAAATCCCCTAAAGCCTCTGCTCTGTTTTTTGCTTTCAGTGAGAAATTTGGGATTGTCTAGCTTATCAAGTCTAGCATTCACTTTCATTCGTCAAGCTGTTTCAAAATCAAAGAAGGGTGGCAAATATTTACTTAAAGGAATGGTGGGATTGGTTTATTTGTGTTATGATGCCTATTACCTTTAAAGACACCTTTCAGGCAATTGCACAGAATTATTTCAAATTTTTAATTTGGTATTTGCATAAGGGAATTTATGAGTACAAGATGTTGTCTGGGCATTGCACACACCTTGTGAGTCATTCCGGTGTCTAATGCTCAGGGCAGCTAAGGTCACTTTCAGCAACCACTTTGAAAAAGGTATGGGTCATCCACAGCTCCAGTACTGTATCTGTTATTGTATCAATGTGGACACTCTGGATACCTAGGGGCTTCCTTAAAGCTTTGCTCACCTATCTTTTACAAATAAATTCTGTCCTTGCAGCATGTGTGGTCCTGCAGCTTGTATTTTTGTCACAATGGAGACCAGAAGATTTTGACATTCTTAGTAGAGCTTTGTGGCTGTAATAGTCTCACAGTATAGCTTCCTCAGATAAAGTTATATTTCCTCATAGTATTTTTTTTTAATAAAAATTTTCATGTTTTCCATTAAATTCATCAGCATTATTTGATGTACAAAAGTAAAACAGGGAGGATGTGTTTGCTCTACTTGGTTTATATTCTCATTCAATGGAAATAGTAGAAATTATTTAGCTACATATATTTCTGAACAATAAATTAAGGTTATAAATCAAAGAACTTACATGTTGTAAGTCCTATTCAGATATAGAAAATAATGCGAATGCAAGAAATTCAGAAGAAATTATTAGGTCAAGCTAATAGTTCTGAAGTTTTCCTCCTTTTACCTAACCTAATTAGTGCAACCTTTCTACAGGCAGCACTATGCACAGCATAAACCCATACAGAATTATTGCATTGTTACTCTGATAGTATTTAGTGTCACTATAGTTGGTGGAAATCCAGAAATATGTTTATCTATGCACTTGAACAATGAAAAGTATATTAGAAGCGATTTAAAATGTTTTGATTTAGTGGAGAAAAAGATATAGGTGAGACAATTTACCACTTATTGGTAAAAGACCCAATGACGCTGCCCTGAAACATATACTAACATGTGCATTTTCATTTCTGATGGAAATGCACAATGCATTAAACTGAAGGATTGATATTTTGTTGGCTGCAGTTAACCTGTCTTTATAAAATGAGAGAGAAAAAAAATTCTGAAGGTTTTTTTGTGCTTTATAGCAATATATAAGAATGCACCTTGACTGTATAATCACATGTAGATTTTTATAATAAAGAATCTCTTTTTTTTTTACAGAGAAGTATAAATTATATTTTGAAACTGTGACCTACATATCTCTTGCAAAATCACTTTGCATGACTCTTCGCATGATTCACACATAAATTCAGACTTATCTACTGCATTGCAAATATAAAAGTTTTTCCAATGTTGCTAGTAAAGACTTAACAAATTTGAAAAAAAGGACATATTATAATTCTCAGACTGGCTAGATATACCAGATGGGATTCCACCATATGTTTATGAGAAAAATAAGTTCCTATTTTTGTTTTAGTTGCTGATACAGTGTCTGAAATCTTATGTTGTATCCCTATATGATCTCCTTGTCATTCTTTGGAAACAGTGCAGAATATTTACAAGTTTTTCATAATTATATTGCAATGTAATCATTGTTTATATCTTCTTTTCAGAGACCATTCTTGCATTATTAACAGAACAAAACAATCTGTTAAAAAAAATTGAAATTTAATCTGAACATGCCCCTTTCTGAAGGGCAAGTAGAAATTTAATCAAGCCACAAAGTGAAATTCAGAGGCAATTTTTCAGCTAATAAAGTAATGCATGGGATGCTTGCAATTTGAGGTCTCAAATTACAGAGATGTGGATAATTTGGTTTTACAGAATGAGAGACTAAAAAACTGCCTTAGTTTAGGTTTAGAACTCCTTTCTGTTGTGGAATAATAGAATCTGCTTATTTATTCCCTTCTCAACACATCTGAAGAAGCCCACAGAAAAGAATAAGTTTAAAATCCAACAGGAAATCAATGGAAAATTACATATAAACAAACAAATTTTATGATGGCTAAGTATGGGAAATATTGCTTGCATATTATATAGTATTTGCAGTATTGCAATACATTGTTGCATGATATATCCAGTATTTTGATGACAAGACTCTCAAATCATTCACTTCTACAAGGAGACATTCTCTTGATAGTAGTGAGTACAGTCCATTTATTAATTCTGTACAAAGCCCATAAAAGAACAGTTCTGTGCCTAAAGTGATATAGAGAAAAACAGGATTTTGTTGGAAGGTGTTTGACAGCAAAAATATCAAGCTAAAATTTCATTGGTAGTGCTACATTTAAAATAAATTCACAACCTGGACTGAATGTTCTGAATTTATAATAGATCTGAATCTATAAAAAAGATTTCAAGGTATGGTGAATTTGCTGTTGCAGCAACAGAATTTCTTGATACCACTGCTTACACTTAGAGTATGAAAATTGGTCAAGGAAGAATCAGAAAGAGGCTGTTCTTCAAGAAGTCTGTACTCCTCTAATATAACTACGGTTTTACTACAGCTGCAGGATGAGAAAGACCAAAACTGTGATGTACATTTGCATGTGTCTGCTGTGTCTGTTCAGAAGGACATTGAATGATTATTATTGCTTCCCACAGAATTGCTCCAGCATATCTCTTAAACAAGACTCCTACATATCAGTTTGGGACAATAAAATTGTTACTTTGATTTTCATAACTAAGTTACTAGTAATCTACAGGTTGATAATTATTATTTAGACTGATAAAAGATCAATACTGTGTTATTTTGTACAGTTTACTGAAATAATTGTGAAACTTTTGCGGCATGAAATATAATGGTACCATTTTGATTCGGTTTGGTTTTGAAAAGCATAGTTGCACACGTAATTGGAATATCTGCATTCTGTTAACAAAGTTTATTAAACAGGGATAAAAGGTATAGCATACATCACAGAGTAGGAAGCCTGGCTTGAGAAGCAATCTGAAAGGAATTAGCAAGAGAAGTGTGCAATTCCTGAAAAAAAGATAGCAATTGTCTCTCACCAGTGACGTAAGTAAAGGTAAGAGAGGATCAGCCTAAATTTCAGATGTTTCAGGTTCTGTCAAGTTCTAACACTAATTACATACCTCTTGAGCAGATCCCATTTCAATATCTGCCTGCATTTACAAGCTGCATTTTTCAAGGTAATGTTAATAGTAAAATTCAGATATAAAAATGCACTAAACATTGATACTTTAATAAAAGTTGATCCCATCCTAATGAAAAAACCTTTTAAAACTATGTGTTCCACAGAATGTTTTCAAAAGATATATTGAATAGTTTTGGGCCTTTTCCCAAATTTTAATGGGTTTTGCTTAGAGCAATGTCATAATTCTGGCCAGAAAAAATTATACAATGCATAATGTCTAATTGTTTTCACTACTGTTACTATCCTCTTTGCTCTATTAGAGGGGAAAAAGAGCTTCCAGACTCATTAGCAGATGAACTAATAATACTGATTCTGTATTTCTTAATAAACAGGTTGCTCATGAAGTTGGTCTGTTTATATTTATTTGTGATCTGTGGCAGCATTAGGATTTTTTTTTTTTTTAGTCATATCATAATACCGGTGAGGTTTATGAATCTAGAAAGGATCAAAATACCTTTAAAAGAGCCACATATGGGTTGCAAAGACTTTCTAGGAGCCCATAGGGGTCTCTGTGGGACAATCCATATGGCTGTGAGTTCTGTGTTGCAGCAGGCATAAAACAGCATCCCTGCCTTTGAAACAGACAGAGCAATTGAGATGAACTGACAGAGATGGAAATACTGCTGAAAAAAAAAAAAAACAACAACACAGTGAGAAATACTGTGGCTAGAGGAAGACTAAACTATTACTGTGCGCTTTATTACTCATTCAAAGGCTTGATTTTTTTTGTTTGTTTGTTTTTTGTCACCTCTAGTTTCATTTTCAGAATGCTGGAGTCTGTAAACATTATCTTTAAAATAATTAAAAAGGACAAATAATGATGATTGTTTGTGTGTTTTAGAATACAATATAAATTCTCCTGAACAAAGCTTATACTCTAGGGTTTTTTTACAATACTTAGAATAGAAGTGAAAATAAGGTTAAGTTTTCAAACACAAAGTGTACTTAAAGTTGAATTTAAATTCAATTTTTTGCTAAAACGTTTTTTGCTCTTTTTTTGCTAAAAAAAGTATCATGGATTTGTCATGATCTCATTGTCCAATCGTCTGTTCTACAATGTTGTTCTGTTCTATACAGATGAGACTTCAATCTCAGTCTGGGTACCTATTCTACAGGATTTTATTGATAGCTTTTTAGTAATGATTGCAGTCTATTTTAAATCTCATTTTTCACAGATTTCACATGGGAAATTGTATGGATGTAATGTAAAAGGAACCAAAGAAATATTATGGACAATGAAAGCATAATCTTAATTTTCCTGAAGTCCTATACACAGAAGCTGCAGCAACTGCCTCTCGATGTTCTTGGTTGTGTTTTACCACTTTGCCACCTGGGGAAACATGAGAGAATCAATACTCTGATTCTGGAGGTTATGCTTTAGAGGTTATTTCTTTTTAACAGATGAATTGTTTTCCACCTTTTCCTCATAAATATAATCAGGGGAAAATATCTAGTGGCAACTGAGGTAGCTAAATACTGCAGCTTTTCTTAGCTACAGATAAAAAGGTTGTAAACCTTGTTTGACAGTGTCCAGTCACAGCATGAAGGACAAATTTTTCATGGACTTTGCATTAGTGTGATGTATGGTTCTCTTTGCCCCCTCCCCCACAATAAATTAACTTCATCCAGGATAAATGTAAATACAAGAGCAAGCAGTAACATTACTTGATAATTTAATTCTTCTTCACTGTGTCCTTGAAACTTTTAAAAAAGCACTGTAATCTTTTAGAGTGACTTAATGCATAAGGTAACAAAGTACTGAGAGATCCCAATAGTTTCACAAAATTAGACAGGCATTGATTTTAAACTGGGAGGGTTTTTTTCCTCCTTTATTAGCATCTTTCTTTGTACACTAAAGGAAATTTGATGGAATACACCTGTCTTTGGTCTTCAAAATTATAATGCCAATTGAGATGTTTATTATTAAATAGTTGGCATTATTACATGTTATAAATTTTAAGATTACAGAGTTATTACATTCTGCCAAAAAATTAAGAATGCATGTACTGATTTATTTTTTTATTTAAGCATGAACAGGAATGGTTTTAACTTCTTGATCCTATGAGAATAGACTACCTAAAGTACAGACACAGTACTTTTCAGAGACCATTAATATTGACTTGATACTAACTAGTAGAGAAAAAGTATCTCTAGTCCTTTTATTTCCCTGTTGGATATAATAACATTTCCATTTGGTTTTCTTTTTGCCATTACAGTTATTACTGTAATTGTTGTGAACAATTAAAAGGGTATTTAAAACATAGTTACCCCAAATTCTCCTTGCAGGACTACAGAGCTGCATGAATGGAACATACATTATTCATTCACAGCTGGTAAACATCTTTGGAAATATCACTGCACATTATACTGAGTCTGATATAAACAGATGTAGTTCCACAGATATATATTTCATATTTCATAATGCTCTTGTCCACAGGTTAATATTACTCAGAAATATATGTTTCCTTCTTCTAGGTAGAGTGTCTGAGCTGTAACTATAAACATGTAATATGCAGTTGTGAAAGACCTGGTGAAAACTAATGCCCATTAACCAATAGTTGGGAGAACAGACAGTTCTGTTTAATGTTGGCTGAAACCTTGGGACTCCTGATGATAAATGCAGAAGCTCTGTTTTCTCCTGTAATAAGTGACTGTTATGCAGCCTTAAGCATAACACTAAGATGCTTTCAAATTTTACTCAGGTTTATTTTTTTTTAACATTGATATTAGTGGTAATTATCTACATTTGCTCTATGCAAAAACCTAATGTACTCCAATAGTTTTGACTCAATTTTCAGTATCTGATTTTTCCAAGATGGAATTTTTACCAAATTTTTAAAATTTAAGATTGTGGGCAGATTTTGAATCAATTATATCTAGCTGTTAGCAGAACTAGTGAGAGAACAGTCAAAATGTTGTCTGTCACATGTCTAGGACAGTAGGAGTAACCTTTGGACTACACTTAGGAAGAGCATCTTGAACTTTTTTGTTATCCTATCATAAATTCATATGTTATTACTTCTATTCTTTGAAAGTTGGGGTCCTTGGTACATTTAATATCTTTGTGAAGTAAACTTGCTTCAGTTAAAAAAAAAAAAAAAAAAAAAAAAAAAAAAAAAAAAAAGCATTACCTGTTATATATTGTGATAATGATTCTGTTTCATACAGGCAGTTTTAAATAAATATACCATGCCTTGAATTGAAAAAAATGGTAAAAAACTGACCTGATAGCAGAATATACTTGGCAGTGAGAAAGAAAATTATAAAAGTAGAAGGTATTGCTAAGGTTCTGGTGAGACATAAAAGAACTCTGTTAGCCAGCCATATCAGGACATGATTTATTGTAGTCATAGTTTATCATCCCGTGGCCATGAGTATATTAGACCTATCAAAACCAGAAATCTGAATTCATGTTCTTTCCTCTATGGTGCTTGGATAATACTCTGTAGCAATATGTATTGAGGAGAGAGATAACACTTCAATACATATGTTGCATAGCTTAAATTATTACAAAGTGCAAGAACAAATTTTGACTATCTTTTTTCATTGTTTCTAGATATTAGTTTATATGAAACATTCAACTCAGTGATGACAATTATGTGTCAATGTCCAAGACAAGAATACAAGTATGAGTTTGACAGTGAAGATTTTTGTTGTGAAATTATATCTGACCATTTTCTTAAAATATTAAAAAAGTTAGTGACAATATGCTGATTTTGAAGATAAGTCAGCTGTGTAAGAACTGTTCCATTTGGCTATTAAAGCTATATTTGCTTTTACATCATCTATAAGATAAACAGTGACTATATGACAAGCTTAAGTATACCATAAAGCCTGAAAAAGAAACAAATATCTAGTACCTCTAAAATATATGTGCTAGAAAACTAGATATATCTAAACAGCTCAGCAACAGGTTTCCATATCAATAACTTAGTCATCAGATTTTAATAGCTTCAGTGATCTAGGGAAATATACTATATCCAACAAAATGCAAGTTTATAGCTCAGTGGATGGAGATTCAGGCTTCCATTATAAATAAATGGCATTGCATTAAATTGCTCTAGCCTCTTACTGCACAGCACCATCTGACACTAGTAAAATATTACTACATTACCTTGCCCTTTGTACCGACAGCAGCAGCACATATTACCAACAACAACCAATTTTCCCCAGGGAACACTGGGTTCTTTCTAAACTGGAGTAATCATGAATAGAGGTGGGTTGATCATCTGCTTTCTCTATTAATTTCCAATTCAAGAAATACTAGCTTTTGTGGCAGAAGGATGGTAATTCAAATGACTGAGAGGTCACTTTATTGAACTATTTTTGCTTCTTTGATCTAATATTTCCTGTATGACTATTACATAATAGGTGTTGATTTAGAGTATGCAGTGTGTACTGAGCATATAATGGATTTTATTTTCTGAATAAAATATGAAAAAGTAGTACTAAAGACTTTATTTTTTTAAAGTAAAGAATCTTAGCCATTGACAAAAGACATATGGTCCCCAATTTAGTAAATATTTTCCTGAAGATTATGAAATAAGGTAGAGATTTTTCTCTTCACTGGTGGATTGCAGATGGGTAGACATACACATTACATGGGTATTCAGCATCTTGGACTTTCAGCATTATAAAGTTCCAATTGGAACAAAACTTGGTAAAATTATAAAAGATGAAATTAAAGTACTCACAGGCACATACTGATAAATGTTCTAACATCAGTGTCTGCTTGAAATGCAATTAACATAGAAAGAAACACCATTCCTATTATTGTCATAAAATAATTATGTTATGTCACTGGATTGGTTTACTTAGTTGCCAAGTTAAAAACCTGTGTATGTATATTGTGATGATGAAAAATACTTCAGCTCTTCAATCTCTTACAACTTCAGAATACACTACACAATTGTTGCAAAAATTTGTTATGTCCAATAGTCTTTTTACAGGCAATGTTCTTTCAAAACCAATGCCTAGAACAATTTCCTCTGTGAGTTTATTCTGTCCTCCTGGAGTGGGTTTGATATAAGATAAGAAGATGTTACAAACTGTCTTCCCTTGGGACTGGGACATCTTTCACAGTGTTGTATCTGAATTATAAGAGAAGTTAGGCAAGCACAGATGACTACATGACCAGTCTGATAAAATAAGGTTATTACATCCATAGACTAGGAGCTCAGAGAGTTTGACAGTTCAAAATTTAATTAATGGCACTTATACCCACAGGTTGTTATGATTTTCATAATTTAGTTATGATTGAAATTTGAAAAGTGAGGAAATTTTCCTACTTGTGCTCCATTATTTTTTTCCCCATGGCATCTGTTACTGGTCACTGCCAGAAAGAAGACTTTGGGTAAACATACTCTTTGGTATTGAGGAAATATTTAAATTACCTTTAATCTACTTAAGAAAACTATTGGATTACCTCTATAACCTTCTAAATATGCTGATTGCCACTGCTCAAAGATTACACAATTTGTCTAAACAGTGAAATAGTAGATTGCATGACTGAAAATATTTTTTTATTTCCTGTTCTGACACCTTCCCCTTGCAGTCACTTCATCCTACAGAAACTGCTGTTGTTGGACAGCCCTACATTAGAAGTACACTGTAAGACACTAGTGTGTGTGATAAAACCAAAGTAGTCTCTTAATATAGACAAAACTCTGTCAAGAAATCTGAAATTTGCCCTTTAATTGTTAATGTACCACTTAAAAAAATAAAAAAAATCTTTTTGCTCTCTTTGTGAAGTGCAATTTGGCAATAAGACTTTATCTTTGCTAAAAGTTTCCATCATGCACACCCTTATCCTTCTTTAGATCAGCATTGTTGTTATGGTTGGAAAAAATAAAACAAAATACTGCAATTCTAAATTTTCAGCATAATCAATACAATATTCAGAAAGATCTAAAATTGTGGATGCTTTGGCTGATATTTTCTCAGTAAGTTTTTGCTTAATCATTTAATGATGCTGTATATGCTGCATGGTTTGAACCCAGAAACCCAACTATCAGAAAAAAAAAGATGTTCATATGACAAAAACGGTATACATACCCTTACTGCAGTCATGGCAATAAAATCAGTGTAACACCAACTTAATAGTGCTGAACTGAAGCCGCAAATCTTGGTGACCTCTAAAAATATGTGTACAACATTAGGGGACTGGGCATGATTTACTCACTATTCAGTCAGGTTTCGTAACCTTTACTGACCTCAGTTTAGTTACAGCTGTAGTTATCCTGATATCTACGCTAGGTATTCTACTGCCTTTCTGCTCTGAACTGTAGGTCTGGCAAACCTCTTGGTGTCTGGAAATGCCACTTTCAGGTCCTAATGTTTGTTTCTCAAGGAAGATATTTATTCTCTTTGTTGCAATTAACTTGGTTTCCTGCTTTATGAGATTCTCTCTGTTGGTGCTTTAAGTCTTAGAGAAAACTCCTCATAAACATGATCAAAACTATTTTGTTCATAACTGTAGTTCATCTGCTGAGCTTTCTTGATCATAACTCCCCTTGTTCAGAAAGAAACAGAACTATATTCCCAGAATCACTTCTCCCCTTCTCTTCAGAAGTAATCATACCTATCAGCCTCTTTACTTAGTCACTGAGAAAACGCAGCCCTGGCTGTTAGGAACTGTAAATTGAATTGCAATACAGAATATAAAATATAAAGCCTCAGATAACAAAACCTAGCTGCAATTATAATCACACTCACAAAAGAAAAAAAAAGCAAACACAAAGGGAGACTTTTAAACCTGAGTGCCAGACAAGCAAAATAAAACAAAAACCAAACCAAAGGTAGTCTACTGAGAAATAAAACACTCTATATATCTTCTAACTCATAAGCTTCATTATACACATTATGAAATATATTAATGTAGAAGTATGTTGTGCTTAAATATTGGTTGAAGCAGTGATGATATTATAATTTTGTTTGTAACTTTTTATCATTTAATCTTTCAATTACAAGAAATTTGGGTAACATGGGAGAATATAGGCTTGGTGAAGCATAAATAGGTCTTGAGTATTAATTTTCTACCTGCTACTACCTGTGGAAGTAATTTTTTTTATGCTCTGCATCAAGTGGGAAGGAATTATACATATATTTTGTGGATTAATGATATGAAAATTCTGGGGTATACTTTCTGAACATGTAGAGTCCTATGTAAAATTAAGACTCGGATCCACACAAGTGTTGAAGCACTTAACATCTGTCAACACAAAATTAAATGCCTAGTTCATATTTCACAATCCTGACTTTTTGTGCTCCTTTGATACTTTTGTATTTTCTTTAATCAAGCAGTTGTTGCTTGTAGAATGTGTTAGGGAACAAAGTCACATGGTGGCAAGAATTTTTCAAATGTTGCAGTTCATTGTAACTATACTTAAAATTTTGTACAATGCATTTTCCATCCTAAGGCCTTATGTAGCTTGCTGGTAGCATAAGTAAAAATTAATGGAAAATGGAAGCCTTTATTCCCAAGGTTGCATTACTCTTTTGGTGTACATGTTTAATTGCAATTATTACTCTAGGGAGAACTAAGTTTGCAAAGGTTTTGTTTTATGGGGTTTTGTTGTTGCTTTTGCTGTTGTTGTTGTTGTTGTGGTTTTGGCTGTGATTTTTTTCCTCAAAAAAAGAATGCAATTTATCTGGTTTTAGTCTACAGAAGTAATTACTAGTGCCAAAGTGTGGAGGTGTGCTGGTAACTTCCCATGTTTATTACTAAAGTTCATGCAGTTTATTATTGTTAAAATTAATATCTTACATGAATGGTTTATCCCTATTCACCCCTTTCCTTCTCCTATGTTAGTATTTTCCTGTACTTGTTTACCAGTTATTCGTTAACTGTCAATCATTGTGTTATATAACCTTAAGTTATGTCCATCATTTGCAGGTCTCTCCTCCCTCTAGAAAGTTCGGTGAGTGGCTTGCAGTGATTGGATGATTTTAATGTATTCCCCCTCCTCGTTCTATGTTATTGGATAATAAGTTAACTGACACTAATGGAGCCACACCCTTGTTGTACCTGATTGGTCCTTTCTTTACCCACCCCCTGTTACCACCCCTGAGATAAAAAGTCTGTGCAAGAGCTAGTCAGGGTCTCTTTGGAGCCTCGACCAGCGGGAATAAATCTCCTCTGCGTTGAACTCTGAAGAGTCCCGTCCTTTATTCACCTGCGTCTTAGTGGTGACTCCATTCACCGAGCTAAAAGACCCCCGTGTTGCAGTGGAGGCAGGGCTGTCCTGTGCCGGAGCACTTGGGCGGCAGCCACCCCTCAAGGGAAGGAAGCCGTGAGCGACCGCACCAAAGGACTGGCGTCCATCATGAGTCCTACAAATAGAAGAGATTGCTTTGTAACTTCACAGAAGGAAAGAATCTGAGACTGTAAGGCTTGGTGAGAGAATGGTTTCATAAACTTCTAACCAGAAGGTTCCTTTCTTCAGCGTTTTGCAGATTGCTCAGCCTGCACCAAGATCTTGAGCACTGTTACTCCATTTCTGTGCAGAGGTTTCATTCAGCTGCCAGCTGCACAGGCCTTTGTCCCCACTGTCCAGTCTCATGCATGAACTGCTGCTGTATGAACCAAATATGTGTGTAATATACTGCTATGATTGAGGAAACAGGCAATTAATTAAAAATTAATTCTCATATTCTTTCACAGATAAACAAACAGTATGCTGAAAGCATTAATGATGTATTTGGTACCTCTAATGCAGAAAATAGCCTCCAATAATGGCATAATCTCAATTTAGAAGATAAAATAAATAAGTTATTTGTAGTTCAACTATTAGTTTGCATCCTGAAAGGATTAGTCTGACTCTCACGAGTCACAGGAAACAAATACACAACAAAAGATCAAGAAATGGAAGAATAGATATGAAAAAGAATCATACTGATAAAAATATTTTGGACTACTGGTTCTTCATTATTTCAATCAATTAAATTTTAGCAAATAAAAAGTGGCTATGGAATTACATGTGGATAACTTACTTGAAAGTACCATTATAAGACCTGTTATAAATTTTGAAAAAAATAATCTACTGTGAAATAAAATAACTAAATAAATTATGCATTGATTCCAAATTTACAGTCCTGGATTGCTCTCTTAAACTTGCATATTTGCAATTAACAGTCTTTTAACAATCTTGAAAGTAAGGCTGAGGTTTATACCCAACAGAATGTAATGAGTATAATGTTTAAGGCTTTTAGTGGCTGTGTTGATGTTTTAAACAGAAGCCATGTTGTCTACATAACTTGACTTAGTTTGGGTCTAGTCCAACACACAGGGAACAAAAGACAGAGATATTTTTCTCACCAACTTTTCAAAGATTGTGGGGTTTTTCTTTTTGTCAAACTTTTGTAATTGTTAAGTGGAAAAGAATCAGTTTAAAGGCTTTGGCTTAAGACAGCACAAAACCACCAGGGAAATTCATGGATACTAGAGAAGCCTCTTGATCCACATAATACAGTCTATAATGCTTAGACTCCCAAGGGGGGGTCTTAAGGTCCTTGTTTTCAGCTTTGTGTCTGTGACGCCTTTTGGACTAGTGCCATGTGTTTCAGAGGCTCCTGAAATCATGAGGGACTTGGCATAACACAAGAGGATCCTTCATAAAAAATTAGTAGAGGCTCATTTGATTCCAGTCTATAAAGCTGATAGTATCTGAGGGTTTCTGATCTCACATATATTTTTAATAGGGACTGAAGAAGAACTGCTTGCAAAGCTCTCTTACTATAACTGTTCTATGGAGTTTTTTAAAAATCAAAAAAGGATGAAATGAAAAATTATTTTAGAAGTCCGAAACTTGAGACTAATAACAAATCTTTTTTAAAAAATAAAGCTAAGACACCATGAAACTGTATTTCTTATTAAATGATGTCACAGTGACAATTTTTTTTTACATAAGTATATTTTAATTCAGAACCATTCTATTTCTATTTCTTGCTCAAACCTGCTGCATTGCAGTGTTGTGCACGTTTGTGATTTAATGTTGGTAAATCTTTCCAAATTATAACTTTGTAATTTAAACACAGATATGCATTTCAGTTTGAAAATGTAATGATTGCAAAACCCAGGAGGATCTTGTTCAGATGAAACAGCAGAGTGGAAGTCAGGAACAATTATTTACATAATCAACTAGAGTTCATTATTTTTGTGTGTTTGTTTACCCACTGAACAGTTCTGACAACATAGCAACCATTTACAGACCCCTGATTTCAGTGCAGCAGTCTGCTCATGGATCTACCATTTTCAACTCTACTGGTGGAGCTTTTGTAGAGTGTAACAGAAATGCTGTTACAGGTTCAGAGGCATGCAGTCAGGGGAGAAAACCAAGACAGTTAAGACTCATGGTCATGGTCTGGTGACAGAGGTTTCTGTTTAAGAGGTGTGTTCAAACTTACGCTTCTGACAAAATGTAGATCATGATGTGTCACAAAATATATCTAGGATGACTCAAACATGTCCATGAGCAGAGAAAGGGTTACTACTGCCCTCTGAAATAATTCCAGGAGTGCTTGGCACAGGATGTTCAGAGTGCTTCCAAATCACAGATTTGCTATGTAGTCTGTAGTTTCTTTTCAATTTCTGTCTTAGTGCTAGAAAGGGGTCTTTGTTTCCAGACCTGTGGTTTTCTTTTACTCCAAGATAGCCTGTCACAGTTACAGTCAAATGAACCTTAAAAGGTATTTAAAACGTAGATCTTGCAGTCTCATTAGACGTCTCATCTCCAACATTCTCCATCTTCAAAGTAATTTCTCTGAATCAAGAGTTCTCCCCAGATCATAGGATGGCTACAGAGATTATCCTGAAAAATACTCACCTGGGGAGCATTTTGCAAGTGTTACAGCTAATTTCTTACTTAATCTGTATTTTAATTTTCAGTGTTTATTTACATAAAAACTCTCCATTTGGTAAGTATTTTTAGGCCCCTTTTGATTTGTTTCAGTGCACCAACAAGAACATCTGTACAAAATATCCTTTTGTTACGGTTTATGCTTACTACCCTACAATGTCTGTAAAGAGAAATGCTGGGTTTTTTCCTTTTAAATAACTTTTTTTTTTTTCAGTAAATAGAGGCAATTTTTTAGGAAGACTATTTCTTTTCCCAAAGAGGAAGTGGTTTCTGTAATATCTATAAGTGCCTTAATTAGTGCAATGCAGTCTGTTCATAAAAAGCTTTCTCTCTTACCAACGAAATAGATAAATACTTAAAATTTTAATGTAGCCTAAAAACATCTTTATATTTTTACTAATGTCTGGTAAGGATAATATTCTTGTACAAAATTAGCATTATGAAATTAAAAATTATGTGCAATTGTTCAACATACTCTTATGTCCTCTTAACTGTTAGAACACTAAATCTGTATTTGACAAGTAGGTAGAACACAGTAATTGAACTTTTCTTTAGTAAAAGAAAAAGGAGATTACTAAAGATTTAACTAATACCTTTAAGTACAAACATTTAACAAAGCAATTTAAGTAGGAGAGGTCTTTTATTTCTAATCCAGACCAGGTTTAATCTCTGTTCTCCCTTTCTTAATAGGGTAATTTTCATTTTTCCAGATGCTAAGAAAACATACTACTTAAATGTAGATTACTAATAAGAAAAGACAATCACAATAGATCAGCTTGTGTAAGGGGTGATATGCAGGAAATAATTTTCTTCAGGCACAGTGATTGAATAACAGAACCTTTACAGTTTAAGAATCAGATTTCTGTGAAAGACCATGAAACCTAACCTTGCTGCAGCAGTTTTACTCATCATACTGTAGTTACATAGGGAGAAGCAAGGTGCAGAAGGGAGGCTGTAGCACATTCCTTAATTAATTAACATTAGCAATTTTACTTGGAAATAATAGAATTATACTACCAACACTTAATGCAACGATCTCAGACTTCCCTGCTGAGACCACCTTGAAATGTTCAGCATTGCATATTTTTTCACAGAACATCCTAATGAAATAACTTGACAGATAATCCTGCTTCAAACTATGTATCATGATGGGACAACCTACTATTACTTGATACCTCAGGGTAGTTACCAGGTTAAATTTACCTGTGGATTAAAGGTAGATTTATTTAAAATTTCAAATGACTTCACTTTGAATTCTGGTTTCCTCAAAAGTAAGAAATCTCTGAACACAGGGGTCTGCAATGCCTTATGCAAAACTGAAAATACAAGCCTAGCTGTCACAGCATTAAGCTTCTGAATGCTTGATTAGTCAGTACATAATTTTACAGGAAGCACAAGGAAAGTGTCCTAGATAGCAAATAAGAGTGACCAAGTGCAGATGGAGAGATTTGTAAATGCAAGTAAATTACACAGACAGGACTTCAAACTTTGTTACCTTCCCAGCTGCCATGTCTCTAATATTAATCTAAATTATAGTATTTTCAATGGGATAATTTAAATGCAAATCATTAAATCTGTTTCACTGGATTATTTCTATGTGCCCAGATATTAATATAGTAAGTTTCTATCCACAGGTTGTTTTATGGATATTCTCCTCTCTTAGCCTAGCCTTTGATATCAGTAGGCTGACAATCTTTGTCCACGATGAATTACTTTGTTCAGAGGTGTTGATTATTCTAGAAAAGCGTAAAAGGGATTTTGCTGGCTTATTGATGCTGGTTTCCCTATTAACCTCTTTTTGAATTAATGAGTTGGGACAGCTCTCTTGACAAAAGATTTCAGATGCGTAGAGTAGCTATGAACGAGATATGCCTGGCTTCTGATTCTTTATTTGTATTTCATATAATATACAATTTCATAAGGCATTCATAAGGGGAATATAATGGAATAATTAATAAATTGAAAGAAGCTGTGATCTGAAAATATACTGCACAGATAGAAAAATGACTACATGTATCAAGATAAATATTTGATTTATTTGATTTATTCCTTCAGCTGAAGTCTGCATATTAACAGTTTTCTGTTTTTGAAAGTAGTGCTGCTGACTTACGATTCCTAATGAGCATATCCAACTGTCAGCAAGTTTTATCATTCTATATTGCATGTATAAAGTTGTGTGCCTGCTTTGAACTTTAGAAAGTTTACCTTCAGATATTTTTGAGTAATTAAAACAAAACAAAACAAAACAAGACAAAACAATTATTCCTTATGGCCATGGAATCAGTGCCATTTTTGTCTGTACTGAAGTTATGATTGCTTCTCTTGGCTTGCTGGTTGCTTTTTTTGCTTTTAATACTCTCAGATACAATCAGAGAGAACTGTATGGCTTACTATCAGAAACCTGTCTTGTGCCTGTTTGCCTTATTCGTGTGTTGTATGGGGTGTCAGCCCTTACAGTCCACAAAAAGGAGACACAGCAGGGACAGCTGAACCCAACTGACCAAAGGAGTATTCCACACCATATGGAGTCATGCTCAGTAGAGTGAGGAACCCTCAGAGTAATGTCATTTGTCTACCAAATTCACAGTTCCGTGTGATGGAGCCCTGCTTTCCTGGAGATGGCTGTACATCCATCTGCCTGTCCATAGAATGTGCTGAATGAATTCCTTGTTTTGCTTTGCTTGGGCATCAGCTTCTACTTTCCCTACTCAAGTAAAGAATCAATTCCTGAGTTTTCTCATTTTACCCTTCTAATTCTCTTCCCTATGATTCTGTGGGAGAGTGAACAGAGGGTGGTGTTTAGCTGCCAAATGGATTAAACCAGAACATCAAGCTAAATATTTTTTCCTCAAGAATAGTGTAAGTTTATTGCTCTTTAGAATTGCAGTGAATTCCTTTCACTCCTAATTTCCCCTTATGTCACAACCCATAACTGGTGAAGACAGCATGATGATACCTGATAACTCCTGCTATTGATATGATTGTTAGTAAGCAAACTTCAGGCCGTTTTGGCTACAAAAAATGTTAGTTGTTGTTTTATGAGGCAAATTTGAAGTATATGGACTTCAGTGCAGTCTGTTAGTTGCCCAAGACACTGCTCCATTCTTCTGTGGATACATTTTTCTGTATACATGTATAGCTACTATCTAATTGTAAAGAAAAATTCTTGGTCATTTAAAAAACTTGAAATAGTCTAATGTATTGAAAAATAGCATCACCCAAGTATCCCCTTGCATTAAACACCGTTAAAAATATTAAACCCACAAAGTTTGGGTTTAATATTTTCTACATTGTAATTAGTTTTGGGTTCTTTTTCTATTTTCAAAATGCTATTATGGTGATTCTGTGTGATGTGACAGATATTACAATTGCACTTTTTTCTAAATAAAAGATCCTGTCTTTGGGAAGCTTCTATTCTGTTTAGGCCATTGAAGCAAATCTATGTTTACTGATTCCCTAGATGAAGCAGGATGAATTACAAATAGGAGAGCAAAGAAAACACTCCATAAATACACTGAATTCCTTTGGGTACCTGAGTCCATTCTCTTCAGTTTAGCACATTGTCTGCAAACATCAAAGAGGTGCTGTAAGTTTCCAAGTCTGCTGGATGATTAGGGAATTGTAACTTTACAGTTTTGCTAACATGTTGGCCTTCAGTAGTCTTGAATGAAAAAGGTACTGTATATTTTCAGAAGTTTTCCTCCATAAAGGTTGAATGCAGACAGTCTCTAAAGTTTTGGAAGGTGATAGAAAAGAAGTCTGATAAAGATAGTAATCATAATTGTGGATATCATGGTGGTGGGCCACAAATAGTTTAAAGAGGGAGAATAGACTAGAGCAGAATTCTTTGTTGTAGAGGTGTTTTATTCACTTTAGACAACTTCATGTACCGTTGTTCCTGTTGATTTTCCCCTTAGGGCTGAGCAAACAATAGGTACAGGAGGACAAAATTAAGCTGTCATCCTTCTGCCAAAAAACAAGTAATATATGAGGGATTAGGCAGAGCACCCTGGACAGTCTGACTACTAATGGCCAAAGTTCTTACTCATTCCAATCAGCAATACACAATAATCTCATTGAAAAGCATTTAAATATCTTCTGTTACCAAACAAAGAGCATAAAAATGGAATTGAGGGAAAAAAAATAATCCCAAGTAACTGAAAAAAAAAAAGGGAAGAGAATGAGTGTTGTACTACTGAAGATGGCAAATATGGAAAAGCCAAAGTTTGGCACCAAAGAAACCATTTCTAGTGTGACAATTTGTATCGGCCAGTGCATAAGGCAGTGTCAAGAAGGGTCTTTGTTTTGACACAGTATGGCTGTTCTAGTTAGAGTTTCCCTTTGAATGATGAAACTTGACTCTGGAACATAAATACTTTTCAGTAACTAGCCACCATCCTCAGAAAATTTGTTGAAATAACTAGATGTGTGCCAAGTCTAAAACAAAGTTTGAATATAGGTCAATTGAGAAAGGAACTTTCACAATCTGAAATAGATAAATTGCATCTTGGTGCCAGAACTGCTTTTCTTTTCTCATTCAAACAAAAAGTCCAAATTATTTAGAATGGGAGTTAAAGAAAACCATGAAGAATCCTTAGAGTTCTGTACATTTTAAAGAGTGGAATATTGGAATATTCTTCATCTTTGTCTTATCAGCAGAAATGATACCATCACCAATTAATCTTTGATTAATTTCCTCCTTGAATTCTAACCCTTTCATTGCATTTCTGACTTCAAATGTAAGCCTATTTAAAAATGCAAAGTTTTTTTCTTTGATATCTTACTCTATACCCATATCATGCTTTTTCTGAATGCTCTTGATCTAAAGCTGGAGTATTGAATAAGCTATTATTTACATATTCAAGTCAGTACATAAGAATGACCCAGAAACGGAGAATCCACCTGATTTTTTTGTCCTTTCTTCCTCTGAACCAGCTATTAACTAGAGCTGATGATTTCAATTTTGCTACCTTCATTCCATCTTTGCCTATTTCTGTTTAATACCTCTTCAGCATCAGGTTAAAAAGTTCCATTCTCTCTTTAGATCCCCTTTACCTTTACTAATTTGTGGTGTTTCAGAGGAAATCTCAAGAGCTGCATACTTCTTCCATCTTGGAATACTACTACAATGCTCAGATGCAATTAAGATACCAGCCTTGAGGCAGGACAACTTACTCATGGAAAACCAATATCCCACAAACCAGTCATTTGACCTACTTCCTGTTTTAAAAAAATAATTCTAGTAGATTGATTTGCAAGATTTTTTTTCTAGAGTTTATTATGAAATACTTAGTAAAAAATTAAATCCAGACCAATTATTAATTCATCCACTACCTTTGATATGTAGGAGTTATGCTTTAAATTCAGTGGCTGAATTTTGAAACATAAATCTCTCTTCCTCTCCCTGCTGCCACCCTCCATGGTAACCAGTTTCTCCTTGTTTCATCCCAAATAAGCTGTTCATATTTACTAATATTTTTAGCCTGCCTAGGCAAACAAATGTCAGCTCGACTTAATGCCCAGTACTCATGGATATTATCATGTACTTTGTTTCTGTAGATTTGCTTTCAAGCAAAATACTAGCATATTGTGAGTAGGTTCTTTGGTAAAATATGTTCTATCTGTTTGTACAGAGTAAAGTTATTTTTTGCCAGCATACATTAGTTTAACAAGAGTGCATATCACCTGTGAAACTGCAGGTGAATAGGGCAGATGCATCCTTGGAAAATTCCTGTAGGTATATATAAATAATTAATATTTACATACACTTATTCATCTGTTGTTGTGGGGGTTTTTTGGGTTTTCTTTTCAGTCAAAATATTCTGATTCTATGCTTTTTTGAGACTATACCCAATATAGACTGAGGTTAACAGAGAGATCAATTCCATATGGTGTCAAACATAAAATATCCATTTTAATTGAGAAGTATTACTCATTACTTTAAGCTTTGGAACTCTTTTTAAGTATGAACAGTTTTTTTTCTTGTTGCTGTTGGTTTTTTTTTTCAATACCTTCCTATAGGGAGTTAATGTTTGACTTTTCTTTTCTATTTGCGTTCTTTTTATTTTTCTCCCTTCTGTTATCTTTGCTAGGCTTATTTTTTCCCATTTGTTTGCTTCGTTTAATTCTCCTATTTTCTTTTTTAAACTCTATTCCAGTTTGGTTTTCTGAGATGTTTAAAAGCCCAGTACCTGAGTTTCTGACAACTATAGTTAGTGTCAGCTCTCTTTTTCTTCTTGTGCTGAACCAGCTTTTAAAAGCCACACCGGCTCTCTCAGCAGGTGACTGCTGACTTGTACTACTGGAAAATCATGTCTTTCCAGACAGTCTATGCCAGAGGAGGAAAGCTGCCTTGTGGCAGTTTTAATGACCTAAATTGAACTGGTACAATTGGGTGAGAAAAGCTTGTGCATTACACAGCTGATTAAGAATTGCATAATCTATAATTCTATTGCACCAGAGACTGCCAAGTGACTCTCCATGTCAGTAAATGAGGACAATATATTTAGCAGCATGGAAATTCACACTTGAGGCTATTTCTCAGTGTTTTACAGTTACCATATTTTTCACCAAAACCTATTATATCTGAGAAAATAAAAGAATATCAAAAATGTATATTTTGAAGTCAGGAGGGCACCAAGTTGCCATTTATCTTTATTTTCTGACAATAAATGATTGGAATTTTATTCTCATGGTACTAATTAAGAATGTTCTAAAGAAGTGACTTAAGTCATGACTGTGACTCTCAAAGCAGTCTGCTGTGGAGTATCCTCTGATTTCAAAGTGTATTGTAGACTTTTTTTACTTTTCTGCTAAGAAGACAGATTTTTAAAGATTTTTAAACTATTTTCGGAGTACTTAGGTTACATTAGCTGATGTTAGTGCACTTAGGTTCTTCCTTATTCTCTTTTGGCCATTGTAGGAAACTTTCTTAGATGGAAAAGCTCACCTGTACAAAAGTGGACATGATACAGAAAGAGATGTAGAGGGATAAGGATGAGGGATTTTGGCTGAGTTGTTTACACGTTTACAAAGGAATAAGAGAGAAAAGAACGTGTTTCTCAAAAAAAATTACAGCTTTATTTCAATTCCACAGAAGTAGAATATAAAGACTGTTTTTTAACTCAGAGGAACTGTTTGTTCTTCCTTTGTTAGTCCTTTCCTGCCATGTAGGGCAGATTGTTAAGTTACATGCTCATAGTACTGAAATCCCTATCCAGCCCTTCTTATTCAAGTAGAGCTGTCACTGATTTCAATGGCATCTCTGCCTGATTAAAGAGAATTGAATACAGCCCTGAAGCAATGGTGTTTTGTCCTTGTCTTTGCACTTCTGGCCCTTAACTGTTACTTTTAAAGAGCTTGAAGCAATACTGGCATCAGCAATGTTTCAGGTGAAAAAGCAAAAGGATAAAAAACAGCATCATGAGCTGCTTCAAGTAAGTGCTACTGAAAGAAAAGCCAGCGTGCATCATATTGAAATAATGGAAAAAATGAAGAATGCACAGAAATATTTTTCAACTTTCTGTAATGTTTTAGATACATTAGATTTAGATCTTTAGATTTACTTCTTCTATTTACATTCATACAAATATGTTAAGGGGAACAGCAGGCATATGTTTATTCCAAGGTTATAGCAATTGCATTGCTAAATCCATTCCAATATTGGCAGATATTAAAAATGTGACTAGTTATTTTTTTAATTGCCAGACAAGGATTGCTAAATAAAATGTCGATGATACTGTTGTATATAAAGAGCTGAGGCAAGGATTCTTAGATTTAAGAGCAAAACTCTTCACAGTATTAACTGAGAAATATGATGAAATAAAAATTTGAATTGAACTTTTCAATATTTGAACACAAAGGTCCACAGCAGTGGGACAGATATGACTAAATATAAATAACATATATTGGGTCCAGCACTCTATAGTCTTTTTTTAGTCAAGTGAAAAATATCTGCTTTTACAATTGGATTAATATAATTTATGTCTCTACTTTCAGGTAGAAATATCACTATATGTACAGAAAGGAGACTATCCTGACTATTACAGAGATGAAGTATGTAATTTCAATCAGACAAGCATATTTAAAATACATGTGTTACTATATGTAAGTACAGAATCATAACTACTGGATGTGATTTCATCTTGGGCAGTTAGACTGTTAAAAAAAAAAATAATCTAACATGCATATTCCTCCTCTTCTGTTCTTCCACTTCTTAAACAATTCCAGCTCATTCTTAGAAGTCCCTGGAAGAGGAAATTACGTGTCCCAGATTTTACCTTATACTCATTTCCTTCAAGCCACCTCTTATTTATTGGTGGAAGTACTGTTCTTGTCACCTGCTTTATACATTAAAATTATATGTTAAAAAATGTGTATTGATGTTTTCAAAACAAATCTATGTCTATGTCTATAATTTAATTCAAAACATAGAGAAGACATTAAGAAAGGGTCAAATCAACAGAATCCTGTGCACATTCTTCTGCCTGTTTTTTTTTTTTTTTTTTTTTTTTTTTTTTTTTTTTTTTTTTTTTTTTTTTTTATAATTTTTTTTATTTTTTTAGTATGGTAAAAAATCTCCTTGGTAACATATCTGCTTGGGGACATCAAGACAAGTGTATTTTTTTTTTTCCCAGCTCCAGCCTGTTTCTTTTAATATACACTCAGCTTTAGCTTGAATCCTTTGTTCAATGCTCACTTTCTGTTTAGATCAGCAGCATAGGTCAAAGGTCCTGATTCTGGAAGCTGATACAGAGCTATTTTGACAGAATGAAACTAAATACAACATAAATTTCCCACTGGGATACCTTATTCCCTCAAGTTATCCCTTGTTTTAAGGATCTAAGGAGATAAAACAGCACCTAAATGAGCTAGACGTGCTCCATACATTCAGTTAGTGTACTATCACTTCAATCTATCTGGTTTTCCAATAAAACCTACACAGAGACTACCTGACTTTTTCTAACATTTGGAAGATTTAGCAAAATACTGAATTCTGGCTTTGTGTTCTCCTCCCATAAGTTTTTTTTGATGTCTTGATGATCCCATCAGATTTAGCCATCACAACTCAATATATTTCCACATTTATTTTTAATGCAGTAAATTTTTAGCAAACCCAGAAAAAGAAAATAATAAGTCGCTCATTGCAACATGGATTCATGTTTCCCAAATCATATAACCATTCACAAAGCTGGCTGCAATTTACAGGCTGGTGTGTTGTGGATAACAATATTTCTACTAGAAGAATGTTTTTATGTATCACCCAGCAGAATACAGTTAATAATGCATTGCTTAGCATTTTGAATAATTTTAGCAAAGGAATAATTTTAGCACTATAAACTTACTTCAGATGAGTTTTCCCCAACAGATCTTCTTTATGGCTCTGCTCATAAACTCATAAACTCATTACCTATCTTATTGACATACCTCTCTAACTTTTCATAGTAAATATAAAGCAAAATGAAGTAAATTAAAAAGGTGCTTTCCTAAGTGAGAACTTGGAGGTGTCTACAGAATGCATTCTAAAAAGCTCTTTCAATTGAAGCTTATTTAATACACTTGGTTTGACTGGAATTCATATTAGAGATTTGGTAAAAACCTGTGCATTTCTGATCTTCTGCTTACTTTCTCCTCATGATTATATTATCTCTTTCCTCTGCTTGATTCCTTTTGACTTCTTTTTTCTCAAACCTGATTTACCAAGACTGTATCCTGACAGATATATTTGTTAGAAGTAATATTTCCTTAATCACACTGAAAAGTTTATCAGCTGATGCCCCTTACACATATATTTCTCTTGCACAGCTAAAAAATGCTGGCAGCTCTAGATATCCCATATTAAAACTCTTGTCTTTTTCCTTTTCAATTTTTGGTTGACAATTCTACTGACAAAAAAAATTTGTATATTAATCATAAAGTGTGTGATTTTATATCTGTACTGTGGTGGTGCTTAAATTCAATTCCAATTGGGTTTTCATTGCTCCAGTTTGGTTTTATAATTTGTGTTTTATAATTTTGTAATTATTACTATTGTTTAAGATGGCCTCTCCTTCCCTCTCCTTCTCTCCTTCCTTCTCCTTCTCCCCTTCTCCCCTTTCCCCAGACTTTCCCGCCAAAACCTTGGTTGTCCTGGTAACCCTATCCCATAATAGTGGTTTACCACCTTTCTGTTAAGTGTCAATCTTTAAGTTATATAACTTCCCCACCCCCTCATCATGTATTCCTCCTCCCCAAGTTACCTATTATTGGTTCAAAAGTTGTGCATCCCCTCATTATACGATGGCAAAAGGTTGTAATTGGTCCCACGCAATCCCACCCCTGTAACCCACTCAATAAAAAGCCGTGCCATTTCGAGGCCAGCGTCTCTCTCCGGAGCGCTGCCTTGGGACCACGCATCCCTTGGTTGCACACCCTGAGAGTCCCGCCTTTCTATTCTGCGCACTATCCGCACCGTGGTCGAGTTTGCCCACGCCTCTGGCAAAGTGGCCCCTGGATGTAGTGGCGGCAGGGCTGGCCGGAACTGCACCCATTGGAAAGCCGAACCACTGCACTGTACTATCTGTATTTAATTTGATGTCTATTACTGTGATTCTCAAGGTCATCAGGTTCTTTCTATATTATTTCTAAGCACTGCTTGATGACATTTCCAACATAGCATCTCTGGCAAACTTCATTATTATGTTTCTAATATCCATGCCAGTATCACTAATGAAATTATTATATAACAGTGATCTCTGAGCTGATCTTTGATTTGTTGGTAGCCATTCTGATACTTTTCTGTTTTAGTTTTTCCTATTTGCATCCTCTCTGTTGCAAGCTGTCTATTCACCTTATAATTCCTCTATTAATCTCTGGATTTCCCCCTTTGTAATATTTCCAGTGTGGTGCTGCATTAAACTCTTGACTGAATCACCAAATCACAGAACTTTTAGGGTTGAATGGGGCACGGTCACCTAGAGCAGGTTACACAGGAATGCATCCAGGTGGATTTTGAGTGTGTCCAGAGAGGGAGACTCTACAACCTCCCTGGGTAGCCTGTTGAGTGCTGTGCCACTCTCAATGTAAAGTTCTTCCTCATGTTGAGGTGGAATTTCTTGTGTTTTTGTTTATGGCCTAGACTTCCTATCCTGTTGCTGGCCACCACTGAAAAGAGTCTGGCACCTTCCTCTCGGCAACCACTTGAGATATTTATATGTATTTATGAAATCTGCTTTCAATCTTCTCTTTTCCAGATTAAACTGGTCCAGGACCTAAAATCTTTCCTCATAAGAAAGATGCTCCAGACTCCTTATCACCTTTATGGCCCTCCAGTGAACCCTCTCCAGCGTCTCCTTGTTTTTCTTAGACTGTGAAGACCGGAATGGATATGGCCTCCAGATATGGCCTCACTAGGTCAATTAGAGGATCACCTCACTCAACCTATTGGCCACACTTTTCCTGATGCACTGCACAGCACCATTGACCCTCCTGGCCACAAAGGCACATGACATACTGAAATTCAGGTGGATTTGGTTTATCACCTTCCTTTTTTTTTTTTTTTTCCTCCCATATAACAATGACCTTGTGGAAGAATGTTTTTATATTAATGTGCCGTAATTCACATTTTCCAATTTGTGTCATACATTTTCTCAATTTCTGTATTCCTCTGTGTATTATCTTCTTTTTCAAAGTCTTCTTAACAGTCCAGGAGTTTAAGTCTTACTAAGATCAAAGATTCAGACATCTAACGGCTCAGATCATAATTTTCTTGATTGAAAGAGAAGATACAAATTTTTCAGGGTCTCCATCTAATAATACCTCCCTGAGATCATGAAATTGCAAAAATGATCTGCTATTAAGACTAAAATTCCAGTTTTCTATCACCCTAATGACTTAAATGCCTTTTCTCTACTCCTCTTAGCAATCTCCACGTTTAAAAGTGACTTGCTTCTGCTATTGGTGTGATTATTTTATTGGTGATATCTTGCTAGTTTTGGTAATTTTTTCCCCTGGTACATTTTTTTTCCCAGCAGAATCAATTTACCCTTTTCTCTGAAGAACTTCACTTTGTCTAGTAGCTTCCACTTTTAAAATCATGGAAAACAGAAACTGATAAAAAAGAAATAAGAAAAATCCATCCTTCTGCAATACAGACCGTTGATAATATTATAATATTTGTCTTCAGGAAACTCCAGGGACTCCTGAAAATTCAAGATTTGTTTCTCCACACCCTCAAAGATTTTAGTTATCATTTTACATTTTAAGTTTGGACACTTTGGCTTTGGCTTTATTTTAATTTGTAGTTGCTCTTAAAAGTTTATTTTCAATGATTAGTCTTTTAACTCTGTATTGCCCCTAAAATAAAGACAGTTGGGTTTTGTTCCTTTAGTTTGCTGAAAAAATGTGTAAACTTTTTCCCTGTGAATATCTGGACAATTATTGAAAATATTTCTCAATTTGAAGCTTAAATGATAGAAGGATTAGTTTTAAAAACAACTTATTAAGCTTAACGAGGAAATTTTCCCAGCTTTTCCCAGAGTTTTCCAGGTGGATTTTTCTCTCTTCCATACTATTGAGTATTTTGTGTCTCCCCGTTTCTCCTATTCTAAGCAACCACACTATTGTGGCATTCCTTTCTCTTTTTTTATTTGCTAGTTAGAGTTCTCCTCTAATGCTGATTGTAGGTGAGCATGAATGTTTTTACTTGATAAAGTGAAAGCTTACTTGGCTTTGGAATGTTGTTGGATACCTGGGCCCACAAAATAAAACAGCACTCACAACTATATGAATTAAATGTTTGTTTTGATGTAATTACATAAAATGTTCTTAATGTTAGACAGGTGTATTATGAAGGGATATACTAATATGAAATCTGTCTTACATAAACCTTTCCTTTGAAGTCGAGAAACCTGCTTTAAATTTTTGTCAAGGTTAAAAAAAGGAAAGAATTCAATGTTCTGTAGCAGTCTGTGGAACATGAGGTCTATATGCTGCTAGGACATGACTGACAAATAGAATGAATCTCTTTAACACCTCATCCATTCAACCAACCAGGTATTTGCAACCATAATTTTAAAACAATAAATAATTACAAGGGTAAGAAATTTTCCACATATTAACTGCAGCTAGATGGTGGAAGACAGATAAAAAAGATGAAAATTTTTGGTAAAAATCTCATCTAAAAAGATATGTATGGCATTAATTATGTACAAGTAAAACCACTGCAAGTAATTTTTAGATTCAAGCTGCTGGATGACTGAACTCTAACTTTCCATTTGATTACTTGCATGCCAATACTTTTATTTGTTGTTTGTTTAAATAAAGAATGAGTCTTCTTTCAAGGTATGTGAACATTTTGAAGAGGCAGATGTAGTTTAGGGAAGCCAAGTGTGACTAGGAAACAATGAGCCAAACTTTTGAACTGCTCAACTAGAGCAAGAGTAGACAGGCTGGAAACAGACAACAGCTCTATCTCCAGCTTCCTCTGTCATTCAAATCTGACAAGTAAAATATTCTCTGTGGGATATTCAGCTTCATACTGAGATGATGAGCTGGCCACGTACATGGTGTTCAGGGTCACTTAAACAGACTTTCAAGGTGTGCTGAATATAACATTTATGGAAGTTCATAGGAGAGGTGATGATGATAGCAATAGAAGCAATAAGAAGAGAACAAAATAATTTTTTGGAAAAAAATCATACCTCAGTGAAATGACTGCATGAACATTTTTAGTTTTCTAAAACTCAGTTATTAGAGAATAAGCAAAGTCTGGAACAAAATTAAGTCTACCTATACATGGGCTAGAAATACTTATTTCTGTTTGGGTTTTTGGGAGTTATTTATTTGGGTTTTGTACTTTATAGCTATGTAGGAAGTGCCTATTTTGTGAGAATATTAGGAATACCAATGTACTTTTAACATAGGACATCACCAGTCTTGCTAGACATTTTGAACAAATGAATCAATGGATTGCTCTACATAAATTACTTTCTATGTGTTGTTACATTGTCTGCCTTTAGTGCAGTTTTTTTGAGATGAACTTTTAGAGCTTTAAAAAAATTTTTGAAAGTGTAAGTATTAAGTGTATAAATAAAGGAGGAAATAGTTCACTTCTTTACTGGAGACAAGATTAGTAAAAATATTCAATAGTTCATTGAATATCTTGTAGGCTTTCTGGAGTTTTTGTTCTCAATGTCAGTGCCATAGGTCTTTAGTCGCTTCCTGAAACAAGGATTAGATCAAGTTCTTTTCCTAAAATTCCTGGAAAAAAAAAAAATCCCCAAAAACATAATGCTCAGCTGGCTGCTGAGTTACCTTGATATCCTAATTGCCTCATGGGGTGTTCTAACAGTTCATGGAGGTTAATAGGATATAGAAGTTCTTTATGGTGCACAGGGACCTTTTACTTTGTTGTAGAATGACCCTTATACCTGCTGTTGAAAAAACCAAGAAGTTAAAACTCCAACTGAAAACATTCAGGGACACACTGAGGCTACAAACAGTCTGTACTTTAAGACTGAAAAGGGGCTGGAAAAGGCACTGTTAAATGCTTATTATTCAGGAGTCTTTCTAATTGTTCTGGCTGGAGAATTTTTGGCAATTCTGTGCTAATATTCATCAATATTCTTCAAAGAAAATAAATGGGAACATTAAAATTCTTCCTGTTTTTGTATTAAAAAAGGCTAAGTGAGAAATAACCTTGAGGTGTAGCTTTCAAATTCCACTTGGAAAAGGAAAGGGAAAAAAGCCACTAACCCTGACTCTAGCTATTTTCTGCATCCTTTAAAATCTAAGATTCCTATGCATTAAGAATAAGCACAATGCAAAACAAAACTAAACAAACAAACAAACAAAATATTGTAGCATGTTGAACTGCTGAAAGCAATGTTTGAGTGCTTTTATTTATGTCTCAATGTAATTTATGAGTTATTAAATATTTGCAATATTTGCTTTATGTTATAATGATTCCCTTTGCTGCTATGTCTTAAGCATTTCAACAACACAAACATTTATCTATTTTCTTCTTTCACAACTAAAAGCAAAACAAAAGGAATACCCGACATAAATTCCTGTGGTATTTACTTTCTTCTAATTCCTTTTTTTCACTCCACTACTTCCATTTCAATAAAGATGACATCATTTGGGCATTACTTTAATTTTAATATTCAATATCTTATCAAAAATTAAAATTCAGTAGTTTCTCCAAATGCAACAATTCTGTAGAGTACATGTGCATGAAGTTCAGACACATGTTTTTAAGCATCAAGCAATGAAAGACTACCATTTGGGAATTAATAATTTAGGATATATATATGGCTGAAAAGAAGGTTTTCGTTGCTGCTTTCATTTTGGGGTTTTTAAGGTTTTTTCTGTATTGTGTATACACAGTTCATGTTTATGAATGAGTTTTAAACAAATATTATTAGTACATTGAAAAAAAAAACTGAAAAGAAGGAAGTTGCTGTTATTCTAACTCTTTGGGTATAAATGCCTCAAATACATCCTTGTGATACAGATGGTTTTTTTAATAGACCTTAGAAGCTGTGAGTATCAGTGATGAAGTACACTGTGGAAACATGGGCTTCTTTGCAAAGTCATCTTCACTTCTTCTACTGCATTTATTTTTGTATTTCAATACTACTGAGTTAGGATCTTCTATTAGTAAAGTTCATGGCTGGGGAATTGATTTTCAGGGGAAAACTGGGTGCAAAAGACAGGGACATGTCTGTTAATTAGCAGGAAGCAGGTAGATATCATAACTGCAGGTCAGAAAGTATTACAAATGATCGCCTGAGAAAACCTGTTAAATGAATGATGGGGAAAAATGTAAAATAACAAAACTTTCTTTATGGTCTTTCTCATTTAGATTTGGCTGTTGGAACACTGATGGACAATGCATAAATCACTATATTGGTAGTGCCATGAGACTCTTAAAATATCCATGTTTTAGTGAGAGAAGTTAAAGACAAAGACAGACTGAAATAGATAAGCACTTCCATTTTCTATTTTAAACAGAATCTTCTGTTTTACTGCCTCATGAATTCCAGTATTTGGTATCTCTCCATTGGAAACAGCAGAAGCTGCTCTTATTTCAAAGCGATTCCTTGCTGCCTGTTACCTTTTAGGTGTTGATCAAGGTTCACAAAAGTCTTGTATGTTGCATATGTTCTCTGACTGAAGATGCCTTATCTGATGGCTTATTGCTTTTAACACTTCCCAGTGCAATACCTATCACATTTTTCTTAATTAACTTAATCTGATGATGTTTGTCAGCTATAGGAAATAACACCATATCTAATCAGGTAAATCTGAAACACTTAAATTTTAATAATTTCTGCTTCTTTTCTAACTTTCATTTTGCCAACCACAACAGAATTCATTTCACTTAACCTTAGGCTTGATAAATTGATTGTTTAATCTTAGCTCCATCTAGAGACAATGAAAAGAGATAGAAATGTTTCAGTGTCATTTCTTCTGCCTACTCATGTAGTTAGAGTTGCTTCTCTCAGTAAAGGAAGATCCTGTTAAGCATAGGTACGTTGTGGGCCAACCTTGGCTCGCTGCCAAACCTACATCTAGATGCTTTCTTAAAGAGTGCTGCGGAGAAAATAAGATGCAAAATCCTGGGTTAAAGATAGGGAGATCTCGTACCAGTTGATGTCATGGGCAAAGTAGTCTCAGATTTTGGAGATTTAATTAAGTTTGTTGTCACTTAAAATAGATTTGGATAACAGCAAGCAAAACCCAACATTTTCACCCTGTTCATTCCCAGCTCTCTACTTCCTGTCTCACCCCAGCTGACATATAACTAGCCATCAGCAACAACTCCTCTCTGCCACTTCATCCTCAAGTCTTCCCCACTGTAGCGTGGTCTCTCCATTGTCCACAGACTTCCAGGAGTATCTAACTTCTCTAATGTAGGGTGCTCTGTGTGTATGGATATCTACTCCATCATGCACTTCCTTAGAGGCTGCAGATGTTTTCTTATTCTCTTCCTTCTCTGACCTTGGTGTCTGCAAGGTTGTTTTCCACACTTTTTGTTCCATTCTCCCTTTGTAAAGTGTTTTAAACCCTTTCTTGAATACATTTTCTGCGAGGTGTCCACAGCTCACTGTGCCCTGTGGTGGGTGGGTTGGATCTGGCTTGAACGTTCTGTGTCTGGCACAGAGCAGCCCTGGCCTCTCCTCAGAGTGCCCCTCTGCAGCCCCTTCTGCCAGCAGCTTCCCAACTATGCCTCACACAACACAGTATCTTGATGGTTAAAGATAGGTAACAGGACAAAAATTTCTGAGATAGAATACTTAAAAATGTTTTTGGGCCAATTTTTTGGAGGAGACTCTAAAGAACCATAGAACTATACTTGTATGTGTATAGCATATGCAAATCTCCACAAGGAGCTGATTTAACCCAGTTTAGAAGTTTTGGTCAATATATTTTGCACGTAGGCGATTGTTCATAATCAGTTTAGATATGTATTTTCCTGTTTTATTTAATTTATTGACTTAAATATTACTAGTACTATATATTATAAACAGTCAGTTTAAGGAGCTTAACAGTCAATTTCAGAAGCTCACAAATCAGTTTTTAAGGTGAACAACATAGACCTTAGATAAAATTTTAGTATAGTCATTGATTTGGATATCAAATGAATAATTGAATTATTAAATACACTAGGAAAAAATTCTTTACTGTGAAGTTGGTGGGGCACTGAAAGAGGTTGCCCAGAGTAGCAGAAGCAATCAAGACCAGGTTGGATAGGGCTTTGAGCAACTGAATCTAATGAAATGTGTCCCTGATGATGGCAGGGGGTTGAAACTACAGTATAGAATCAGACAATCGTTAAGGTTGGAAAAGACCTCTAAGATCACTGAGTCCAGTTCTCAGCCTAGTACCACGGTGTTGACCACTAAACCACATCCCCAAGTGCTGCAGTCACACACCTCTTGAACACATTTTTCCTAATAACTCATCTAAACCTCACCTGGGGCAACTTGAGGACATCCTCTGATCTTCAATGCCCCTTTCAACCCAAATAATTCTTTGACGCCATGATTCCGTGATCTCTGCAGATAAGCAAATCTGGTGCCACCAATACTGTTTCTTCAAATGGCATGGAAAAACATACACATTATCATCAGAAAGGGAATTAATATATATTATAGAGTTGCTTGACCTTTTTAGAGTTTCTGATATAAAGACCATGTTAAAAATCACAAAATTGGTGACTAGTACATTCAGTTATTGTATAACCTGTTGCCTGTTTAAGACCTGCACTAACATATGATTTTCTAGATAGTTTCTTCACATCCTCAAGAAGGACATTTAGAGAATAAAGCCATCTTAAAACACAAAATCAGCTAAAATATTTAAAATAACTTAAAAAAATAAAGTGTCTGTGGGAAATAATGCACTGCTGAGGATAAGCTCCACTTGCTCATTAAAACAAAACTTAAGAAAAAAATCTTAATTATTTAGAAATATAGCTTATTCTTTTTGGACTGTATTATACTCATAAAATATCCCAAACTAATTCCCATATTAATATCAAAACTGATAAGGAATATTTTATACAGTCTTTCATTAATGTTGTGGAAAATGTTGAATAAATAATAAATTCCTTGCTTTGTTGGTAGTATATTTCCTAGGGAAGACTGGTGATGGCAACTCAAGGTATAAAAGCTTTTGATATATCGCTCTGCAGTTTTTTCTTCATCTCTTCCATCTTTAAAAGCAGTGTAGAAACATAAATAACAATTGTAGGACTGGATGGCTCAAGGAATTACTAATCAGGATGAGAGCCAGTTCTTGCTTTCCTACAAATAGAAATCTATCTTGACTTTCTACCAGAGGTTGTGACTGCATAACAATTCAATGGAATATGCTTATTTGTTACACTTGTGATCTCAGCCTGTGGCACAGCCCTCACATATAAAATTGTTCCATTGCTAGTAATATCAATAAAGTTGTCATGGACTGAATGGTATAGACACAGAATTGATGTTCTTTCCCCTCCATCTTGCAGGACAGTGTGGGAACCTTATGCTACAGTTTCTCATGGTGCATATAAACAGTAATTCTTTTCTGAGGATGACAAGAAAATGTTTTCATGAACATGAAAATTCACCTGTGTTAAAGTGAAGAAGGGCAGTATGTTGGAGGAAGCTCTGACAGCAGAGGGTAGTACAATAGTATTACAAACATGTCAGACTTCAAAGGATCTACATTAACAAGTCAATCTCAAGCAAGGCACCTCCTTTGAAAAGACTCCTTGGAACGAGTGCAGTGTTGGAGCCTAGCTGTGTCACATCTCATTTATACATTTGGTTTTTTTAGCAGCTAACTTTATCAAAAATGTCCTTATTAACTTTATTTTCTACTTTCAGCATGAATTTACTACATCTGCTTTACTCCATTCAACTTAATATGTCTGCTCTTAATTAATTTCTTGACTTTGCAACTGAGACTACCTACAACACAGAATTTTGCTGAATGCTTTCTGAAAGTCCATGTGATGTGCATATCTACTTTGTCTAGGTTGACGGCCATGTCCTCTGAGAATTCCAATGAGTTAGTGAGTCTTTACCTCCCTTGTCTCTCCTTAGACCATTTTAAAATAATGGCATTATGCTGGCTGCTCTCCAGTCATGTCAGATTTCACTTGATCTATTTTGAAAAGCTGAAGTACATAAAAATGTCTGCCAAAGCTTCTTCAATTTCTCTGCTTATTTCCCTAACCCTTTTGGACATATGCTATTTGGTCATGGCCCAATCAATTTTAGAAGCCATTTCACCTTATAATAACCATATTTGACACATTCTGTACATATCCTAATTTTTAATTATCTGTCTCCATAAATATGATTTCAAATATAGTGATATCTATATCTATATATCTATATACCTATATATCTATATCTATCTATATATATAGATACACACATACTCTGATCCTTTATAAGGCCTTGTAGAACCATTATATAGTATATTCTCAATCCCCTTATACTCTTCCTATGGGATAGATTGCAACATGAAAGTTTCTTTCATGAATAAGGATGTGATCAGAGCTCAGGACTAGGCTAGCAAATTGGTTTTCATTTACAATTTCAATTAATTTTGTGTTTCTTTCCTGCTGTAGGGAGGAAGCAGCCTGCAATTGAATACCAGCTGATACTTATCTGCTTCTTTATGACAATTTGACAACCAAGAGATCTTCTCCTCAATGACCTGCAGACTGAAGGTTTGCAGCACCATTGGGGAAGGAAGAAGTACTTTGTTTCTCTGCACAGACATTACAATCATCATGATTTTCTTTTGAAAGGACCTTAAGAAGTTAGGTAATCTGTCCTCCTACCCCAGAGGGGGTTTTCTACTCCTAATATCCTTCAGTTATGGAGATCTCATAACCACCTTGAGCAATCTGTTCAATGCTTATTTAAACTTTAGATTTTCAACCTTTCCTTAATTTTTTTTAATGTAATTCTTAGAAACAAGATTAAAAAATAATATATGCTACTGCACACATTACCATAGTTGAAAAATCTCTTAATGTTTCTGCGTGTGAGACACTGATTATGCCTAACAAAAGTTTAGAGACAGAGCCTGGGGCTGATCCTAAACACTTACAAGATCTATTTGATGTGAGTCGTCCCACTGAAATCAAGATGACAGCTGATTATGAATATTTTATATTGTCATCTACCAATGTTTTTTAGCTGTAAAAGCTTTCCGTATTGAGCAGTATGCTAATTCTGAGGAACTTTTATGAATGCAACACCGATCCTAGCTGGATCTTGTGCAGGAAGTGAAACTAGAGCCTTTGAATTTAACAGAAAAAGTTGTTACTGTCTGAATGTTCTGTGTTATATCCACTAGAAAGCATTATTAGATTAGGAAATTTCTGTTCATGTCTTCTCTTCCTGATCACTGGACAAAGCCTAAAATTATGTTTACATGACTGCTTCAACCTAATGATAGATATGGAAAAAAACCCAAAGCAACAAAATTCTATGTTCCAGACATGAGTTGGTACCTTTTAATGATCTATAGCAAATAATGATTCAATGCGAAATGTCAAGGTCATGGAATCTTACACCAAGGCAAAGGCTCACTTCAGTTACTTCCCTGAGAACACACGCCAAGACTGAACACCTGTGCAGGTAAAACAGATCATCTGGTGAATGCTGACTCACTACTCTCCTCTAACTTTTGCAATTATTTTTTGAAGAACTTCTGCTTGGGTTAAGTAAGGCAAAATTAAGATTTTGGCATTTAAAGTCACAGAATTACAGAATCACAGAATGTGTAGGTTGGAAGAGACCTTCAAGATCATTGAGCCCAACCCATGCCCTAAAACCTCAACTAAACCATGGCACAAGAGTGCCACATCCAATCTTTTTTTAAACACATCCAGGGATGGTGAATCTACCACCTCCTTGGGCAGACCATTGCAGTACTTTAGCACTCTTTCCATAAAAACATTTTCCTAATATCCAACCAATTTTCCTCGGTGCAGCTCAACACTGTGTCCTCTTCTTCTGTCAGTTGTTGACTGGAGAAAGAGACCAACCCCCACCTGACTACAGCCACCTTTCAGAGAGTTGTAGAGAGTGATAAGGTCACCTCTGAGTCTCCTTTTCTCCAGACTAAACAACCCCAGCTCCCTCAGTCATTCCTCACAGGGTTTGTGTTCCAAGCCCCTCACCAGCCTCGTTGCCTCCTCTGGATGCACTCAAATGTCTCGATGTCCTTCCTAAACTGAGGGGCCAGAACTGGACACAGGACTCAAGGTGTGGCCTCACCAGTGCTGAGTAGAGGGGAAAAATGACCTCCTTTTAAAGAGTGGAATTCAGGTACTGATTGTGGAGGTCCACATCTCCATTTCTTCACACTTGAGTGTGTTGGTCACACTTGAGTATGTGATAATTTTAAAGATCATTTTAAAAGTAATTTTTAATGACAGAAATGGTACCCTGGAATTCCACACTTTCTAAAGAGACTAGCCCTTCAGAAAATTTGCCTCTGCCTATAACATTGATGCTTCCAGAACAAGAGAGCCCTATCATAGCTCATAGGAGGGCTGGATGTATTGTCATTTCTTACATTAAAATTTTAACAACTGTCTAAAAGACAAAGGTATCAGTCCAAACATACCAAGAAATTTATGTGATCACACACACCATGTATGTGCACTCAAGATGATCTATTCCATAACCTTCCCTGGCACTGAGGGCAGGCTGACTGCCTGTAGCCTGCAGTTCCCCAGATCCTCCTTCCAATCCTTTTTGTGGATAGACATTATATTTACTAACCTCCAGTCCACTTGGACCTCCCTGCTCATTCAGGAGTGCTGATAAAGATTTGGAAGTGGTTTGGTGAGCACTTCCCTCAGTACCCTTGGGTGGATCCCATCTGACACTATAGACTTACTTGTGTCTAAGTAGCAGTTCACTAACCTTTTACCCTCTGAATCTGGGAGATTCATTCAGTTCCTCATCTCTGTTTTCCAGCTTAGGGATCTGACCTAGAGATTTGGTTTTACTATTATAGACTGAGACACAAAAAACACTGAGTACTTCTGCATCTTCCTCATCCTTTATCATTCTGTCTCCCTCTGCATCCAGTAAAGGATGGAGTTTCTCCTTAGCCCTCCTTTTTGCTGATGTATTTAGAGAAATATTTTTCTTGTCTTTTATGGAAGAATCAGATTAAGTTCTACTTGGGCATAGGTCCTTCTAATTATTTTCTCCCTACATAACCTCACAACAACCTTACGAGCAGCCTGCTCCTTCTTCCAAAGACATAAATTTTCCTTTTTCCCCCGAGTTCTATCCAAAGCTCTCTGTTCAGCCAGGCTGGTGTATCCCACTGACATGTCTTTTGGGACATAGCAATGGCCTATTCTTCCACCTTCAGGATTTTCTTCTTGAAAAATCTTTCTTCCTTCACTCCTTTGTCCTTCAGGACTGTCTGCCATGGGGTCTTTTGGCCAGGTTCCTAAAAAGCCAAAGATTGCCCTTCAGTAGTCCACGGTGGCAGTTCTGCTGACTCCCCTTTACTTCTATGAGAACTGAAAAGTCTATAATTTCATGAATGGTATGCCCAAATTGTCCCCTATCCATCCAAGATCACCACTTAGGACTAAGAAGTTGCTGCTAGATTTTATGGGGAGTGTACTGTTATGCATCTTTGTTCTTTGATGGGATCCTCAATAACCCCTGTTTTGTCAAGTACTTAGCAACTTCAAGGCTGGTAAGGAAGGGAGTAATTGGCCTGATACACAGGAATCTTGAGGCTGGTATGGAATAGAAGTAGAAATATATTTTATTTTATTTTTCTACTTGCTTTACAGGATCTTCAGCCCTAACAGTGACAGTACAGAAAACAAAGAGTGACCCACTTGGTCTTAGAGAATGGCTGCTTGCTTTATAAACTAGTGTAAGTTATACTAACCACATTACCAGGGGTATGGAGCAGCGAAATACTGGTCACATATGGACTCTCCTTGGGTCGCAGGGTTGACAAAAAGAATTTTTTTCAGGAAGAAGACAGACATAGCAAATTACCATCCCAAGATCTTTGACAGGAGGAATCTTATGCTTAAGATAATGAAGTAATTTCTTCTTACTCATTTGGATTACATTGAGATAATTTTTATACTTTTTAGATAGTAGAATTTGCTTATTTGTTATTTTCTTTGTTGGCTTATAATTCAATATAACATCCGAATTTACTACATGCGTTCTGCTTTAAATGGACTGGGTGTTTGTTCTTTGTTGTCTTTCTTCTGTCTGTAACAGGTTTTATTTTTTTACAAAAATCAGACTATCAAAAGATAACACTATCTTACCTTGGACCACTGGATGCCGTGGGCTGATAATTGCTGCTCACTTCTTAATACAAAATAATTAGTCAGAGCCATACATAATATAAATAAAGATTTTGCCAGTAAATTTGGCAAGAGATTTGGATGTCTTCTCTTTTTACAGTACACTGAGGCATTAATTAAATTTTTTAGTGCTTGTAAATAATCGATAGCAAGCTAATTGATGGCATGCAATAAAGTGTTGGAGGTTATTTTGTTATTGTCGTTTATTTGTTTGTTTTGGTTTTTTGTTTTGGTTTCTTTTTCCTGGAAGAATAAATATGTGGTCATCAAAATCTGAAATTCATTTGGAAACTAACTTACTTAGAAAGTTGTTGTAATGCCTGGATTAGCTGTTATTTCTAAAAAAGTAACAAAACAAGAACCAAACAAACCATGAGAAGAATTTAAAGATTGTTGAGACAACATGGTAGAAAGACAAGAATAGTAGTGGACATTATTTTTGTCTACTTCACTGATCTCTAAAATGATCCAAATATCTCATGAGAGACTGTACATTGTCATACTGTTTTTACTACCTTCACTGAATGAGGAAATCTGACAAAATTTCTTATATAAATCCCATTTTCATCTGAAAACATAAAATTTGCTCCTTCAACATTTGTGTTGAAAATACTGGCAGGATTATGTCTAAAGGAGGACTTTAGACTTCTGCAGTTTCAGCAGTTATTTGACAGTGTTGTGTATTTTCTCCTGTCTTTGACTCCTGCTATGAAGATGTGCATTTGATTTGTTCCTATTAGGCTCATGAACAGTATAGGAAAAACGTCAAATTTACAACAATAAAATTCATTTAGTTGGGTCCACAATCATTCATCTTAATTATATCTGACACCTTCACCATTATAAAATCAGTTTCCCAGAAGAAGAGAAACTCACATCCTTTAGGAATCCTGCACTGAAGGAGACTAGTTATTTCAGTCGTCTGAGGAAGCTATTAGTGTAGTTGAAGCATCGGGGAAAAAAAGGAATATCCATCAAGGACAGGGAAATACTACACTGTCATGCATGATAACCATAATTCCCATCCAAACTGCTTTTTTGGATTGTAGTTGTTACAATCCAGTCTAAACCCAGAAGAGCAAAGAAAATTAAGTCTGTATAAAATGGAAAGAACTTTGTAGATTCAAAATATACACAAAAAATGTGATTAAACCCAAACAAGGTTAAATGTTGGTGCCAAAAAGTTGATGTATTTTATTTAATAGTGTTATAAATTGATGTGCTGCCTAATTATCCAATCCAAAAAAAAAAAACCCCAAACAAAATAAATTATAGCAGCAATTCTAATTTTAGCAGCTTAAAAGTTACAATAGTTTACAAATAGTAAATAATACATATATTGGTTCTTAAAAATACAAGAGCAAAAGGGACCACGGGGTGCCTACCGCGGGATATAGTGCAGGACTTAATCTCCTGTCTCCCGTACAAAACGAAAAATAGCTTGTTAGGATTCTTTTATAATCTATGTGAATCTATGTTAACACCCCTTTTCCACCTATTTTTGATTCATAAAATTTACATCACTGGCCTTATCTCCACCCATCACCACCTCTACTGCACATGCTCCGCCATCCTCCTTTTGGAGGTCTCCCCACCTCTAGGGGTCATTGACGAAGGCTAAAAGAGTCTTCCTCGCTGCCCATTTACTGACCCCTTGAGTTACACATGCGTATTAGGCTGAAGTTATATAATTCTATACTATATATGGACATCAAAATAGTTTCATGGTACATAGAAGCAATAAATTTATTTTAATTAACATTTTTCTGGATTTCCCCCAGAACTGTCCTATCTCCAGACAAATATAGCTTCTCATTCTTTTTTCCTGTCTTCCTGCTGTTCATTTGAACATCTGGAGACGAGGCGGGAACCTTCCCCCCCTCCCCCTCAAAGTTACATTTTAACAATTATTTTACTATTTTAAAATATTGATTACTGTTTCAATTTCATCAGCACGAATCACACCTATTTATCACAATAGTAAAATAGGCAGAGAGAAAGAAAGAGAAGAAATAGAAATGTGCGTAGGGGTGGGGGGACAGGAGAGAGTGACAGGGGTTAGGTGGAAGCATGTCACCCATCTGAGGGTCCCTGCCATGTCTGTTTGTTCCCCTCCATCTGACCTTCTTGGTGGTGAGGGTCCCCTGCAGCCATCTCGCACTGCCACACACTGCCACACACGGCACCATGCCGCCACACTCCAGAGACTAGAGAATTCCGTGGGTTAGTTCATACTTTGAGAAGGTGGGAAGGCCCAGTGGCCTCCCTTGCAGGGGCCCTTGCAACACTGAGGGTCTATTACACCATCTCTGGTGCTCTGGTGCAGGGTGTGGGGACTCCTTTGGGGGCCCTTTGCTGGGCCATGGCACCCTCTGCTGTGGATGAGCTTTTCCCAAGGGAAGGCCCCTCATCCAGGCTCCTCTGCACAGGGAGGGGGGGCGGCCTCTGCCTCTGACCTGAGGCTTTTCCAACACACACCCAAAGCTCTCTCCTCTCACCCTTTAGTGGAGGGTTTGTGCCAGCCTGGCAGCTGATAACCATGGGGCTGTCATCTCCTCCCTAAAAGTGTTAAACCTGGGCTTTGTGAATGTCCCCAGCCCTGAGTTGTCACTTTATCTTATCTTCATCAAGGAACCGTATAAAGCCTCAGTCAGGAGGCCTATTCAAGGCATGGTGGCGTTCTCTGCAGCTTTTGTAATACAGTTTTAAAAGACATTCATAAAAATGTTTAAGTCATAAACTATATTTCAGTCTCTGACAGTAGTAGACTATAGTACATAAGATTTTGAAGCAGGAGATATATAAAATTAACAAAATTTTATAATTTAAAATGCTTTACACCTTTTGCCTTCATGAAATAAACAATAGCTTGTCAGTAAACTCAGTGAAAAACTGTATTAGATAATTATTTATTTTTCTAAGGTGTTTATATAATTTATATTACAATTTATATTATGCAAGGAAAAAAACATAATGAAACCACTAAAAAGAAAACTCCTCTTAGCATCTTGATCACCTTATATCGCTAGTTATATGATCACTACTTATAACCAAATTAAGACACATTTTCATATGCATAATATTAAATTAAATCAATTTTTACCTTGACAAATAAAGAAATTATTATTATTACAACTATCATTAATGTAGAATTGTCACACTGTAGCACTTACACAATGAATATTTTGCTATTCACAAAAAGATAAGTAAAATTCCTAAGTCAGATGTCATATCAGATGAGGCACTAAATATGACCTCTGTCTTTCAGTCTTTTCCCCTCAAAGATAATAATACAGGAGGATAGAAGATTCTAATTTTAAAATTTGACAATTTGTGGAGGATAGAAGATCTCATGCAAATGAATCTCATGAATCTTAATAAATGCTGTAATACAGCTACATACATAGTATTTATAAACATTAGTCTACAAAATCTCTGCAAATATATCACCTCCCTCAAAACATTTAGAAGAAAACCACATTTAGAAGAGTACTAGGAATAAAAACTTTTTGAGTATTATACTGTCCTCATGTCAGAGGTTATCATTGTTAAGTCTTTATATTACAGAGACAAACTACCAAAAAAAATCTCCTGCTTTTGTCTTTCTCTGCTTAACATTTCTGTAGAATAAACGTTTCTTTTAACTAATTTATTTAGGGAGACAAGTGAAAATGATCTCCAAATTATTTTGATTAAGAGATGGAGTGCTTCTGAAATGACAGAAAGTTGAAGCTGAATATGGCTCAGTATGCTATCAGTAGATTAACTATTTTTCATTCTGTCCTTTACCTCTATGCTTTTTGAGGCAAAGACCATCTGTTGACATGTAAACAAAGTAGTTTCATAACTTGATTTGAGGAAAAACTTTGTAGCAGTATTGAGAATGATGGTGATGATGACGATGATGATGACGATGATACAGCTGACAGGCTCTGAAAAAATTCAGTGCCCTAATATAGACAACTGTAATGAGAGGATTGGGCTACATTTCAGTAACAATGCTGGCATAGTAGTTGCCAGTGAGCTCGTAACTGCTTCATTACCCATGCTTGACCCCTTGTGATGAATACGCTGAGCCATAACAGATTCAGATGGCAAGGGAACAAGCAAATTAATTACTTTCCCAAATTAAATTTTTCATCAGAATTGTAATGAAAAATAAAAAATGCCACTAGGGGTTGAAAATGCCCAAAATAAGTACCAAATTCTGATCTACTGTCAATTGAATTGCTCTGGCTTCATAGTGAACTGAAATGTAAATGTTTCCTCAGGCACAGAGAAATACATTTGACTTTCTTCACATATGATCATTCTAGTCAATAACTCTAGCATGATGTGCAAGACATTATTTCTAAAGATAGGCTTACTTAATGAGTACTTACCTGGGCTTTTTTTGCGAAGTCAAAATAGAGCTTCATTCAAGAAGTACCAAAACATTTAGATACCTTTGAATTAATTTTATATTTTCTTTTTTAAATGGCCTAACAAAACAGATACATGTTAAATATTCCCCAAATTAAATGAGATTTACATTTCATTGAAATAATATTTTAGTATTTTTCATTCCATTATTGGGTAACATGGTGTACTTCAGTTCTTCTATCAAACTGATAATGTCAACCATTGCACCTGTTTCCAGTGGTCGCTTGGTACTTTGAATGGCTAACAAGCAAACTAACAAGAAGTAATCTTGTCCTTAAGTCGATCAAGAAAATAAAAGCAAGAATAAAAGCAAAACAAACAAAAAACTCCCAACAAACAAAAAAACCCCATTAAACAAGAAAAACAACCAAACCCTAAAACCCACAACCCAAACCAGCATATAACAGATAATCAGAAAATTTGTGGTAAGAATTTGTCTTATTGGAAAGAGTAACTTTAAGAATGGGTTTTTAAGACAAATCTCTGAACTACAGCAATCTGAAGGTGAAATTTGCAGTGGTTGTATCTAAATTTTTGAAATCTAGAATATTATCAAGCTAAATCTAAAAGGGCACTCCAGTTCTGATGGTCTTTAATCATGTTCTGACCCCACATTTGGAATTCATAAAATCCATTTAATTTTTTTTTTTCATGTGGGCAAACCTCGGTTCCTATGAAAGGAAAAATCTGATGGAAAAGCTGTTGTGGGATATCAAGCTTACCCTCAAAATAAATAACTAGGCAAGTAATAGTCAGAGGTAAACGGTATTGCAGGTAGTAAGCTTAACTTTCTCCACAGGCATCACATGGATTCTGGACAATTAATTTAGATGATTCCAGTGACACTAAAGCTAAGTGGGATATATTGCATGTTGGTGCTTGGTTTGTATCTAGCTCAAGATACAGGAAGTAAAAGCTTCTCTTCACTTATTTAAGATTCAGTTTCCCAACTCTATACTATCATTCATCTTTATATGACCACCTATGCGAGATAAAGTGCATTTTATTGCATATTAACATAGTACATGGAAGAATCAGGTTTCAATCTTGATAAGGACTTTGTTGCACAACAATTCTAAAAGTAGTTAACCAAATGTAAGCAAATACTAACAAGTTTTAGATTTTGAATTATGACATAGCCCACCAAAAAATTCATCTTCAAAATGTAAGTTTCTATTAGCAAGGAATTCAAGAAGACACCAGACAGCTGAGTTCTTGTTCTGTCATTTTGTAAAAAATTGAACCTGCCAGGATTTAATTACATGTGTAGCTTAAAACCTCCTGGAGATGGGGTATTTCTTTCTAACAAATCAGAGGACATTTAACATATGCTACCCTATGTGCCAAGACTGGTCTCTTTTTTGTCCTTCTTCTGCTTGTAGAGTACAGATTAACTTGACTTTTCCCTCTAAAAGACTACAGAAAAACTGATCCAGAGTGATGGTCTGCAATTTACCTTGACATCAGAGAGGAAAATGTGCATTTTAAATGCACTAGTAATGATTTCTTTACCTTTAGATTAATAATACCTTGCATATTGCAAGCTGTTAGACATTTGAAACCAATAGAATATCTGAGAAACCATACTCTACTACAAAATCTTGCAAGCGTAACTTGCAGTCTCTCTAGTCATTTAAATTATGTTTCTGCACTGAGGGTCCTGAATTTTCCAATAAGGTTCTGCTTCACCTATTAATCTCATGCTATGTATTAAACTTTGTTTAATTGTAGCTCTTCTGCAGTTTTCTTTCTGTAGTTGTGGTATCAAGAATATTTCTTCCTTTATATGTAGGAAATATACTGTGCAAATACAAGTGCAGTTACTGGGATAAAATGTTGAAAAGACATGCATGATGTACAGTTCTGTAAAGTTAATACATTCTAGGCAATTTGGTAGATGAAGAACAGAAGTTGTTCTGTTCACAAATATAGAATAGTGGAAGAAATCAGCATGGCTTTTGGAAAATTATTTCTTGCCTTACACACCTTGTCAAACAGTCAAAAGGTTGGGAATAGGGGTCAATCCCACTGACATGTATTGTTAGATTACCAAAAGTCTTTTGACGAGGAAATAGAAAAACTTTGGATGAAAATAGAAGTTTTTGCATGATTAAGAGACAGAAAATAGAACATAAAGATGAATGATCAATTTTCATAGTGGTTGGAATTCACAAGGGAGATCCCCAAGAAACTGTGCCAAATATCCTGATGTGGCCTTTAACAGCAGTGAAATGACAAATTCTCTGATGTTATTATGTTATTCATTTTAGCAAGTACAAAGATGGTTTTGAATAATCATGAAAAATTCTTACGATACTGGCGGGCAATAAATCCATTAAACCAAAATATAGAAATAAATAAACATATCACATTGCATAAAAAACTATGTGTTCTGAGCTGATCATTATGGGTCAATCTGAAAGCTAGATGTTAAGGTAAATTGTTCCATATGAATATTTGCTCAATATTTAGTAGCAGTAGGTAACAAGCAGATGATTATACTCTCAAGAATTGTTTGAAAGTAATAGACAACTACTATATTAAACTGTAAAGAATTAGGTCACTATATGAATGTATATACTGGATTTCTAAATTTCAAAAAGAGTTTACTAAAATGGAAGTATACAGTGGTTTCTCCCAGGTGTCGCTGGCTCTGGCCAGCCCTGGCACCACTGCAACACAGGGGTCTTTGAGCCAGTGAAGCAGAGTCACTACTAAGGCGCAGATGAATTGAGAGACAGGACCCTCCGAAGAAACAGCAACTGAGGTTTATTCTACCTCAGGGCCGAGGCTCCGAACAGAGATATTGAGAAATGGAGAAACGGAGAGACCGAGAGACCTCGAGCACCTGAGGGTTACAGTTTTTAAAGGGGGGAAGGAACACATGGGACGGCAGAGCATGGGGACCAATGACAGGGACTCAGGGTGTGACTCAGGGAGCATCAATCAATACAATAACCAATAATATAACTTGTAGGAGGGGGAAACTCTGACTCTAACCAATCACCTGGGACTCTTCCCAGAAGCTTCCAGACACTGGGAGAGGTCTCAGGTTGACTGGCAGGGCCAGGTACTATGTAAACAACAAGATTGACAGGTAACCACTTTATGGTACTAAGAATAGGGATAAAAAGGGGTAACAGGTCATGAATTATGCAACATTAACATATAACATATCAACAAAGGATAACCATTAACACTCATCAACCCACTGCCACAGAAGTAGATGAAAAAAATTATTTATTTATTAAATCAGTCTGAGAAAGCATGACTAAACCACAGCTAAATAAATTTGGACTCTTCATTATGAGTAAAATATCTGCAAAGGAGAACCTGACAGAGGTTTATAGGGTCAAGAGGGGCATGAAAATTATGGGCAAGGGGGCAAGAAGGATAGGGATTAATTTTCCATTATTTTTCCAGCACAAGACTGAAGGCACATTAGAACAAGCCAGGAGGAGACTGGCTTAAAACAGAAGGACACTATGCTTCAAGCAATGGGTTGTCAAGCTGTCTTTACTCTAGGAAACTGTACCTGTTAAAAGTTCAACAAGTTTGACAGAGACTGGCTATTAATGGAAGAAAATAGAACTTATTGCAGAACCTCTAAGTTTGGGAAGAATCCCAGGGTATTATCTAGTTTAACATCCTTCAATCACGGTCAGCTACCATAGGTTGCTCAGGACAGTATCTCCACTGATGAAGCCTTCATAACTTGTCTGGACAATCTAATCTTGTGTTTGATCCTCCTCACAGTATTTGCTTTTTCTTTTTCTTATGCTTAAATGGAATTATCTATATTTCTATATGTGGCCACTATGTGCTGTCCTGTCTCTGAAGAACTCCAGATACAGTCTGGATGCATCTTTTTTACCTTCTCCCACAATGTATTTACATACGTTGATAAGAAGATATACTAATGACATCTGTCTTAGGACAATTGAATACATGAGGGAACAGCCCACCATGGTAATATGACTTATGATATTGATGCACAATGGTCACACAATGATAACAGGAAGTCACTTAAGTTCACTTAGCACTCTGCCCAAGAATTTCTATGCAGGCTACAGAACAAGCTTGATTCATTTACCCAAATGTCAATGTTAATGAGTATTTTGAATGTTATAGGATATTAGAGATATCAGGAAATCTAACAAACATGACTTGGTATTGATGGGAGAATTGTTCCCTTGTGAAGCAAAACCTGAAGGCCAACCACAGTGTTTTGGATATCTCAAATGTGATTAGACAACTGTGTGTGGGCTGCCAAGTCATTACAGATGAGTTCATCCCCAATTTATATGTTTTCTGGCATCAACCCTTGTCTTTAGTAATACTTATTTTATATTATACATTTTGCATATTGTAAAATAAAATATATACTAAGTGTTAAAAACCATCCTGTTTATTACCTTGACTGTTGTAGTAACACACTCACTGGTAACAAGAAACTGTGTAATTGAAAGAGTTCTAAATTCTTTGGAGTAATATTTGCTTCTTTCTGGATAAAAATGTCCAGAAAAATAATTTGTGTTATTGTAAAGGTCTTTCTTCTATCTTACACTGGCACAGAAGTTTCAACCTGTATCTGTGTAAATTAAGAACAAACAATTCAATAGTTCAATACTTTTGTCACCAATGCAGACTTCAACAGTTATCAGTCAGACTCATGAAATGACAAACTGTGTCAGACTCATGGAATGACAAATTGTCCCACTGCGATGCCTATAGATCAGATTGCAATTTTGATTTTTTTTTTAAATAAGAGTGACTTTTATTTCATCAACATAAGGACTGCTAGATTTGGTGTGTTATTACTAGTACTTTCTTGTATGTTCAAGTGCATATTTTCAATCCAGACAAAAAATACCAGCATTCTGCATATTTTTGTTTCATACTTTTCAAATATAACACATGAATGTAGTGCAATTTGTTAAGATCTCCAGGTACTCCTAACAACAGCAAGAATAATGCAAATAAAATACTAGTAATATATTAGCATCATGTTCATTTAATTTCTTCTTCTTCTGCTTTACTTCAATATGTCTCTGCACACAAGCTTTCATTTTTAGGAACAACAAAATAGTTTTGTGCAGTGCTATAGGGTCACAGTGTTGAACAGAAACACCTTAGTTTGACAACAAATGAAAAATTCCATTCTGCTTTGTAAAGAGTAATCTGGACATCCTTTAATTTGATGCCAAGTCCTGACCTTGTCTATATGCATAAATTAAGTTTACATTTCTTGCTTTGAGTGAGTTTGAGTGAGTTCATAAAATAGCTCTGACTAACCACAGATTATTTCAGTTACTTTTGTTTTTGTTTTTGTTTTTGTTTTTGTTTTTGTTTTTGTAATGGTGTGAGAATATATAAGAACAAAACAAGGAAAACAAGCAAACAACTTCCCTCCATGTGCTAAAGTTTAGAAATCTTGGTTTTGTTTGGAAAGGTACATACACATTCTGACATTATTATACCACCATGGAAGCTCAGTATAATCAATGAAGCAAGACTGGCATGTGGTTGAAGGCCATAAACATGACAGTGGGAAAGAGAAAAGGTTGTTTAGGTATAAACTGGATAATCTTAATCAGAGGAAAGCATAGAGTGATCACAAGGAAGCATTCCAGAATACAGGACAGCCTTTCAGATTCCAAAAGAGCCCATATGGACAGGTGGCACATATTCTATATTTGAGCTTTTAAAAGCTAACTCGAGCAAAGAATTTTTAACACACGCTTTAAAGAAACCAATAACATCAGAAAGATGGAGAAGATAATTAGAGGTCAAAAAACTGGTACTTGGTTCCAACTAGTTCCAATCCTGATACAATCCAAATGAAAACTATACATAATGAGATAGTGCAATAAAAAAGGATATATGGGAGAGGAACCTCTGCTGTTATGTTACAGTGTCAAGAATTGCTATACCAATACAAAGCCATGTCCTGTGGAAAAAAATCAGGAAGTTTTGATTTCAGTTGTTCTACCACTATTCCATATAGTAGCACATTGCATAACTGACACTAAAGTTAATGTGAAAAAAGGAAGAGAACCGCCCCCCCAAATAAAAACAAAGTCAACTATTCATTGGTTTTGCATGTCTTCTGTCCTTCCTGAGATGTCTGAACAGCAAGTCATGCCTGCATTATTTTTCTGTTGATTTCAGTGGTCCGACTTTTGAGTTTAAAGTTTGCTGCCCATCATTATTTAAATACATTTATCATTACCATTTCAATCATATTAAAACAATCTTACTGACTGCATATTTTGATATTATTTAGTACAAGTCTCCTGGCATACCATAAGTAGGAGTGCAAATTCTATATTTAGAGTGCATTTTCTACATGAGTTCCTTCACTTTGTGTCACTGTATTTATGAATTACCATTAATGAAAATTTCCTTCTTTTTGGGGAGGTCGAAATGTAAGAATGTCATGGAACTACATGTTACTTAAAAAGCATTTGATTTTTTTAAATAATATGATAACTTTCTTCTTTTCTTACATCTAAATAAAAGAAAACCAAACTAATTTTTTTAATAATCAATAAAAATGCTTTATTGAATTAAGCTGGTTCTACCTATTATAAACCAGACCCAAGCAAAAATGACAAGTGATAGGCAAATTATATCATTCAACAATTTATTAAGAAAATCATCAGTTATTTCACAAAGAAAAAATGGTGAATACAGTGTTAATCTGGAGATTATCATTCTTATTATCACACAGTCACAAATCTTGTTTCCAGTTACTCATTAGGCAAAAAATGTTCATTGCTTAACTCAGTCTTTTGTTAGGATTGTGTGATCCAGTGCTCGATTTTGAAATCTGTGGTCAAAACCAGGCCAATATCAATCTATTTATAATTTGTACAAACCATCACTATGTTCTTTGTGTGTATCATCTAGTTTACAGTATAGAAGAAATGATAATATTTTTCATAATTATATAGACCTTAAGGAAGATAAATATAAAACATTTATATTTAAATATTTGAATTAAAAAGTTTAAGGATAGAAGTAGAAATAACACAATGGAGAAAAAATTTTGATAAAATATGAATATTTTTTAAATGCAGTTTCAACATGAATTTCAATGCTTAATTGTATTCATGATCTACTTTCAAAGCAAACGTAAGTGCATTTAAAAATAGATGGAAGTAGGTGCACGTACTTCAGTGATGTGTACCTAGTGCCCACTATACCAATGTTAGCTTATTATCATGGTTAGAATTCCTTTTATAACACTAAAAATGCAACATTATAGAATGAGGCTTTACATATAGTGAGTTTTTTTAAATAATTCTTTCTCTTATGTGGATTTCACGCATTAAAAAAATTCACTTTGATTATGCAGTCACAGAATCACAGAACTGTTAGAATGGGAAGCAACCTCTGGAAATAATCCAGCCCAATATCCCTGCCAAGCCAGGGTCACCTGGATCAAGTGACAGAGGAACACCTCCAGGTGGGTTTTGAATGTCTCCAGAGAGGGAAACTCCACAGCCTCCCTGGGCAGCCTGTTCAGTGCTGTGCTACCCTCAACGTAAAGAAGTTCTTCCTCATGTTGAGGTGAGTCTTTTTATGTTTTAGTTTATGGTCAGTTTTCCTCATCCTGTCACTGGGCACCACTGAAAAGAGTCTGGCACTATCCACTTGGCCCCTGCCTTTGAGATATTTATACATAATTTTGAGATCCTCTTTTAGTCTTTCCTTTCTAAACTAAAAATACACAGTAGTGATAGCTTAGATTCAAAATAATTTCTTATCTGTACCGAAAACCTGTGAGCCAAGTTTTAGCTTAGTGATGTTTTTGCTGTAAGAAGAAACATTTGGAAAGAGGGCTTCTGTGAAGAATGTTGACCTTACTTTTATTTAAATCTCAGGAGAATATAGAAGATACACAAGGATGTATACCGAACTTATATTCAAGCAAGTTAAGATAAGGGATTTTAATTAAATGTCTAAGTGGAGCAATTAAATTCAGGAGAACTGAATTCAGATCCTGTATTTTTTAATTATGAGGATATATAACTTTCACAATAGCACTATTCAGCTAGAGAAAAAACAAGCAATTTTTTCTTTATTTCAAGCAACAAACTTTTCTGTCTTAATTCTATAGTAAGAATTGTGAGGCTATTTCATAGATAGCAGTTGGTTGTTTTTTGTTTTTTTTTTTTTTTTTTTTTTTTTTTTTTTTGTTTTTTTTTTTGTTTTTTTTTTTTTTTTGTGAGGTTAAATGGATTGGCCAATTTTCTCTTTCCAGTTCCATTTGTACTGAATGAGTCACTTTATTGCAACAAAGTGAGGCCTTTCGCTGATAAAGCTTTACCTATTGTTACCATTTCAAAGTTTGACAACACATCTTTTGAGATTAAAGCGTTTTTCATTCTGTCATTTGGCAGTTGATAGGCTAGACCTACCCCTCTCTGTAAAGCAGAGTATTGTTGATTCATAAAACAGATAATGAAATCTAAAAAAAAAAAAAAAAAAATCACCATTGAAATAAACTGATTATTTCTTCCTACATATCTAAGTGGTTTTTTCAATTCCTAAGGCCATTACACTTTTTTTGGATTAGTTTTCAAAGAGAGTCTTTGTCTTTTTCTGTACCTTATTGAAGTTTGGGCTACATTTTGTACTTTACTGTAACTAATAGCTATTCCTGATGTAGTGATATAAAATCCTATCAAATAAATAAATCAATGAATATTTAAAGTTTTTCTCTACAGAGATGCCTTTTCCAACTAGATATATAGCACCAATGCACATACAAGTCCTAATATTCAAGGACATTAATTTGGCTTATAAAAGGGCTTTGAGAAAAAAATGAGAACCAGAAGACTTAAGCTTTTTGTGGAGTTGTTTTAATATATGTGTGTCTTGTTTGAATAGACAGGTATCTGCCAAGGAAGATTGAAGTCTCCCTTGGTATGTAAGATCCCCCTCCCCCTTTTCAAATTATTATAAATTTGCAATTAAAATGCTGTCAGGCAAAGATTTTGGGAATAGTTATAACAGTTCTTTACTAGGGTATTAAAGATACAAATGTTCTAGTACAAAAGAATAAGCAAACAAACAAACAAGGAATCCCAGAAAACCCTGACAGAGTCAGAAATACAACCTGATGCCCTGTTGGTCAGGGTGTTGGAAACAGTCCAAAAGTAAGCCTGCCTGGAGTGGCAGATGTGGTCCTGCTGGAAGCAGAGATGGTCCTGTGGAGCCAAGGGTCCAGAGACAGATCCAGTCTTCCTTTGGGAGTCTTGAGGGAACACCAGAGTGCCTGATGACACTCGTGGCTCCTTTTTATCTAGGTGGAAATGGTTAGGCTTCTTCTCCCTGGGTAGAGCATCTCACAATAGGATGATGAAATGTGTCATGCTGTTGGTGAGCTTTAATGGTCCATTAACAGAGGATACTCCCATGGGGGTAGTGGAAGAATGAACAGAGATAAGAAACACCACTCCATCCGGTTTTAACAGTTGGCTTGGGAGGCAGTGGAAGATTGAGCAGAGATAAGAAACAATACCCCACCCAGTTTTTAACAGCTGGCTTGTTATCAGAGAAGGCAGTTACCCCCTCCCTTATGGAGTTACGACAGATAAAGAAAAACCTCTCCAACCGAGCTTTGGCAATCTCTTTGTTTTGGTCAAGTACTCTTTAAGTATCCAAAACTTAGTCCCCTTGGTAACTTATGGGAAAAAATTCTTTAAAGTAAAAAGGAGCAAACCGAACCCCCAACAATGTGAAAGGCTGGTCCAGCAAAGTATGCTCCATCATCCAGGGGTTTTAACAGCAATCCAATCAGTTTTAAGCTTTGCTTAGTCAATAAAAAAGTATTGATTAAAAGATGTATTTTCTAATTTGTGGAGGAATGCAGTAATTGGATAATAACAGGTTCCCACTGTAAGATTTTTATGAGGGTATCACTTTATCTTTAAGCTGAATTTCCTTAACATGGCTGCTTTAAACTCATGGTAATTTTAAATCTTCTGTATAATTGTAACAGTAAACTGTTGGGTATAAATATGTATTCAAACACAATCATAGTAGATGTAAAATGTTCTACCGTCAATGACCCATGGACAAATACCAATGAGCTCAATGAGCTGTAAGTCAATATTGGCTTTATATTCATTAGATGATAGCATTCTACAGACATTGTGTTGAGCGCTAAACTGTGATACTTGCTGAATAACATTAATGGCTTATACTTAAAGATTATATGACATAGCTCCCATTAAAAATTGAGCTTAGTTTTGCTTTGGTGCATCATAGACACAAAGTAAGTTTTACGTTACAGAAACACAGTAAAATGTATACAGCCATAAGACTACATTGCATCATTTTAATGTTGATTGCTCACTATTTCCCCTATCCAGAAGGAACTTTGTTTTGTGTCTTCTTCTTGATCAAGAGGCAACAAAAAATATGTGTGGATGATGTAATGTTTCTAGGCTTCAGGGCAACAGAAACTTCTATATGAATATCAAGACTGGAGAAATATACTTTTTTTTAAGAAACATATCTCATTTAGTGTAAGACTCAGTACTACATACATTATTTGCAAAGACGGTGAGTTGTCCTGTGTTTTTTACAGTCTAGGAAATATAATAGAAGAGAACAAAGCAATACTCTGCATTATGCTGTACAAGCAAATTATCTGCATTAATTTAAGTAGTTTAGCAAGCTTAGGAGAGAAACTCTATTAAAAAAAGGAATATTCTTAAATTTAGAGATTAAATAATCCAGTACATCAGTACTGAGTGCTACTTTGCTCTTCTATTTTATTTCCTTGAGCTGGTAGCAAAAGAAAATTGAGTATTTCAAATAGGACTTTCCCCTTCTGAACTCATGCTAGCTGTGACCAATGGCTAGTCTTTTACAACCCCAAATCATTATTTAAGGCAGTATAACTAAAATAAAAAAATACCTTTGATGATGCTTCTGCATTGGATATCTTAATTTCTAAACCAAAGAATGGTCCTTTTTTAATATAGTTTCTTACCTTAGCTTGTTAAATTCCCTCTTAAATTAATGTAGGTACTTTGCTTGTACTTACCAGTACAGAAGATCATTCCAGAAATTACTTCTACTTTTTTTTCTTTTTTGGTAGAGAACTACTTTCAATCTGCATTTCTTATAGCTATACTTCTCTTGTTATAGTAGTATATTTTATATATATATATATGTATATATATATATTAATTTAAATAGTTGCTTTATATCTTAGAAATATATCACAAAATAGTTAAGGTTGAAAGGGACCTCTAGAGGTCATCTTGCCCAATCCCTCTGCTCAGATAGGGCCACCTAGAACACAATACCCAGGGTCATGTCTAGATGAATTTTGAAACCAAGGAAGAAGTCTCTTTCTCTGGGCAACCTGTTCCAGTCCTCAGTCATCATCACAGTTAAAAAGTTATTTGCTTATGTTCAGACTGCACCTCCTGTGTTTGAGGTTGTGCCCGTTGCCCCTTGTCCTGTCACTGAAACCACAGAATGAGCCTGGCTCTTTCTTCTTATTCCCTTCCTTTAGGTATTTATATGCACTGATAAGATCCCCACTTTCTCTAGTGAGAAATATATGGTCTTGATCAGACTTCATAGAGATGATTTGTCTCATCTCCGCATTTGCTTGTTGTGCTAAACAACAAGGTAAAGGTATTTTAAAGTCTCTTCTTAAAATAAATAATCTTAATTAAATTTTCCTTCACTTTTACTGCAGATAAGTGAACCATTTTTTTCCTCTTGTGGAGGTCTGTGCGCTTTTGCAAGCTTCTGTAAGCAAGTAGTAAGTCAAAGTTAATGTGCATTACTACTCAATCTAGAAACTTTAAACTTAGAGAATATTTATCTATTTATTAGTTGATCTTATATTTGAACATAGATATATGATGTCAAAATGTTAATAGACTGAAGTAATACCTACAGTTAATTTCTTATAATGATGTGATTATTTCAGAAGCGATGTACACATTATGAAAATAACAGCAACAGGAAAAGTTTATTCATATATTTTCTTCTTGATCACTCCAGTCTATGGGTTGGAATACTTCTTTGCTTTTTTAAACTGAAAAATGGAAACCAGAGCTGAAAATAGTCAAAATTTTAAGTGTTATTTTATTCATGGCATAATAATATATTAATGATTCTAAAGAAAGTAATTGGTACACTCTAATAAAGAGTAGTTTAAATTTGATATTGAAGGACTGTTTAACTAAGTATATGGAGAAAATTCTGTCTTCTTTAAGTATTTGTGAAAGAATTAACATAAAAGAGGACAAAGTCGGAATAAGTAGTTAAATTACAAATTCAAAATGGTTATCATATTACAGATTTTTTCTGATTTTTTTTCAGTACTTTCCCAGTTGCTGTGTTACCTGCTTCTTTTCCTTGTACTCTGTATTCCCCACAGAATCAGATTGTCTTTCTAGAATTCCTTACACAGGCTTAATTTCTATTGCTAGATAAGATCAGAATCTGTTCAGGGACCAGATGTAGCAAGGAATCTCACCCCCACCCGCCCCCCAAGAGTTTATGTGTTACTTAATGTGTCAGATAACTCAAGCAGGACAAGCTGTCTTGTTGTGAGTTATTTTGGCACCATGGGGTTAACTCTGGTCTGGCATCTCACAGTTGCCAATGAACATCTTAATGTTGAGGTGAGATTTGGGAACATAAGCCAGATTTCTGACTGACAGACCCCTCACTTTATGACCATAAAACCCACGCCAAACTTTCACAAAGCAGAAACCTGTACATCTCCCTGGACTGTGTGGAGTTTCTGCCTTGAGTAGGGATGCTTGGAGTTACAGCCCAGGGATTAAGCGAAGGAATCTGTGCACATTATTCCCATTTCAGTGGTGAGTTCCATTCGACTCCTAATCAATACTATTTCTTTTGCTAGCTTTAATCAAACTATATCCCTTGCTATAGTGTGCTGTTTTGTGTTATGTGGTGGTGCTTAAATTCAATTCCAGTTGGGTTTTATAATTTGTGTTTTATAATTTTGTATTTATTACTATTGTTTAAGATGGCCTCTCCTTCCCTCTCCTTCTCTCCTTCCCTCAGACTCTCCTTCTCCCCTTCCCCCAGACCTTCCCGCCAAAACCTTGGTTGTCCTGGTAACCCCATCTCATAATAGTTGTTTACCACCTTTCGGTTAAGTGTCAATCTTTAAGTTATATAACTTCCCCACCCCCTCATCATGTATTCCTCCTCCCCAAGTTACTTGTTATTGGTTCAAAAGTTCTGCATCCCTCATTATACGTTGGCAAAGAGTTTTAATTGGTCCCACGCAATCCCACCCCTGAACCCACCTAATAAAAAGCCGTGCCATCCCGAGGTCAGTGTCTCTCTTCGGAGCGCTGCCTCGGGGACACGCATCCCCTTGTTGCACCTCTTGAGAGTCCCGCCTTTCTATTCTGCGCACCATCCGCACCTTGGTCGAGTTTGCCCACGCCTCTGGCAAAGTGAGCCCCTGGATGTAGTGGCGGCAGGGCTGGCCGGAACTGCACCCATTGGAAAAAGCCGAACCACTGCAGTGTTATACTGTAATCTACTAGTAGTTCTTTAGTTTTATACTGAGTAGTGAATAATTGTGATTAAGATCTTTCAACTGTTGTCTCTTGTCTATTTAATAAATAATTAATTTTTATAAGTAGACCTGATCGGTCATTATTAGAACTTGTGGATCAGAGTGATTCCTTAAATTTAAACTGTTGCCAAAACCTGAGGCTAAGGCAGGGCTTATCTAAAGCTTCCACTTATCCCATGACACTGAAACCACTGGATTCTTCTAAACTCTAATTTGTTTGGAGTAGATCTTGGTTTTAGAGAGAATATATATGAGGTTCAGTACTATACAATAGCATGTCCATGCATTATACATCTCACTGTTCAGAATAATTTTGCTGATAGGTCCTTAGAGATGAGAAAAAAAATTTAAATATTTGATTTTTTGAACTATCACATAAGGGCTTTTTTAGGTTAATATTAACTCTGAGATTCCTTATCCGTTCTGTAGCTCATTTATCTTTTCTCTTTATCTTCTTTCTTATTCATATCTTCCCGCTTATAGTATTTCCCTTGCTTGAAGCGAGATTTTAAAAGCAATCTCAATGTTGTAGTATTATTTCTGATTCAGACATCTGTTTCTGGTGTTACATGTACACATTTTAAAAAGACAGTGTTACATTGATGAAGGATAAGTAAGATCTAAGTTTTCATCTTAATTATTTAACCAGTGCAAAGACTTCGGACAAGGCTGCATTTTAATCATCTAAGTGATCAGCTTCTAGGTTCTTTTATTACACAGTGTCAGCCTTGGGTCACTTGCACTGTTCCAAAGGAATCTGAGCATGATTTGGGAGTATTAACAATACGGGTGTAAGTTGTTTCTGGGCTTATGGGTCAGAATATACTCTTGGGACTCTTTTATCCCATCTCCCTTTCTTCCCCACACCCCTAAACTACAGGATATATCTCAAAGGTGCTTCTTAGAAAAATACCCATATTTTTCCAGGGACATCTAAGTTCCTCTCAAAGGTATGTACATTTCCTTCTTCTATTTTACCTCTGAAGTCTTACTAAAACTAATCACACACTATACAGAGGTACATGAATGTGAGTCTTTCTCTATCCCAGGTCAAGTCTTTCATTAACTTATCATGAGAACATTTCATTGAGATCACATTCCATTTCCCAAGCAAATAAATTCACATGTCTGAGGAGTTCCATCTCAAATTCCACAAGCTGGTTATTAGATCTCCCCGGAAGAAGAATGAATGCCTTCTGGTTTTACTGGTATTACCAAGCATGCAGTGGAGTAACTACTGAAATACAGAATATGTCTCTCAACTGGAGATTTTAAAATGTGCTGTGGAGTCATTCTTTTCCTTGTTTCCACAATAAATGATTAAATTAGTTTGTGTGTTTATTTTTTTTTCTTGAAATCAGAGATTCAATTTTGATGGGACATATACTGGATCTGCTTTCTTTTTCAGAAAAAAAATAGCTGCCAGAATGAGAGATCAGAAACCTTTTATTTAAATTAGAATTCTGTGAAACACAATGCATTTTCTATGTAAAGCTGTTGCCAGGCAATAACCTCTAGCATTACTGAGTTTAAAAACACTGCAATTTTGTTTTCTGTAGAAGTCAAGAAGAAGCAGTCTCCTTATTATTCTATATTTTATATATATATTTTTAAGGTGGAGTAACTTTTTTGTAACCTTAGCATGCCAAAGATTTGATGCCAATATATAGAGTACAATGACAAAAATACCTCGGTGTAAGTGATGCCTTGAGAAGGCTGACCTGGAACAGAGACTGGACAGTGCTAAGAGAATAAAGTAGGTATTTATTAAAAGGCCTTAAAGGATACACCTTTTCTTGGCCAATACAGGAGCCTGGCCAGGCCTACACCCAAGATGGACCCAAATGGTCACAAAATGCACAACCGGTCACGAGGTTTCACACTTTCATAAGTTTTGGTCTCTTTGCATATTGGGGTTAATTGTCCCATTATAGCTCCTGGTTATGAAGTTCCATCCTCCTTGTTCTCTCCCCTCAGCTCTTCATTGTTTATTCTTTTTTGGGCCTGAAACTTGTAATAGTTATCCTTGGTCTCAAGCTGGAAAAGTATTGTTTTGTTTACCTACCCTGTGAAGAGAGTTGATTAACACTTAATATGAGGCTCAGAGCTACACACCTAGGCAGCCCAAAATCTGAAAAATATGGAAACTAAAACTTAAGGCATCATAAGAAACTGATATTGAAAAACTGTTCCATTTTTACTGATAAGAATTTTATATTTTCTCTCCTCAGAAAACCAACATTATTCTTCTGTTTTCTTTTTCTGCTGTTCATGTGAAAATATAATATTTATTTTGTTAAAATTTATTTAATTATATTAGATGACATATGAGAAGGTATGAGACACGACACTATTCTCTGTAGCCTGAGATTTTTTTGAGGAAAGAAGAAGTACCAGAATATCTTCCAAAATGGGGTTAGTCATGTTGCAAAGACCTATGCAAATTGCACAGAAAGAAACAGATTATTCATTGAAAGAACACATTTATTTGGAGACAGGTTAATGTACCTCTCATATAGACACATTACAAGTTCTGCTCTAATTTCTTCTTTCCAACCATTCTTCAATTCTGTAATCCTGCCTACATGTTGTTTTTACAAATAAAAGAGGAAAAGGGGCTTTCCAGGCTAAAGTATTCTGTCCATTTTCTTGTATTTCTTATAATAATCCCAGATTTTCAATAATGGTAATAATGGTTATGCCTTGATGACCCAATCTCAACCAAGCAAATATTCAACTTTCTCTAAGCAAATCATTTTTCTATCACAAAATAAATACTTTGTAGCAGATGTAATGGCAGAGTAGAAAGAGAGAGAGGAGAAATTATAAAAAATGTTGTCTTGCTTTTAGGCTAAGTCTGCTCAACATCTGCTAGAGAGAGCTAGGGTGGGCAGTGATACTAAATATAGATCTAACAACTACCCCGTTAGAGGAAAACTCTAACAGATTTGAATCGCTCCACAACAGTGCACCTGCCAGTGTCTGTAGAGTTGGTACTCACAGTAAGGCCTAATGGCCATTTGTTATCTTTGGAAGGATGGACTATTCTTTTGTATAGGACAATGAAGTTGAAACTAGTCTTCTTTTAGCAAGGACAATGAACCATGAAATTGGGCAGAGACAGCAGTGAATCAATGTAGCTCATACAGAAACAAAGAGCCCAGTATTGGACAGCAAAAATGTTTGTGATTTTTTTTCTTTATCCTTTCTGTTGCCTGCTCTGCCTGTGGGCATTGTTGTCTTTCAGATGTTTTGCGTGTATTATATTAAAAAATTAATGAATTTTACGTCTGAAATCTTGACTGATATCTGCATTAAAATTGTTCTGAAGAAACCAATATGTAAAGAAACATCATGTTGCTGTTCCCATGAGATCTTGGACCCCATTCCTATTTGAATAGTCATTTTGCTTTTCGTATTTTGCCACCTCTTTTCTTGCCTATCTCATTTTGTCCTTATGTTTTCTCCATATCATCTTCTTGATAGCTCCCAGTTCAAACAACTCCACTGTTTCTATTTTCTGCAGGAAAATATAAGGTTGAGTGTTTTTCGGAATCTGGAAACAGAGAAGCCAGATGGCTATTTGAGCAGAGAGAGCAGCTGATGGCTACCTGCCTGTCTGCTAGCTGTAGATAGTGACTCTAGTGTGCTGTACTGGATACTCAGTGGAGCAGAGGCAAGAACAGGGCACTGAGACAAGAATGAGGTACCAGATGAGAAGCTGACAAAACCAACAATGACAGGCATTTATACAATATGTCCTATTTCCTCAAGTGAAAATAAAAATTCAGAAAAGGTTGACCGTTTTTGAGACCCTCAACCAGTATGAATTCTGCTTTTGTCTTATTACTAGTTTTACTACCCAGGTTCATCAGCAGACTTCTCGCGTGTGTCTGCTTTTGCTCAGTTTTGGTGTTCTTCGGGTTGATCTAATTTTCAAATGAACCAAAATAAAAAGAAACTACATTCCTAATATTACTCACACTTTTTAGGATTTATAGGTTGACAGAAAAGCATCAGAGATAAAGACAGGGAATCTATCTTCAAAATCAAAAATAGGCTTTCCCATGAAAAATATTAATTTATACTTAGAAGTAGTATCTAGTAAAAATCACTATGAGACTTTATTCTTATGAGAAAATGTCTGTCCTTCCCTGTGCAATTGATATCTAAGGTAAATATAATAGCTCTTTTCCATCTTGACTGTTTTTTTTTGTGATATGCCTAATTTTGGACAAATTAGAAAGCATTCACTTTCTGGCTCCTGTTTTGGTCTCATTTTTTTTTTTTTTTTTTTTTTTTTTTCTTTTTCCTTATCTTTGTTTGAGTTAAATTGTCATTATCATTGATAATACATATTGAAAACAACTCCTTTTTGCTTAACTCTCTTAATGACTTAGGGCATTACTGAGATTCCTAAAACTCAATGAGATAAAATTGACATGATTCAGTGTTTTTCAATTAAATACATCATTAAAAGTATCACTTTCATCCAGTTATAAAATGTTTGCATAATTCTTGGAGTGTGAACAAAACAGTTGCACATAACTGAGGAGACAATCTTCCTGGACATGTAATCACTCCTGACAGTAGGAGAAAAGGATGATTTTCTTCTTGAACCAGAAGAATAAAATTCCTCAAATAATTTATCTGGAGTTTCTTCATTAAGCATTCCTTCTGGTAGGTCTTGAGGAAAACAGGAGATAAATTTTTGAAGAAATTAAACAAAAGAAAACCATGCCATAGGTTCAGAGTGAGCAGTGTGAACACAGTACTGAATTAAACTAAATTAGATTTAATTTGCTGTCTGACATAAATATAGTTTTATGTTTATCATTAATGGGGACACCATCTGTTTTAACAGAAGATGGTGTGTTTAACACTGCTACATATATATTTGGGAGGCAGAAAATACCAGTGTGGAGGAACGTTCCATCTTACTGTTATCTGTCAGAATTTCTGTGTGTGATATTTAAGCTAACATTTAATATGGCTAGTGTATGGTTAATATGGTTACATTCAAATTCAGAACAGCTGTATAAATTAAGTAAATTACAACAGACTGGTCTACAGACGTCTTTGCTGTTCATCCTTCTAGTTGTACCTGGTAAGGCTTTTCATTTAGCACACATTTACAACATTGTTTTGTTTTTATCTCTTTATCTTGGTAAATGTCTGTGTTGCTCATAAATTTTAAGAGCTGGATAGAACCTCAGTGTGTGTGGTGGGTTGACCTTAACTGGCTGCCAGTGCCCACCAAGCTGCTTTCTCACTCACACCCTTCAACTGGGCACAGGGAGAAAGTATGATGGAAGAGTCTCATGAGTTGAGATAAAGACAGGGAGATCATTTGCTGGTTACTGTCATGGGCAAAACTAGACTCAAGGAAAAAAAGTTTAATTTACTGACAGCTATTTGCAATGGAGTAAGATGGTGAGAAATAGAAACACCTTCCTTCTCCCCTCCCACCTCTACTTCTGTTTTTTTCCAACTTCAGCTTCACTCCTGACTATTCTATTTCCTCCTTATCAAGCAGCCAAGGGGGATAGAAAGTGGAGCTGCAGTTGGTTCACAATGCTTTTCTCTCTGCCACTCCTTCCTTCTCACACCCTTCCCCTTCTTCACCATCAAGTTCCTCCCACAGGATGCTGTCATTTATGAACTTGTCCAATATGGGTCTTTTCCATGCAACACAGTTTCTGCCAGAAAATCTGCTCCTGCATGGGCTTCTCTGCACATGCTGCAGATGGAGAAATAATGACTTCAGTAACCTGTCTTTGAAGAGGACTGTGTCAATGTTTTTGAGGGGTTTTCAGTTCTTAAAGCGTGAAGATTTTTGCCTCATAATATTTGTTGCAGTAGCTTGCCTTCTAATTATTAATAAGGATTAGAATTATCAGATTAACACAGCACATAGAATGTCAGGATGCATTTCTGCTTTTAGAAATGGAAATATTTAGATAATGTGTGCTCCCATGTCACTATTACTACAGATTCAAACCACTCAGATCTCCTGTGATTGTTACTTAGTGAATATAAATAATTTGCTTTTTATATTCACAAATCAAATGTAGTTTAGAATGCTGTACTGGTTTTGCTGGAATAGAGCTAATTTTCTTCATAGTACTTATTACAATGCTGTTTTATATTTGTGACTAAAATAGTGTAGATAACTCAGGGATGTTTTAGCAGCTATTGCACTGCATCAAGGTCTTCTCTGTTCCTCACATGAACCCAAAAGCAAGCAACTGAGGCTACACAAGAATTTGGGAGGCAACATGTTTCAACAGGTGACCTAAACTGACCAGAACAGTATTCCATGTCATATAATGTTCTACTTGGCAATAAAGGCTGGTCAAAAGAAGGAGGGGCATTTGGAATGATGGTATTTTTCTTCTTAAGTCACTGTTACATGTGGTGCAGCCCTGCTTTCCCGGAGATGGCTGAACACCTATCTGCCCATAGGAAGAAGTGAATTAATTCCTTTTTTGCCTTTGCTTACATGCATGACTTTTGCTTTCCCAATTAAACTGTATTAATCTCAACCCAAAGGTTTTCACACTTTTACCCTTCTGATTCTCTTGCCCAGCCCCCTTGGAGGTGGATGTGAGAGAGTGACTGTGTGATAGATACTTATGTGCCTACTGGGGCTACTTCATAACAGGTACCAACCAACCCAAATATACACATGCACAGCCTATTAATATATTCATACATATCTACAAAAAACAACCTTTTTATGATTGCCCTTCTACAAGACTAAATATTTAAGCCATCAGAAGTTAAGCAGATTGTGTCTAAAGTTCTCTTCTCTTAATGCATGCTTTTCACTAAAATTCCCATCATAGCTTTCAACCAAAACCTAATTATTTAGCAAGATATCATATTTCAATACATCCCTGCTCAAAAATTGTGGAAGTTATTGTTTTATAAATCTGCTGAAAGTATAATTCCATGTAAATGAGCGTTGCTAAAGGAGAAGTAATATTGAATCCCAAAATCTGTAGACTCCATGATACATGGTTATTAAAAATTTAAGTGAACCAAACATCTATTTTAAAATTAATTATTTAATTCAAAACATTCTGGAATCACAACAATAACAAAAGAAACCATAACAACCCTCCAAAAGAAAGACCCAAAACATTCATACTGAATGAATAGTTTCACTGACAGATGGTGTCTGAGAAAAGAATATGTCCCAAAAATTTCAATTTTTTAGACTTCTGGCACACTGAAATTGAGTATACCTTTCACAGAATTTAGAGATCTATAACAAACTCTGATTTGGTAATAATATGAAATATCAGGTGCAAATATTTCTCCAGATATGTACATTATAACTGCTCTAAATCTAATTTTCTGAGTTTTAAAAAGAACACATCATAGAATGTTTTTGTTTTGACTGAGATATTAGAAGACACTATCTTATAAGTTGTAAAATAAGCTCAGATGCGTGATTATCACTTCCTAGTGAGTACCAGTGCTTATCAGTCACTTCTAATTCAGGTAAATGTGGTATAACTTAGCTTTATCTAACCTTTTTTAGGATTGCTTTTAAGGAGTTTGTCAAAGAAGCTATTTAAAGCTGGTTTAAGCATATTTTTTCTTTTTTTCCCTTTCAGTATGGCTTTGAATTACATGATAGCCTAACATATTTATATTTATAATCACAGGTTTTCACATATCTAAAATCTGCAGTATAATCTAATTTTGTTTAATAAATTTTAGTAAGGCTTTTGACATTAGAGACTGGACTGAAAACTAGCTTGGTCCAGAGGGCTGTGACTAGTCACACAAACTCCATATGGAGGCCAGTCACCAGTGATCTACTCTGTGCATTGATACTGAGTGAAATACTGTTTAACATCTTGCTGAATGACCTAGAAGTTTGGACCAAGTGCACCCTCAGCAGGTTTGCAGATGATACAAAACTGGGAAATACAATTGTTGTGCCAGACAGATCAGCCTGGACAGTGTGGGCAATTGGGCTGCCAGCAATCTCACAAAAATCAGCACAGGAAAATGCAAAGTTTTAATCCTGCAGAGGAATAACCCAAGGCACTAATACAAATTAAAGGCTAACTGGCTGGAAAGCAGTGCTGCAGAAAAGAACTTGAGAGTCCTGGTAAACTACTAGCTTACCATGAGCCAGCAATGTGCCTTTCATGGCAAAGGAGGTCAAAAGCCTACTGAGCTGCATAAAGGTGAGATGTGCCTGAAGGTTGAGAGATGTGATCCTTCTCCTCTGCTCAGCGTTGTTGAGATGCATCTGGAGGTCTTAGTCCATGTCTGGAATCCTCAGTGTAAGAGACTCATGGAATACGTCCATTAAAAGGATACTAAAATTATAAAAGGACTGTAGCATTTTTAAATTGAATATAGATGAGAAAGCTGGACGTGCTGATCCTGAAAAAGGCTTGAGGGGATCTTATCAATAGATACAAATTAAAACACACAGAATTCAGTCTAAACACAAGATAATTTTTTTATTTATTATTGTAGGAGTGGTCAAACTCTGGGACAAACCACCCAGAGAATTTGTGAAGTGTCTACGTTTAAGAGGTACTAAAACCATGAGTGGACACCACTGGGTAACGTGATGGAGCCAACTGTTTAAGCATTGTTTTTGGACTACAGAATCTCCAGAGGTTCCTTGCAATCTCAGAGATTCTATGATTCTGCAAATGTGTGAAATAGATTTTATGCAATAGGTTTTTTTATGTAATAAAGTTATATTAAAACTTGAGTCTAGGCAGCATCAGACAATCAAAAATATAAATTCATGTATTAAAATGCTAGGATTTTTTTAAAAAAAAGTATCAGGCAAGTTAATACTTTTTTCACTACTTTAATTGTTTCCTATTATTTTTTTCTTAAAGTTAGGAATTATTGAACAGAAAAAGAGCATTCAGCTTTGGTAATATCACATATTTGTGTATAGCACAGTGCACACTTTAATTTTCAGGTAGTTGTTCTGTCAAGCACATAGCAATAGTGGAATTGCAATGATGCTCAGATAATGGCATATTTTGGCCAGTAGGAAAGGAGTGAATAGGATCTATTGTGACTCTAGACTTCTAATTTTTTTCTTTTTTTCTTTTTTGTACTGGCTTCTCAAGAGTATGTTAAAGACCATATTCAATTCTTCAAATAGATGCCCTGTGAGACATGACAAAATTAGTCCTTTATGATTTACTATCCACAACCTATCCTCTATATTTAGCTATGAAGTGCTTAAAATCTACTTTTTAAATGTAGTGCATTATTTTTTGAATATATTGTGACACTTTGGCTCACAATGAATAATCCTATATAATCAGAGTTGTCTGACTAAGTCAGCTCATTTGCAAAATGCTTTTCATCACAGTCTATTCCAGTCATTATAGTCCTCAGTCTTTTGTTATCTTCTCCATATCTTTAATTTTAGAGCATGTCAGAATGCCTGAGGAGGTTCACTAGGTTTAACAATTGCATTATTATTTTCTGTTTGCAAAGAGTTTAGCACATATTGGAAATCTCAGGCACTTAGTGTCTCAGACTTCATAAGTCTTTGTATTTTCTTATGATAATAAGATATATATTGTTAAAAGGGGCTGGTGACCAGAAAAAAACCAACACAAGACAGTTAAGAAGCAGGAAGAAGATCTTGAAGAATCAATTGACGGACAGGATTTATGTTACCAAGTCTGCATTAGTATTATTCAAGAAAATAGGGAAGTGAGACTTTGAATTTTTCTTTCCATGTTAGTCTAGAAGATAGCTTTGATATAATTCAGAAGAGTTTTATAAAGTTCTTGAACATTAAAAAAATGTGCCACAAAGTCCTGGTTCGTAAAAATTCTCAATACAAATAAACCATTAAAAATTATACTGATCAAAAATGAAGTTTCACTGAGAATGATGATGTAACTAGCTGCTTCCTTAATGAACAATGAAGTAACTGATAATTTTAAATAACTCAACTTTCTTATTGTAACCTAATTTAGGTTATAGTGCAAAGTGGATGTCATGCAGAAAATTTAAAGGGTACTATCCATCATGACTCACACCCACTGCATTTTTTCAGACATTCTGTTACTTGCCACAGACCACTGCAGAGGTTTTCACCTCTTCAGTTAATCCTGTATTCAGAGGCTGGTTCTGGTCTTAAATCTACAGTGTGGGTCTCTGAGGGCTTTAGCAAATAAATGGCTAAATGTCCATTTTTTTACTAAAAAGCAGGACATCCAACAGCACCTTATTTTTTTTTTTTTTTAACACTTTCTCTGCATATAGTTAATTTTCTTCCCAATAGCTGGTATGGGGCTAGGTTTTGTATTAGCACTGAATGCAGGATTGGTAATAGAGAGATATTTTGTTATTGCTGAGTAGGGCTTAAATCCAGTCAAGGCCTTTTCTGCTCCTCCAACTGCCATGCTGCTGAAGAGGCTGGGGCACACTGGAATTTGGGAGGATGCACAGCCAGGACAGGTGACCAAAACTGATCAAAAGGATATTCCAGTCCACATGAAATCATGCTCAATATATAAAGAGGGGAGAAGAAGGAGGAAAGAGGAGATGTTTGGAATGATGGAGTTTGTCTTCCCAAGTCACTATTACATGTGAGGGGGCCCTGCTCTCCTGGAGATGGCTGAACATCTGCCTGACTCTGGGAAGCAGTGACTAAATTCCTTGTTTCACTTTACCTGTGTGCATGGCTTCTGCTTTGCTAATTAAATGGTCTTTATCTCAACCCATGTGTTTTCCAGCTTTTGCCCATCCAGTTCTCTCCTAGAGCCCATTGATGGGGAAGTGAGTGGCTGGGTGCATCTTGGTTGGTAGCTGTGGTTAAACCATGACATGATTAGGGAAATTAGAAAAGGGGAAGGGAAAGGGGAAGGGAAAGGGAAAAGGAAAGGGAAATTGAAAGGGAAATAAAAGGAAAGTAAGACACCAGTGAAAATCCAATTACAGAACTCATTTTAGTGTAGAGTTCAGATGAAGACAGGAAATACTAAGGCAATTTTGAAGGGTATATATTCTTCCTGAGGGATGGAACATTAAAAAAACAAATCATGGCTTTGTGTAAGACTTTTGGGGTGCAAGCAGTCCAACTGTAATGAATGTAATAAAATTATCAATAAGCTGACTTATGGAATATACATTATGCACAGTGAGTTTTTCATTTTCTTTAATTATAAATGATACTGTGATTTCAAACTGTCACTAAAATAATTGCAAATTGAATCAGTCAGTATCATCTAAACCTGAAACTGACTCAGAAAGATCATTGACCCAAATCACCGCTCCCTATGACTACCTAAAAATAAGCCACATGACTAAGAGCATTATCCAGATGCTCCTTGAACTGTGACCCTGGGGACCCTGTTCCAGTGACTGACCATCCTTTCAGTGAAGAACCTCTTCCTAATGTCCAATCAGCACTTCCTCTGAGGCAGCTTCATTTAATTTCCCTGTGTACTACCTGAGGTCACCAGGGAAAAGAGACCAACACCTGCCCCCTCTGTTTTACTTCCCCCTTGAAGAAGCTGTAGATTGCAATGAAGTCCCCCCTCAGCTTTCTCTTCTCCAAGCTGGAAAAAACCAAGTGAATTCAGCTAATTCAGCTGCTCCTCATAAGTCTTGCCTTTGAGGCCTTTTATCATCCTGGTCTCCCTCCTCTGGACACACTCTAATAGTTTGATTTCCTTCCTATTTTGAGGTACTACAAATCTGCACTCACTACCTGAGGAGAGGCCACACCAGCACAGAGCAGAGTGGAACAGTCACCTCTCTCAACAGCCTGGAGATGTCGTGTTTTATGTATTCCTGGATATGGTTGGTCTTTTTGGGTGACAGGCAATACAGCTGACTACTACTGAACTTGCCATCCATTGAAAACCCCAGATTTATTTTTTGCAGGGTTTTTCTTCAGCCCCTAGTCCTGAAATTTGTACATATGATTAGAATTACCTCATCCCAGGTAGAAAATCCAGTACTTGCTCTTGTTAAATTTCATATGTTTGGTGGTGGCTTAGTTCTCTAGTCTACCCAGATCTCTCTCTAAGACCTCACTATCCATGAGGGATTCCACAGCTCCCCCAAACATAGTATCATCAGCAGGCTTATGTACTGTATATTCAGTTCCTGTGTCCAGGCCACTTATAGAAACTTCAAAGGGCACTGGCGCTAAATCTTAGCCCTGGGGAACCATTTTAGTAATCTATCAGGCTGCCTGCCTAACACAACATCATTTACTATAACCCTTTATAACCTGTCAGCCAATTGCTCACCCAACATGCTACAGACTTGTCTAGTTGTGAGCTGGACATTTTCCCCAGAAGCATAATGAGAGAGACAGCATCTAAACAAATAAAACCCCCATAACACATCTACTGGCTTCCCTAAATTGGTGACTTTGTCCTAAAAGAAAACTAAGAAAACTAAGTAGATTAAGCAGGACTTTCCCCTCATGCAGACTGTGACCAATTGTTGTGTTGTTTCTCAAGTGGTTTTTAATTCTCAGAATAACTGTCTCCATAATTTTACCAGGCACTGAAGTGAGACTGATAGGCCTGTAATTACCATAGTCTTCCTTGTTAAAACTGGGACACCATTTCCCAGCTTCCAGTCAATGGGGACCTCTCCAGAGTCCCAAGACTATTGAAAAATAATGACAAGAGGTCCCACAATGACATCAGCCAGCCCTTTTGGTACCCTGGGATGAATCCCATTGGGGCCCATAGATTTATACACATCCAGCTGCAGCAGCAAATCTCAAATATTTTCAGAGCTGGCTGAGAGTTCATTGTCCCCTGAGTCATGGTCTTTCAATACTGGGCTTCCAGGGTCCCAGCACCAATCACGGGTGTTAAAACAGAGTGAAGAAGAAATTAAGGTTCTCTACTTTGTCTTTGTCCTTTTTTGTGAGGTAACAGACATCATAAAATAACAGATCAATTAAATTTCTGATCTTTTGCCCTTAACGTATTTTAGAAAGCCCTTTTTGTTGTTTGTCACAGTTCTGACTAGTTTGAACTCTAATGAAGTTCTGGCCACACAAATGTTCTTCCTACAGCGGTGAAATTTGTTGAAAAATCTTTGACAATTTGATGAAAGACATTTTTCTTATCAAATATGAAGATTTATTGCTTTATACAGCTTGACATTTTTTGGTATAAATCTGAATGTAATATTTAAATTATCTCCTTTCTTATAAAGTGTATTAAATAAATCCCCATTTGCATGAAATACTATCTACTGTTTGTTTAAATACTATCTTTCTGTTGCTTAGTCACTTATTGCTCAAAATATACTTATTAAACCATAAGGTAAAGAATTCCCATATTGCTCTTACCCTTTTCCTCCCTGCCCTGTCCCAAATGAAAGACTCAAGCAAATTGATTCAGCAACTTCAGTCCAGTCTGAAGAAGTTACATTATTGAAGTGAAAACCAGTCAAGTCCCATAAGTAATTCCTAAGGAAATGTACCTATTCTTAGTCTTAGAAACAGTGCCTCAACAACTTTATATAGAATTTAAAACATCTATATTACATTATAATCGATTTTAAACTAATTTTTACACTGATTCTCTAAAAATCACACATAAATAAATGTAAACTCATCTGTTTTTTTTAACTAATAAACCGCTTTAACATTTTCTGGAAAATCTTAGGATTTTCCAAAAGAGACTTAAATTTTGCTAGGACACATTTTGAAAAGAATGATTGAATATTTTGCCTACATGAAATATATGTCCTATTGAATATTTAAGTGATTTTTTTTTTTTTTTATTTCTCTAGTTTATACAAAGACCAATGAAGAAAATATAATGACATATAATGACATGATATGTAAACTAAGTGAATTTGCTACATTTATAATTCTGGCAATATAAATTAGAATTATAGATTTATAGCAACATGTTTTTACAAGTCAAATATGACATGTTATGTAGACAGGCTACTTTATAAGAAGATGCTTAATGGTTGCCTACAGAAATGTAGAATATTAGCAAGACTGCAGAAAGTGGAAAAGATATTTGTAATGCATATCATTGAAAGGAAATATTTAAAAAAATTGGGAGAGCTGTCATGTTGGAAGTATATATTATTGAAAAATATACTTAGAAACTGTATATTTAGTTAGAAAATATTATAAGTTAAAATGTCAAGATATAATATATTTAGTGTGAGAGTATTTTGGCTCATTGCATTGTACCTATGCAAATCCTAAAATAATCACAATTTTTAATAATTCCAAGAATGAATTGTGAATGAGCAGCCACCAACTTTCCTTCATCAAGAACTATTCACACTCTGGCTATTTTATAGGATGAAAAATGTAGCAATTGCAGGTGAGAAATAGGAGGAACCATACAGCTTGATTTTTGCAATTCTTTTGATACAGCCTACAATATTTTCCCCATAGGATTCCGATCAGGTGAGCAAAAACTTGATTGTAAAGCTGTACAAAAAGAACAGTTATTAAAGATTTACTGTGAAACTTGAGGAATGGACTGGGCGGAATTCTAAGGAAGCCTGTGATGGCTCTAGTAATGTTCAGCAGTTTTATTAACAGCCTGGCTGATAGAGTAGCAAGTACACTGATTAAATTTACAGATGACATCAACCTTTTGGAATCTGCAAGCACATTGAAGTTGCATTCAGAATAATTTTGAGAAAATGGAGAAACTTTAAGAAAAAGAGATGCAACTCTACAAGGGCATTTGCAAGGTGGAAATAATCAGCTGCATGTAATGAGGACAGAGAATAATTGGCTAACTTATTGAACAAATTGGATTATTTTATCTAGTAAAAAAGGAGAAAAAAAGATTAAATAATTGCCTTTATATATAGAATATATCTGCCAAGTGTAAGGCAATAAGCTGTTTTCTCCAAGTCACCTGTAAATAGGTTAAGAAGTGAGCACTACTTATGTCAGCATATTTTATTTTTTTTAGCTATAAAAATAGTTAAGCATTAGAACACATCTGTTAGACAAACTGCATGGCCTCTACCACTACAAACATTGTAGCATTGTGTGGCCTCTTGCCCCTCTCCTCATTTCAGCCATACTACCAGTGGGAGCTGAGATGTTGCATCCAAGTTATCCCTGACTTTGGAAGATGAATTAGCAACCTACTTTGAGAGATGAATGGCAATGTGGTAGTCAAGGGCTGTGTGGTATGGGGAACCCAGACATCTTGCTGGTAGTCAAATATGCCCATAATCACAGAATCCAAGAATCAAAGAGTGGTTTAAGTTTGAAGGGACCTTAAAGTTCATCACGTTCCAATCCCCTGTCATGAGGAGCGACACCTCCCACTAGACCAGGTTGCTCAATGTTCCATCCAGTCTGGCCTTGAACACATCCAGGAATGGGGCACCCACAACTTCTCTGGGCAATCTAGTCCAGTACCTAAAAAAGGCTTTATCATCTTTATAAACAGTGGCCAGCACACGGCTCGTTGAACTTTCCTGCACACCAGGATCTTGTCTTGAGCAGACACCACTCAAGACTACTCCTCAAGACTGAGAGATTTCTTGCTGCAGCAGTTAAGTGACTAATAGCACACTAAACTTTGAAATTTAGGTGAATGATGTGGTAGGTTGATTGTGAACATGTTCTTTTAGACATAAATGTTGACCATGTCTGGGACTAAGCCACATATAAACTCTTCTCTGAGATGGAATTTAGAATACAAAGGGACATTTATGAATCTCATGACTCAGTGTGTGTATGTGTTTCTCTGTTTTGTCTTACCTGCTCCTCTATGAGGTAAATAATCAAGTGTACCTTGCCGTTGAATCTTGATAAAGCACTGTTTCATTTCCTATCAAGCTCTGTTAAATCACTTTTCATATCAATGAATATATTTTTTATTTGTTTTCTACAAGGGAAGTGAGTCACTCCATTGACCACAATACATTTTTAAAGAAAGTAGGAATAGGCTATCTTTCCATAGTAATGGGGTGGACTAGCTGACCTATTACTGATGCTTTTGGACAAACCTGTTTTGTGAGATTATGTGTATGTATATATGTACACCTGAAGCTCCATGCTTAATTGCAGTTAAGTATCACTTAACAAATTAATTTCTTTTATTAGAAACTAAGCATCATGACACATTTTTAACCATGAACCTTTTTGCCAGTTAAAGCTCAGATGTCTACCTGCCCTTTGTAACATAAGAGTTACTTGTCAGCTACACTACATTATGTGCATAATCTTAGGGAAAAGGATATTGCCAGTTGTTCTGATTTTTATTTTATTTATATTGCTCTCTGTCTTAATTTATGTCACCTCAGAATATCTTATTGGGGAGAAAACAGATCAGAATCACGTAGAGGACAAATTAACTGCTCAGCACGCTCTTAAAACTGCTTAATTAGAAGCACATCTTTATTTTTTGTAGAAATTCTATAGTTTGCAGTCTATTGTAGAATACATAAAGAAAGAAAGAGTCAGGCTGATATATCATAGAGAGCTGTATGGCATATATAAAATATTTTGGTAGGAATGTTTTGCTAATTACCCCTAACACCTATAGAGAAAAAGGTACTGCTGAGAAAGAGTTGCCAGTGAAAAGAGGTAATCTTTGTCAGTGTGTGCGATTGTGATCCCTTCCATAGTTCAGATGATTTTGGCAGCTAAAAATAGTTCAGATAAATAGACTGTCCAGTCAGTGTGGCCAGATTCTATTTTTCATCCTTATATCCTAGTAAGTTTGTGACAGATACTTTCTTTGCAATGAATTATAGACGACAGATATGCAGAAATTTCAGTTAGTGTAATGGCATTCTGGAGTATAATATGAGGTTATATATGTATGTAATATGAAACTATACTGACCTGATACATCAGTGGATTGGTTATAACGCTTTGATATCCATATCTCTCACTGTTTGGCTCTCTAAAAAGAACTCAGAGTACAGGAGAAAACATGTATTTTAGCTTACCTTAGTGCCTGTATGGAAAGCAAGGGTTGGCAGTTTGGTGCAAACACAGCAGTTGAATGCAACTGCGAAGTATTCTCAGAAGATATTTGGAGCTGTATGGAAGTAGTCACTGGGAATGGATCAGCCAGAAAATGATGTATTCTGAACACTAACAGAAGGGTTTGACACAGACAAATATGAATCTATGCTGTGGGCAGGACACAGTGCCTGTATCTCTTTAAGTGTAGTCTGCGGGTTGACATTTTACCAGGGATTGAAGAGGTAACAATTCTCAGAAGACTGAAATATCATTATCAGTATTTCACATAGGCAAAAACCCTATGTGAAATCTGTGATCACTCATAAGTTATTTATAGAGTCTAGATATTCTCTATCAGTATCAGAAGAAATTCTGAAAGTGTATAAGTAAAATGATTAGTAAATAAATAAATAAATAGGTTTTTTTTCATTTCAGTAGAAGAATTTTCTGCTTATTTAATAAGTAATATTTTGGGGATTGTGTATAGTTTTCTGTATATAGCTAGCCTGAACTAATAAATTATCATCTACTCTTTTGTTTTCAGCCTTCAAAATACATCCCCAATGCTTTAATGCAACAATGTCAAATATAATATTGCAAGATGTATAGAAACCATATTTTCCACAATAATTTTTAATTTTGGTTCAGTACTCAGAGTGCATCAAAACCTAGGATTTACATTTGTATCTTTATTGATTCTTTCTTTATGAGTGTGTCACCAAAATATTTTTTCTTAATCTGAGAGCAGTTACCATCTATTCTACAACTTTCCCCCTTTACTGCAAAATCTTCTTGTGAAATGTCTATTGACTGTAATTAGTGGCTTTTTCTATATCTCATGCATGTCTCATCTTTTCCAGCCTCTCAGACAGAAGTTGCAGAATTTAACAGAACACAAGTAAGCCTCTCTACCCTTCTAAAATTCCAGGAAATCAATTTTTTGACACATTTGACACTATTTGATGGGTTACATTTTTCTACAAATCGAAATCTGGTCATGAAATACAATAATAACATCTCTGAGCTCAGAAAGTGCCACTCACGAAATGATTTGGAGAACAGTATAGTATAAATTTCTTGTGATAAGAATACTTCAGTGGATAGCAAGCATATAATCCTTTAGTCCACTTTCATATTCTAATGCAGGCTAGGATTTTTAGATAATAGCAGGAAATCTGTCCCTTGCCTGATGGCATGGTTATCAAAAGCCCTAGTTCTTACTGTTTCAAGCACTTGAGGATTGTATTTAGGATATATTAAATACCCAGCTTATTCTGATCATAGCTATCTTGATAATTTTATGACACTGTGCTAATTATGCCTCACTAATCATGAATAAAAACTGTCAGGAAAAATATTACTATGACGTTTGCCATATCTTTCCATGGTGTTGTTAAGAATTTTACAAAATAAAGAGCTTATGGAATCCAGAGGAAAAGGAAACCCAGGACATAATATTTTACATGCTAAGAAGCTGAAGGAGATCATTATTGTATGGATCTGGATATGGAACAAAGAATAATCTCATAGCAAAGAGGTAATAGAAAAGGTATGAACTAGGTCACAGATACATAAAAGAGAAAGTAAAACAGACTTGGGGTGAGGCTATAGAGTTCACTTATTTTGTGATGATTATATGATTGCATGGGCTAGCCCTACTCTGAGTCAAACAAGCTCAAATATGGTAAAATGAGGTCTTGGTTCAACAGTACAAAAAGCTTTTATCTGGCCGTTCTACAGAACACTACCAATGAGAAAAGGCAGGATAAAAACTGTTGACAAGGAAGTAAACCAAAGGGAATTAAACAACAAGAAGTGAAAAATTTAAGGAACCTGAGCAATGAATCTGAATTAATTAACATAAATATGTTTCAAGTACGTATTACCAAATTAAAAAAAAATCTGAGTGTTATATTTATGCATTTCAGAAAGCACAATGCAGAAAATAATGAAATTTACAGTTAATGATATCAATGGATATTGTAAAAATAGAAGGTGGAAATGGAAAACAAATTTGACCTCCAAATCAGTTAAGGTGCCAAAATGAACATTTTTACAGTTGGAAATGATTCAAAATATGATGATGCAGAAATGGGTGATTCACCTTTGGAAATCAAACCTAAAAATTACAGATTTGAAAGGTTATCTATTTTTAACCTTTGTTAAGAGTTTCCCTTAGAACTGTTAGATAGTAAATCAGTCACAGGCTTCAACGGGAAAGTAGTCAATTACAAATTATGGTAATAGTGTCAGTATACTAAACATGGACATTATAATTTTTTAGGAGAAGCCATCTGGCACAGTCTGAGACCATTAATATTTCTAAAGTTGTATGTATGTATTTACTCTGTTTCAGAATAAAAAGAACTAATAAATACCATTTTTAAATGATATAACAACAGATGTTAATGAAGTTCTGATATAATGAATGTTTATTTGAAATGCACTTAAACCAAGACAATCGACTTTGTGTTGTGTTTGCTTCAATAATTTGGAAAATGTACAGCTATAATGGGACAGGCAACACTTTGCCATTCCAGACTTGGCTTCAGTTTATCTCAAACACTTGTTCAGTCTACCCTTAAACTTACATAGTTTTTTTATCCACAGCATTCTTTGTCAAGGAATAATGCGGATCTGCTTGCTACAATGTGGAGAATCAGTTCCACTTGATTAGTCTGAATCTGTATTCTTCAAATGAAGGCCAAAAGTCTGAGAAATGGAACAGAAGGTAAACAGCTGAACAATTCCTCCATGCCCACTATGGCCATCACAGGTTTGTAGACTTTTCCTGTATTCCTTTCATATCATCATCTCCTTTTAGTTCTTTATACAGACAGTTATGTCTGCTTGACAAGCTCTTAGTGACAGATATTTTCTGTTTGCCACCTAAGTTCAATCTTACAGGAGACAAAAAGGAAAAATCCCAAGTAATAGACTCTTTATGCTGATGTTTTAAAAAAGTCTAAGAATATGCCATATTTTGTGTCTGTCATTTCCATGTTTGAAAAGGGAGTTAATTACTTCTTATGTTCTAAAATGCAAGTTGAAACTTACATACAATGATAAGAAAAATGCAGTCAGGATTGGCTCTCGAATTTTATATTTTAATCCAATTTGAGCAAAAATCAACAAGGATGATAGATAACCGATCAGGCAAATGACTGCTGACAAGTTTTAACTTGAACTGGTCTTGTCTGTCTGACTCGAGTGCTGCAAAGAATTTTGGCTTAGGACAGCATCATGATACATGCGAAAAGGCAGCACTAATGGATACCAAAGTGATGAATATAACATTCTGTGGAAATGAATTCCTTAGAAGAAAACTTTAAAACCCTGTAATTAGCAAAGAGTGTGATGTATTGCAATACGCTCAATTTTACATTGGGAAGTACTATATAAAGTACATCTATTGATTAACATAAATCTCTACTAAGGTTTTGACTTATAGATAACAATGATTTGTATTACATATGTACATTTTACATTGTTTCTATAACTGCATCTCATAATTAATAGTAATTCTCTCATTGGGATATTAAAAAGAATCTTAAGTGGGAGGACAATTTGATTTCTGTACTGAGAAAAAAGAATAACCTTAAAGACCTTTTCTTCCACAAAGCTTATCTT